>NC_081566.1:29967351-30048416 GCF_022355385.1 Mustela nigripes | reverse complement strand
TTCTTGATTGGATTATTTGTTCTTTGGGTGTTGAGTTTGCTAAGTTCTTTATAGATTCTGGACACTAGTCCTTTATCTGATATGTCGTTTGCAAATATCTTCTCCCATTCTGTCAGTTGTCTTTTGATTTTGTTAACTGTTTCCTTTGCTGTGCAAAAGCTTTTGATCTTGATGAAATCCCAGTAGTTCAAAGAAAGCCAACGTTGGTGGCATCACAATTCCGGACTTCAAGCTCTATTACAAAGCTGTCATCATCAAGACAGCATGGTACTGGCACAAATTCAGGACCTTTTGACCAGAGCCTGTGTAAGTGCTCACACGGCATTGGACAGGTTACAGAATCACTGACAAGCACTCGATTCAAAAGATCCACAACAGGGCGCCTGGGTGGCTCAGTGGGTTAAAGCCTCTGCCTTTGGCTCAGGTCATGATCCCCGGTTTCTGGGATCGAGCCCCACATCAGGTTCTCTGCTCAGCGGTAAGCCTGCTTCCCTTCCTCTCTCTCTGCCTGCCTCTCTGCCTACTTGTGATCTCTGTCAAATAAATTAAAAAAAAAAATCCACAACAATAATGTGGAAAAGAGTTTGAGTCTATAAAACATAATTAAAATGGGCACACATTCAGAACCCAGCAGGGTAACTGCTGGGGATTTAACCAAAAAGGTGAGTTTTGAGGTATGTTTTCAGATTGTGGGGGAGTATGAACTAACAAAGAAGACGAGGACGAGCTTTTCAAAAATAGATGAATTTCAGTCTTGAAAACGAGAGCTAAAAAGTGGAAGAAATGTATGACTCACATGGGTACTGGTACTTTTTTATAAGAAAAGAAATGCTAATGTACTTAGCCATCTTATATCATTTGTATAATAGTCATTGAGAACCTACTATGTGTTAGCCACGGGTCTGCAGATGGTGTTGAATAAGGCAGAGAACAGACCCTTGTGGAACAGAGACTAGTGGGGGTGACGGACACGAAACAAGTAATTATATTGATAAATACATAATTATAAAATGGGATGGGCACCGTAAAGAAAAATGACAGAGTGTCAAGAGAGGGTTTGCCAAGGGACGCAATTTAGACTGGGGCACCAGGGAAGCCATTAAGGAAGTGACATCTCAGTTATTCACTGGAGGGTGAGTTGAAGTTAAAGAGGTGAGGGCTGTGGGAAGGGGAGCTCAGGCAGAGGCATCAAGGTCACTGTGAGTGGCTGGGAGAAGGGGGGTGGGATGAGAAGGATCAGAGAGCCGGGCAGGGCTCTGGTCATACAGGACATGTGGCACCCATAGGTTTATGGGTCTCACGGGGGTGAGGGGGTGTGCTGAGCTATCTGCATTTCAAATAGCATCCTGGGTTTGTGGGAGAATGGACAGGAGGAGGGTAAAGTGGACGAAGAACAAGTCATCCCCATAGACCAAGATGATGGCACCTTGGTCCAGTGGTCTTCCTGCTTTTGGTCTCAAATTATGGCAAAAATAACGTATCCCCTCATACATTTTTGACATAACATTTATATTTTTCAAAATGCTTAATAATTACAAAGGACATGGTTTTTGCTATACTATAACAGCTTAAAATGAAATAGTTGCATCTTTATTTCCGATGGGTTAAACAGGAATCTAAAAACTGTAGTGATTTGATACCCTCTATTATCCATTTGAAAATTCTGGGAATTAGCTCTTCTTTACCAGGGGGAACTTTGTATCACTCCTTTTTCTCTTCTGATTCCATGCCAAATTCCCCACAAGATGGTCTTAATTTACATGCCATTATGCAACCAAAATATGCATCTAAATTACCAAAAGGCTCTAAGTTCAATATGGATTGCGGAATCACAATTATAACTAGTACACAATCGATCAAAACAACACAAAGCCTATAGAGACGTTTATAAAGAATTATTAGATAAAATAAAATTGTTTTGGAAATCAAGCTTTAATGAGATGAATGGGATAACTTTTTTCTAAGTACTCTACATGTCCATGGGTATACCTGATTTATATCAGTTACTGATGGCATGAGACAGGGTTCAGAAACAATTCTGGTCTTATTTTTCATTCTTATACATAAAAGAGGGAACAGCCATGTTCATATAAATACAACAAGAATAAAAGTTTTGTTGTAGTAATTATTTGAACCCCTGAGTTACTTGCAAAAATCCAAATAGTAATTCATCATAATTTTTTTTTATAATCTATTTTTTTTTAATAATTCTATTAGGACTTCCTTCAATTTTTTTGAAAGCAAAATGCTGGAGGCTCCAAAATTCGCTGGGCTGGAGGTAAAGAAAGCCCAAGCTATATATTTAACTCTGCAAAAATATGCAGTTGTTTCTTGCTATTTGCAGCAGCTAGGTTCTAAAAAGTTGCCACAAATATTGATTTAGCAAATACTTAACCATTGCTCCGAGGGAAGTACAGGTTTACATTCCCGATAGCATTGACTCCCATTTTTATCAACTGATCAGTCCATAACCTTGTTTTATGTGTTTCTGGTTGAAGGTATTTAATATATATTGTGACTCGTTAACATTGACCTCAGAGCCAAGAGGACTGTAACCATGCCCTGATCTAAGCAAATCTCACACACCTATTTTCTCTATAAGACACATCACAGCCTTCTTGCCTTTGGGAGCACTAGGCAACGATTCAACACTACGTTTGGGGGCCATTTTAAACAGCAAAACCACCAGCAAAAAGCATAAAGATGTGTAAAACATAGCCCTGAGTCGCTCAGGGGAGATCTCTTGTTTACAGCACAAGAGCTGAAACGAGAAAACAGGCTGGGAACCTGCCCCTCAAAATTGTCACCACTCTGTGCAGGCCCCAAATAACTACAAAACACCACAAGTATTGATTTGGAGACCATGCCTACATTTTAGTGAGCAGGCAAATTCACAAACCTGGAACCCATGAATAATGAGGATGCGCTCCTAGGTTGATACATTGTTTAATAAAATTGGTTTTATAGATCTCTATCATCATGGATCTACCTCTGTATTGGTACAGAGTTTCATAATGACACAGAAGGCTAGATTTACATTTAAAAGTATCAGACCCCTTGGAATTCTATGCAGGAGTGTAGCCAAAAGAGTTCATTCAGTTTGGCAGGTCTGGGAGAGAAGGGCAGAGAGTTGGTGCCCAACTCCCAGCTTTCTGGGCTGTGCAGTAGTAGAGGGAGGTCTCAAGGTCATGCAGAGCACCTACTCATTAAAATCACTTGTTTTCTCAATTTTAGACCAGTATTACCTCCAAAATATTAGATTTTTATCAAATAACTTAATTATGCTGTATTATATCTTTTTTACTAATAGGTGTCTCATTTAATGCAATGTTTTCAGAAAGGGTTAGGTAAATAGAAGTGTCTGAACAAATTTTAGTACACTTCTGCCAATACAATTTAAAGACTCATTATTTTCATGTCTTTCAGTAATATTTTTTGTCAAAACCTTGAATCTGGATTTAGCTCATTGAATTTATGGAAAATGTCTGCTGTATTATTAGCATTGCCAAATCAATTAGACAAATCAGACTGACTTTCGATTATAAAATCTGACTTCAGTTTTCAGTTCAAACTAATTAATAAACATTTCAAAAGCTATTACAGTAAGTACTGGGAAAGAAATTTTGAATCTATTTTTAGAAATGGATTAATAAATCCAGTCAAGTCAAGATTAAACAATGTAGATATACCTTATTCATGTTAATAAGTTACACAAATAAGAATAAACCTATATACCATTTCTCATTACTTAAATTGTAAAACTGCAATGTAATATGTAATTAAAATATACACTATTTATGCAGGGAAGAGTGTGATTAAAAAGTGTGGGTTTTTTTGTTACTGAAAACTGGTCATCAGCTTTTGTTGTAAAGCTTGACAAAATCCAGCATCCGTTCCTGATTAAAATGCTTCAAAGTATAGGGATAGAGGGAACATTCCTGAACTTCATAAAATCTATCTATGAAAGACCCACAGCAAATATCATCCTCAATGGGAAAAAGCTAGCAGCCTTCCTGTTGAGATCAGGAACACAACAAGGATGCCCACTTTCACCACTCTTGTTCAACATAGTATTAGAAGTCCTAGCAACAGCAATCAGACAACAAAGAGAAATAAAATGTATCCAAATTGGCAACGAAGAAGTCAAACTCTCTCTCTTTGCAGATGACATGATTCTTTATATGGAAAACCCAAAAGACTCCACCCCCAAACTACTAGAACTCATACAGCAATTCAGCAATGTGGCAGGATACAAAGTCAATTACAGAAATCAGTGGCTTTCTTATACACTAACAATGAAAATACAGAAAGGAAAATTAGAGAATCGATTCCATTTACTATTGCACCAAGAACGATAAGATACCTGGGAATAAACCTAACCAAAGAGGTAAAGGATCTGTACTTGAGGAACTACAGAACACTCATGAAAGAAATCGAAGAAGACACAAAAATATGGAAGACCATTCCATGCTCTTGGATTGGAAGAATAAACATTGTTAAAATATCTCTACTGCCTAGAGCAATCTATACTTTTAATGCCATTCCGATCAAAATTCCACCGGTATTCTTCAAAGAGCTGGAGCAAATAAGCCAAAAATTTGTATGGAATCAGAAGAGACCCCGAATCGCTAAGGAAATGTTGAAAAACAAAAATAAAACTGGGGGCATCACGCTGCCTGATTTCAAGCTTTACTACAAAGCTGTGATCACCAAGACAGCATGGCACTGGCATAAAAGCAGACACATAGACCAGTGGAACAGAGGAGAAAGCCCAGATATGGACCCTCAACTCTATGGGCAAATAATCTTCGACAAAACAGGAAAAAATATACAGTGGAAAAAAGACAGTCTTTTCAATAAATGGTGTTGGGAAAACTGGGCAGCTATATGTAGAAGAATGAACTCAACCATTCTTTTACACCGAACACAAAGATAAACTCAAAATGGATAAAAGACCTCACAGTGAGACAGGAATCCATCAGAATCCTAGAGGAGAACATAGGCAGTAATCTCTTCGATATCAGCCACTGCAACTTCTTTCAAGATATGTCTCCAAAGGCAAAGGAAACAAAAGCGAAAATAAACTTTTGGGACTTCATCAAAATCAAAAGCTTCTGCACAGCAAAGGAAACAGTCAAGAAAACAAAGAGGCAACCCACGGAATGGGAGAAGATATTTGCAAGTGACAGTACAGACAAAAGGTTGATATCCAGGATCTATAAAGAACTCCTCAAACTCAACACACACAAAACAGACAATCATATAAAAAAATGGGCAGAAGATATGAACAGACACTTCTCCAATCAAGACATACAAATGGCTATCAGATACATGAAAAAATGTTCATCATCACTAGCCCTCAGGGAGATTCAAATTAAAACCACATTGAGATATCACCTTACACCAGTTAGAATGGCCAAAATTAGCAAGACAGGAAACAACATGTGTTGGAGGGGATGTGGAGAAAGGGGAACCCTCTTACACTGTTGGTGGGAATGCAAGTTGGTGCAGCCTCTTTGGAGAACAGTGTGGAGATTCCTCAAGAAATTAAAAATAAAACTTCCCTATGACCCTGCCATTGCACTACTGGGTATTTACCGCAAAGATACAGATGTCATGAAAAGAAGGGCCATCTGTACCCCAATGTTTATAGCAGCAATGGCCATGGTCGCCAAACTATGGAGAGAACCAAGATGCCCTACAACAGACGAATCAGTAAGGAAGATGTGGTCCATATACACTATGGAGTATTATGCCTCCATCAGAAAGGATGAATACCCAACTTTTGTAGCAACATGGATGGGACTGGAAGAGATTATGCTGAGTGAAATAAGTCAAGCAGAGAGAGTCAATTATCATATGGTTTCACTTATTTGTGGAGCATAACAAATAGCATGGAGGACATGGGGAGTTAGAGAGGAGAAGGGAGTTGGGGGAAATTGGAAGGGGAGGTGAACCGTGAGAGACTATGGACTCTGAAAAACAATCTGAGGGGTTTGAAGTGGCGGGGAGGTGGGAGGTTGGGGTACCAGGTGGTGGGTATTATAGAGGGTACCGATTGCATGGAGCACTGGGTGTGGTCCAAAAATAATGAATACTGTTATGCTGAAAATAAATAAATAAATTTAAAAATGTAATTGGAATATCTAGTTATGATACAATTAGGTAATTTTTAACTTATTGCTTCACAGTATTAATTTTTAAAAGAAATCACATAACATTTTGTCCTCAGGTTTTGAAGAACCTGTGGTCCAGAGAATATTCCAGTTACATTTAAAAGAATTAGTGTTCCTAGCCAGTACTGCTTCACTGTTTGAAGGTGCTCTTATTTCTAGCTAATGTATTCTAGGATATGAGTATTATGAACAGCTGAAAAATACTGCTTACCTTTTAATCCATGAAATAAAAACCCAATTTAGTAAGCAATATTTATTACAGATTCTGTCTTGCATTTATTTGACTCTCCATTAAGAGCAAGGAGTTATTTGACACTGGTCGGGGTATGAAAGAGATGAGTCCATTTAAAGAAAACACTCATGAATCCGCTGCCCATATTACACAATAATCTGACACCAGGACAGCCTAATGGTTGTAACGTCAGGCATCCCTCTTCACTGAAATAAAGACAGAAAAATGGGAAGCCCTACAATATATCTAGAGATGCTTTAGTCTTTTTTTTTTTTTTTGATGCTTTAATTAGTCTTAAGAGAGGTGTCTCATCTTAATTTTTTGTGTGTTTTGCAGTGGCTTTTTGGTGTCCTTGCAAGTTTTTACACCGGGGAAGTAAAAAGTAAAGTGGGATTCCGAGTAGGAGAGAGCTTGTCTTTCTCTTGTGAAGTGGGTGAAGGGAGATTTTGAAGGAGGGGTGAGAAAAGACCAATCTGCATTATGTTAACTCAAGGTACATATGAAGATGTGGAGCTATCAATGGACTCCTTTAAAGCCATTACTATCCTTAAAGCCCTGAAAGTCTGTGCTTCCTCCGGACCTACTGCACCCTAATTTGAAGACCACTGCTTTGTCTAGAGCTGAAGCAGTACAGCTGGACCAAAGTGACGGACCCAACATAGTTCGTGGGTAAAATCTACAGGTCTTGGTAATAAATTCAACTGGAGTAGGGAATAGGGAATGCGAGGAAGACCCCACAGGAGAGGTGCTGTTTGCTGAGATAGGGAAGGTTGGAGAACATGGCCTCATGCTCTGCCTCTTTTTTTTTTTTTTTTTTAAATTCTATTTTGTTTTACACAGTTTGCTGGCTGGTATTTGACAGAGCTGACTTTTGACTTTCTGGCTAATTTTACCAAATATAAACGATTATTGGCCCATAATATTTCCAAAATGACTTTCCCTTTTAACTGGTATCTTCCCTCCCCTTCAACACCGAGCCCTCTTCACGGCTCCTCAAAGACTCAGAGCCCTGCTCCAATTCTGCTGTGACACGTGGGACGGCGACATCCTCAAGCTTATAAACAGTCAAAGTGGAAAGTTTATCCTTTTAAACAAGTAAGCAGTTTAGAAACAGGAGACCGCAGTAAATCTCCGCGGTTGCCCTGCTGCAGCCTCCCCCAGGAACCAGAAAGAAGAGGACCTGTGGCTGGTGTGTGCAGCGCAGGGTCAGCGCCCAACCAAGAGCCGCCGCGCGCAAGCGAAACGCAAGACATCGCTTGCTCAACCTTTCACAAGACACACGAAAAGAAGAGAGGGATTTGGCACGCCCACACTTCTTAGAACTTCTCTCTGATCCGTGCTACTGCATTTCCACACACCATCTCTTCCTAACGATCCGAGGCTCCGAAAGGACAAACTCCTGCCCCACGCTGTAAAAAAAGCCTCCACGAGGGGCGCCTGGGTGGCCCAGTGGGTTAAAGCCTCTGCCTTCAGCTCGGGTCATGATCCTGGGGTCCTGGGATGAAGCCCGACATTCGGCTCTCTGCTCGGCAGGAAGCCTGCTTCCCCCTCTCTCTCTGCCTGCTTCTCTGCCTAGTTGTGATCTCTTCTCTCTGTGTCAATTAATAAACAAAATATTAAATAAATAAATAAATAAATAAATAAATAAATAAAATTGGTGGTGGGGAGCCTCCACGAGAGCCGCTCCTCTTGAGGGTCCCAGAGCAGCCGTTCTGCGAAGTCGCTAGTTTCTCCCGCCTTCCCGCCGCACTCCGGCAGCCGTCGGTAATGTGCGCACCGTATGTCTCCCACCCGCCTTTGCGGCACGTGTCTGGGCGCCGCCGACTGCATGGCCAGCACCGCCTGGTAGGAGTCTCCAAGGAGACACCAGCCAGGTCCTCTCCCCTGGGTTCCATCCCGGTCCCAGCCCCAGCATGCCCTGCGCGACCCCCAGCCCCCAGCGTGCATTGCGCAGTGTGTGAACGGGGCTCGTGAACCCTGCCGCGAACGTGCATTGCGCGGGCCTTGTGCCCCCCCCCCCCCGCCCTCCCAGGGTGCATTGCATAGGCTCCGCGGACCTGGTAACCCACCCCCAAGACACGCCCCACCCCGACCCGCGAGCTGGGCGAGGGGTAAGCTCTTGGCCTGACTGGTCGGCGGTTACGGCGAGGAAGAGTCGGGGCATCGTCCCTCGGGGCTGTCCTCGCCTGGATCCGCCTGGATCCGGCGTGTGTGAGCGGCACCTTCACCTCTTGGCCCTAAGGCTCGAAGTGGTCGCTGGGCCCCAGTGCTGCCGGTGAGGGCAGGGGGTTGGGACACTTGCCGACCCCCGCCCTTTGAGCTTATCTGCCAAACCGGCCAGAGGGGTAGGAACTAGGGTTTGGTGGGGGGCAGGGCCACAGGGATGCGTGGGCCGGGGAGACAGGGCCACAGGCTGGTGCCTCGGGCTGCTGTCACGTGGGTGGGCTGGGTCAGATGCCCAGGGGCGGGACCCGGGGAGCAAGGCCGGAATTCAGGAGTGGGCGGGGGTGTAGGGCAGTCCTGGAGGGGCGGGCAAAGTTGGAGCTCTGGTTGGGGGAACTGGGGAAGGGTAGAGGAGTCGGGGTGGTGGGGGAAGCGGGGAAGGCGAACGGGCAGGGCCCTGGGGAATAGGAAGTAGGGTTGAGAAGCGAGCCGGGGGTGGGGTCCTGCTGGGTGTAGGGCTGGGGTGTGGGGCAGGATTGGAGGGGCAGAGTGGGAGGTATGGTGGTCTGGCCTGGGGTTGGCCAGGGGGTGCCTGGTGGCCCCCAAGTCCCGCATTCAGTCTTCATGCTGCAGGCATTTGGGCCCTGGACTTGAGTTAGACCCATCGCTGCCTTCAAGGGGTTCACCTTCTCACTGGACTGTTACTTGCCCTTGATCAGGCCAAGCGTTCTCTCTCCTGTTCCTAGGTTTGGGGTTTCGTTTTGCATTCATAATTGGCTCATGAGCTCTGAGCAGCTGTGCCCCTACTGATTGTGTATTATATACATATCTACATGTACACACAAATATAAATGAGTATATATGTCATTTAATGTAGAGATTTAAATGACCCTTCTAATAAGTTGATACGTTGGATTACATTAATAACGTTAGTAGATACTGTGCTTATATTCATGAGGTAGACTCTGCTAAGATATGTGTAAGTCTGTATATATCACACATACATACTCTGACACTTTGGATTTGATTTGCTATTATTTTGTTTAGGATATTTGCATTTATGTTCAGGAGTGTTACTGGCTGTAATTTTTTTGGTGCATATACTTGTTCTTGTCTGTTTTGGGAACCATTGCTGTTTTACTTCTCAGAAAGTGGGTTCAGTAGTTTTCCTTTATTTTTGAAAGAGTTTGCATAGTGTAAGGATTATCTAGTCTTTGTACATTTGATAAAACTCACCTGTAAAACTGCTTTGGTCTTGTGTCTTGTACTTCTTTGAGGTAAAGGGGAGCCTTTTGAGTACTGTTTTTCCCCTTCTCATCAGCTTTTAGTTTGATTGGTCTTGATTATTCTTTTTCTGTTACATTAAGTTCTCTTTTAGCTTGTTTGTTTACATTCTGGCTTTACTGAATACATCAATTTTTTTTTTAAGATTTCATTATTTATTTGACAGGGATCACAAGTAGGCAGACAGGCAGGCAGAGAGTGAGGAGGAAGCAGGCTCCCCGCAGAGCGGAGAGTCCCATGCGGGGCTCCATCCCAGGACCCTGAGATCATGACCCCAGCCGAAGGCAGAGGCTTCAACCCACTGAGCCACCCAGGTGCCCCACACATCAATCTTTAAAATAGTAAATGCATTCAGTACTCTTAAATTTTAATTTCTAAACTCTAGGAACTGCTGTAGCTACATCCACTATGTTTGGAAAAAAATTATTTATTTATTTACTTTAGACAGAGATAGCAAGAGAGGGGAGGAGAGGGAGAAGCATGCTCTCCTTGCTGAGCAAGGATCCGGGTGCAGGACTCAATCCCAGGACCCTGAGATCATGACCTGAGCCAAAGGCAGTAGCTTAACCAACTGACCCACCCAGGTGCCCCTGAATGTATGATATTTTAATTGTTAAATGGTTCTAGAGAGTTATTTTCAGTTTTATTCTCTTTTTAACCCATGGTTGATTTAAGAGTGTTATTTCACATTTCCAAATATGGTACATTTATAAAGTTTTTTTTGTTGACTTATAATTTATTTGCATTCTATGGGAAAATGGGGTCTGCATAATATTGATTCCTTGAAATTTGTGAAGCCTTTTGTTACTTAGGATGTGGTCAATTTTCATAAATTTCTTAGGTGATCTGAAAAGTAAATTCCTTGTTTATCATGTACAGAATTCTTTATTAGGTCAAGCCTGTTCGTGAAGGTCAAAACTATTTACTTGTTATTTTTTTGTTCACTTGATCATAAATCATTGAGATAGGTATGTTAAAATATCTCACTATGACTGTTTTTGTGAAATGTCAAATTTTTTGCTATTCTGTCTGGTTTTGCTTTATTGATTTTGAGGCAGTGTTAGGTACATAAAAGATAGAAGTTGTAGCTTCTTGATTGTCCCTTCTAATATTATGTTGAAACCCAGTTTCTCCTTATTAATACTTTTCCCTTAAACTCTATTTTGTCTGGTAGAATATTGTTAACCAGTTTCTTTTGGTTTGCATTGGCATGCTGTAGTATTTTCTGTTCCCTTATTTTTCTATTGTGGTAAAATATGGACAACATAAAAGTTATCATTTTAATGATTTTAAGTACATTCATACTGTTGTGTAACCATCACCAGCATCCACCTCCAGAATTTATCATCATCCCAAAGTGAAATTCCACACCTTTTAAACAATGACTCCCCATTACCCCTTTCTCCAGGTCCTGGTCATCTCTGTTCTATTTTCTGTCTCTGTGAATATGGCTGTTCTATGTGCCTCATACAAGTAGAAGTATACAAGAAGCATATAATTTTGGTTCTTTGTGTTTGGCCTGTTTTACTTAGTGTGATGTCTTTAACATTTGTCTGTGTTGTAGCATGTGTCAGAAAACCTTTTTTGTTTTTGTGAGAACATTTAATTACTATTCTCAACAAATTACAATTTTACAGTACAGTGTTAGTAACTATAGTCATTATGTTATAGATTAGATTTGCAGACCTTGTTCTTGGTAAAGAATGGTAAAAAAAAAAAATGGTAAAAGAATGGTAAAGAAAAAAAAAAAAAAAACCTTTTACCAACTCCTCCCTTTTCCCCCAACCCCGTAGCCTTTGATAACTACTTTTCTACTTTTTTCTGAGAGTTCAATTTTGTTTTCTTCAAATTCTGCATGTAAGTAGTACTATGCAGTATTTATCTTTCTCTGGCTTATTTCACTTAGCAAAGTGCCCTCAAGTTACATCCATGTTCTCACAGGATTACCTTCTTTCTAATGGCTGAGTAATGTGACATTGTACACAGGATGTCATCTTTATCCATTCACTGGTTGACACTTAGGTTGTTTCCATATTTAGGCTATTGAGAATAATGCTGCGGTGAACATGGGAGTGGAAATACCTCTCCAGGATTCTATTTTCATTTCCTTTGGATGTATTTCCAGAAGTAGTACTGGAGGATCATATGGTAGTTTTTTTTAAATTTTATGAGAATCCTCTGTACTTTTGTCATAGTGGTTGCACCAGTGTACATTCCCACCAACAGTGCATGAGGGTTTGCGTTTCTCCACCTCCTCACCAACACTTGTTATTTCTTGCCTTTTTGGTAATGGTCATTCTAATAGGTGTGCGGTGTTATCTCATATTGGTTTTGATTTTCATTTCCCTGATCATGAGTGTGTTGAACACCTTTTCATGTATCTGCTGGACAGCCATTTTTCTGTCTTTGGAAAATCAGCACTTTTAAATCAGATTGTTAATTTCTTTAATACTGAATTGTGTGAGGTCTTCATATATTTTGGATGTTAACCCCTTACCAGATATATGACTTGCAGATATATTCTCCCATTCCATTGGTTGTTTTTTCATTGTGATGATGGTTTCCTTTGCTGTGAAAGAGCATTTTTATTTGATGTAGTCTTATATGTTTATTTTTGCTATTGGTGTCATATCTGAAAAAACCATTCTCAAGACCAATGTCAAGAAGTTTATCCCCTGTGTTTTCTTATAGTAGTTTTATGGTTTAAGGTCTTAAATGTAAGTCTTGAATTCATCTTGATTTAATTTTTGTGAGTTAATATGATCTGTACCCAATTCCAATGTGTGTGTGTCTTGGCGGGGGACCCCTCATACCACCAAGCACTCAGTCCTCAGACACCTTTGGTGTCCTACAATTTAGCCCACCTCAGACTGTTCATCTGGAGATCACATCAGATCTCACAGGCTAAGGGCTCAGTCCTGTAACACTGTACCATCCTACCTCCCCTTCCCATTTCAGATGCCAGTCTCAAGCTAAGGTTATCAACTGTGCCTTTGTCTGACCAAATGTAGATGGGAGGCTTTAGTGACCCTCTCTTTGGGTTCCATCACTTTGCTAGAGTGGCTCACAGAGTGCAAGCAAATATTTTACTTACTATCAGTTTATTATAAAAGGATATAACTCAGAAACAGCCAGAAAGACAAGAGGCATAGGTTGGGATATGGGGAAAAAGGCGCGGAGCTTCTATGCTTTTATGGAGGCTTCATTGCACTGACATGTTGATTAAATCATGGGCAGTTAATTCAACCCACAGCCCGTTTCCCATCCCCAGAGGTCAGGGTGCTGGGGCTGAAAGTTCAATCATCTAATCAATCATATGGTTGGTTCTCTTGGCAACCAGCCTCCATCTTTAGGTGAGGTCCGAAAGTCACCTCCTTAATTTAATGTAACCTTTATCACTCTATTTATTTAGTATATTCTAGGAGTTTGAGGATCTTTGTACCAGAGATGAGGATGAAGACCAAATATATATTTCTTTTTTGAAAAACTATTTTTCAAAATTTATTTATTTATTAATTTATTCTAATAAACATATAATGTATTTTTATCCCCAGGGTACAGGTGTGTGAATCGTCAGGTTTATACTCTTCACAGCACTCACCATAGCACATATCCTCCCCAAAGTCCATAACCCCACCCCCCCCCCCCAACCCCCCTCCCCCCCCCCCCCCCCCCCCCCCCCCCCTTGTTTTGCGAGATTAAGAGTCACTTATGGTTTTCCTCCCTCCCAATCCCATCTTGTTTCATTTATTCTTCTCCTACCCCCTTAACCCCCCCTCATGTTGCAACTCCACTTCCTCATATCAGGGAGATTATAGGATAGTTGTCTTTCTCTGATTGACTTATTTCGCTAAGCATGATACCCTCTAGTTCCATCCACGTCGTTGCAAATGGCAAGATTTCATTTCTTTTGATGGCTGCATAGTATTCCATTGTGTATGTATACCACATCTTCTTTATCCATTCATCTGTTGATGGACATCTAGGTTCTTCCCATAGTTTGGCTGTTGTAGACATTGCTGCTATAAACATTCGGGTGCACGTGCCCCTTCGGATCACTGTTTGTATCTTTAGGGTAAATACCCAGTAGTGCAATTGCCGGGTCATAGGTAGGGTAGTTCAACATTTTGAGGAACCTCCATGCTGTTTTCCAGAGTAGTTGTACCAGCTTGCATTTCCACCAACAGTGTAGGAGGGTTCCCCTTTCTCTGCATCCTCGCCAGCATCTGTCATTTCCTGACTTGTTAATTTTAGTCATTCTGACTGGTGTGAGATGATATCTCATTGTAGTTTTGATTTGTATTTCCCTGATGCCAAATGATGTGGAGCACTTTTTCATGTGTCTCTTGGCCATCTGGATGTCTTCTTTGCAGAAATGTCTGTTCATGTCCTCTGCCCATTTCTTGATTGGATTATTTGTTCTTTGGGTGTTGAGTTTGCTAAGTTCTTTATAGATTTTGAACACTAGCCCTTTATCTGATATGTTGTTTGCAAATATCTTCTCCCATTCTGTCAGTTGTCTTTTGGTTTTGTTAACTGTTTCCTTTGCTGTGCAAAAGCTTTTGATCTTGATGAAATCCCAATAGTTCATTTTTGCCCTTGCTTCCCTTGCCTTTGGCGATGTTCCTAGGAAGAAGTTGCTGTGGCTGAGGTCGAAGAGGTTGCTGCCTGTTTTCTCCTCAAGGATTTTGATGGATTCCTTTCTCACATTAAGGTCCTTCATCTATTTTGAGTCTATTTTTGTGTGTATGTAAGGAAATGGTCCAGTTTCATTTTTCTGCATGTGGCTGTCCAATTTTCCCAACACCATTTATTGAAGAGGCTGTCTTTTTTCCATTGGACATTCTTTCCTGCTTTGTCGAAGGTTAGTTGACCATAGAGTTGAGGGTCTATTTCTGGGCTCTCTATTCTGTTCCATTGATCTATGTGTCTGTTTTTGTGCCAGTACCATGCTGTCTTGATGATGACAGCTTTGTAATAGAGCTTGAAGTCCGGGATTGTGATGCCACCAACTTTGGCTTTTTCAATATTCCTTTGGCTATTCGAGGTCTTTTCTGATTACATATAAATTTTAGGATTATTTGTTCCATTTCTTTGAAAAAAATGGATGGTATTTTCATAGGAATTGCATTAAATGTGTAGATTGCTTTAGGTAGCATAGACATTTTCACAATATTTATTCTTCCAACCCAGGAACATTTTTCCATTTCTTTGTGTCTTCCTCAATTTCTTTCATGAGTACTTTATAGTTTTCTGAGTATAGATTCTTTGCCTCTTTGGTTAGGTTTATTCCTAGGTATCTTATGGTTTTGGGTGCAATTGTAAATGGGATGGATTCCTTAATTTCTCTTTCTTCTGTCTTGTTGTTGGCATAGAGAAATGCAACTGATTTCTGTGCCTTGATTTTATATCCTGACACTTTACTGAATTCCTGTACAAGTTCTAGCAGTTTTGGAGTGGAGTCTTTTGGGTTTTCCACATATAGTATCATATCATCTGCGAAGAGTGATAGTTTGACTTCTTTGCTGATTTGGATGCCTTTAATTTCCTTTTGTTATCTGATTGCTGAGGCTAGGACTTCTAGTACTATGCTGAATAGCAGTGATGATAACGGACATCCCTGCTGTGTTCCTGACCTTAGTGGAAAAGCTGTCTTTTTTTCTCCATTGAAAATGATATTTGCAGTGGGTTTTTCATAGATGGCTGTGATAATATTGAGGTATGTCCTCTATCCCTATACTTTGAAGAGTTTTGATCAGGAAGGGATGCTGTACTTTGTCAAATGCTCTTTCAGCATCTATTGAGAGTATCATATGGTTCTTGTTCTTTCTTTTATTAATGTGTTGTATCACATTGATTGATTTGCTGAGGTTGAACCAAACTTGCAGCCCTGGAATAAATCCCACTTTGTCGTGGTGAATAATCCTTTTAATGTGCTGTTGAATCCTATTGGCTAGTATTTTGGTGAGAATTTTCGCATCTGTGTTCATCAAGGATATTGGTCTGTAGTTCTCTTTTTTGATGAGATCCTTGTCTAGTTTTGGGATCAAGGTGATGCTGGCCTCATAAAATGAGTTTGGAAGTTTTCCTTCCATTTCTCTTTTTTGGAACATCAGGAGAATAGGAATTAGTTCTTCTTTTGGTAGAATTTTGGTAGAATTCCCCTGGGAAGCTGTCTGGCCCTGGGATTTTGTTTGTTTGGAGGTTTTTGATGACTCTTTCAATCTCCTTACTGGTTATGGGTCTGTTCAAGTTTTCTATTTTTTCCTGGTTCAGTTGTGGTAGTTTATATGTCTCTAGTAACGCATCCATTTCTTCCAGATTGTCAAATTTGTTGGCGTAGAGTTGCTCATAATATGTTCTTATAATTATCTGTATTTTTGGTTGTGATCTCTCCTCTTTCATTCATTTTATTTATTTGGGTCCTTTCTCTTTTCTTTTTGATAAGTCTGACTAGGGGTTTATCAATCTTATTAATTCTTTCAGAGAACCAGCCCTAGTTTCATTGATTTATTCTCTTGGTTTTTTGTTTGTTTGTTTGTTTGTTTCTATTTCATTGATTTCTGCTCTGATCTTTATGATTTCTCTTCTCCTGCTGGGTTTAGGGTTTCTTTCTTATTCTTTCTCCAGCTCCGTTAGGTGTAGGATTAGGTTGTGTATTTGAGACCTTTCTTGTTTCTTGAGAAAGGCTTGTACTGCTATATATTTTCCTCTCAGGACTGCCTTTGTTGTGTCCCACAGATTTTGAACCGTTGTGTTTTCATTATCATTTGTTTCCATGAATTTTTTCAATCTTCTTTAATTTTTAATTTCCTGGTTGACCCATTCATTCTTTAGAAGGATGCTGTTTAGTCTCCATGTATTTGGGTTCTTTCCAAATTTCCTCTTGGGATTGAGTTCTAGCTTCAGAGCATTGTGGTCTGAAAATATGCAGGGAATGATCCCAATCTTTTGATACTGGTTGAAACATGATTTAGGACCCAGGATGTGACCTATTCTGGAGAATGTTCCATGTGCACTAGAGAAGAATGTGTATTCTGTTGCTTTGGGATGAAATGTTCTGAATATATCTGTGATGTCCATCTGGTCCAGTGTGTCATTTAAGGCCTTTATTTCCTTGTTGATCTTTTGCTTGGATGATCTGTCCATTTCTGTGAGGGGAGTGTTAAAGTCCCATACTATTATTGTACTATTGTTGATGTGTTTCTTTGATTTTGTTATTAATTGGTTTATATAGTTGGCTGCTCCCACATTAGGGGCATAGATATTTAAAATTGTTAGATCTTCTTCTTGGACAGACCCTTTGAGTATGGTATAGTGTCCTTCCTCATCTCTGATTATAGTCTTTGGCTTAAAATCTATTTGATCTGATATAAGGATTGCCACCCTTGCTTTCTTCTGATGTCCATTAGCATGGTAAATTGTTTTCCACCCCCTTACTTTAAACATGGAGGTGTCTTCAGGTCTAAAATGAGTTTCTTGTAGGCAACATATAGATGGGCTTTGTTTTTTTATCCATTCTGATACCCTGTGTCTTTTGATTGGGGCATTTAGCCCATTTACATTCAGGGTAACTATTGAGAGATATGAATTTAGTGCCATTGTATTGCCTGTAAGGTGACTGGTATTGTATGCTGTCTCTGTTCCTTTCTGACCTACTACTTTTAGGCTTTCTCTTTGCTTAGAGGACCCTTTCAATATTTCCTGTAGAGCTGGTTTGGTGTTTGCAAATTCTTTCAGTTTTTGTTTGTCCTGGAAGCTTTTTATCTATCCTTCTATTTTCAATTATAGCCTAGCTGGATATAGTATTCTTGGCTGCATGTTTTTCTCATTTAGTGCTCTGAATATATCATGCCAGCTCTTTCTGGCCTGCCAGGTCTCTGTGGATAAGTCTGCTGCCAATCTACTATGCCAATCTACTATTTTTACCATTGTATGTTACAGACTTCTTTTCCCAGGCTGCTTTTGGGATTTTCTTTGTCACTAAGACTTGTAAATTTTACTATTAAGTGATGGGGCGTGGACCTATTCTTGTTGATTTTGAGGGGGGTTCTCTGCACCTCCTGGGTTTTGACGCTTGTTCTCTTTGCCATATTAAGGAAATTCTCTCCAATAATTCTCTCCAATGATTCTCTCCAATCTTCTGGAATCCCAATCATTCTAATGTTGTTTCGTCTTATGGTGTCACTTATCTCTCGAATTCTCCCCTTGTGGTCCAGTAGCTGTTTGTCCCTCTTTTGCTCAGCTTCTTTATTCTCTGTCATTTGTTCTTCTATATCACTAATTCTTCTGCCTCATTTATCCTAGCAGTGAGAGCCTCCATTTTTTATTGCACCTCATTAATAGCTTTTTTGATTTCAACTTGGTTAGATTTTAGTTCTCTTATTTCTCCAGAGAGGGCTTTTATATCTCCCAAGAGGGTTTCTCTAATATCTTCCATGCCTTTTTTGAGCCCAGCTAGAACCTTGAGAATCGTCATTCTGAACTCTAGATCTGACATATTACCAATGTCTATATTGATTAGGTCCCTAGCCTTCTGTAGTGCCTCTTGTACTTTTTTTTTGTGGTGAATTTTTCCACCTTGTCATTTTGTCCAGGTAAGAGTATATGAAGGAGCAAGTATAATACTAAAAGGGTGGCAAAGACCCCAGGAAAATACGCTTTAACCAAATAAGAATCTTGGGGGGGGGGATAAAAAGAGGTTCAGAAAAAAAAAAAAGGAACAATTAAAAAAAGAAAACAAATAAAGAAAAAATATAAAAAAAGAAAAAATATATATATTAGATAAACTAGTTAAAAAAGAAAAGGGTAAAAGTTAAAAAAAAATTTAGCAGAAGAAGAGAAAAGAAATTGAAAAGAAAAAAATTAAATTAACTGCAAGACTATAGAATCATGGGGAGAAAGCCATGAGTTCCGTGCTTTGCTTTCTCCTCCTCTGGAATTCCACTGTACTCCTTGGTAGGTGAACTTGGTCCTGGCTGGATTTCTTTCTTTTTTTTTTTAAGTTATATATATATTTTTTAATTTATTTTTTATTAAATTGATTTATTTATTTTCAGAAAAACAGTATTCATTATTTTTTCCACCACACCCAGTGCTCCATGCTATCCATGCCCTCTATAATACCCACCACTGGCTGGATTTCTTTTTGATCTTCTGGGGGAGGGGCCTGTTGTAGTGATTCTCAAGTGTCTTTGCCCCAGGCGGAATTGCACCACCCTTACCAGGGGCCGGGCTGAGTAATCCACTCAGGTTTGCTTTCGGGAGCTTTTATGGAGGCTTCCTCACATAAGCATGGCCAAGTAATAGTAACTCCATTTCCTGCCCCTCTTCCCTCTCTGGAGAATGGGGGATGGGAAGGTGATGCTGAAAATTCTAAGCTACTAATCATGGCTAGATCTTTCTGGTAACCAACCCCCATTCAGGAGCCATCCAAAAGCCCACCCAGATTAACCTTATTAGAATAACAGCAGGGAAAAAAAAATGAACAACAACAGGGATGCCTGGGTGGCTCAGTCAGTTAAGGGCCTGCCTTCTGCTCAGGTCATGATTTCAGGGTCCTGGGGTGGAGCCCCTGTCAGGCTTTCTGCTCAGCAAGGAGCATGCTTCTTCCTCTCCCTGCCACTCTGCCTGCTTGTGAACTCTCTCTCTCTTTCTGTCAAATAAATAAATAAAATCTTAAAAAAAAAAAAAAAAAAACTCAACATAAACTCCTATGGCCCCTAAAATTTCAAGGGATTTAGGAATCCTGGGTCAGGAACAAGGCTCAGACCAAATATTAAAACACAAAATGTTCCTAGTGCTCATATCACTTAGAAATTAAAAAAAAAAGAGAGAGAGAGACAGCTGACATTTTAATAAGTTTCTCTGTTCATTAATATTTAGTTCTTCTCTATTACATGTTTGTTTTGTTTTTTGTTTTTGCTCTAGGTTTTTTTCTGAAAATTTTGTTTCCAGCTTTATTGAAGTATATTTGACAAAAACATTGTATATACTAAGGTGTAGACTGCAATATTTAATATACATATACATTGTCTAATGTTTACTGCAAAGTTAATTAGCATATCTGTCATCTTTCAACAATGTGTGTGTGTGTGTGTGTACATGTATGTGTGTGAGATGTATGTGTGTTTTGGTGAGAAGCTTACACTCAGCAAATTTCAGATGTCCAATACAGTATTATTCACTATAGTCACAGTGCTATTGTTAAGCTTAAAAATAGAAACTGCCAGTTATTTTACCAAGAGAAGGTGGGTTTGTTAGGGAATAAAAGCAAATTGTAATCCAGAACAAACAAGATATGACACCCATAGGCAAGTCTGGCGAACAAAGAAGAGGTACACTTTTTTAAGAAGAAAAGTGGTGAGTTAGGAAGCTTGTGAACTAAAAGTCCATTGGAGTAAACTGGGAGTTTGTGTGGTGGTTTCTTTTTGGCTGAGCTGTCCTGGTGGGTGGGGGCTGAGGAAAGTATCTCTTCCTCCTGCTGGAGTAGTAGAGTAGTAACCCCGTGCAAGGTCAAGTCTGTTTAAGGCCAAATCCATCTCTTACTGTTGGGTCTGCAATTAACCATGAGCGGTAGCGCTGAGAGCTCCCCTGTGGAAAACTCCTGTCTGCATTTTAGTGATATTTCCCTTACTGATTTTCGCAGTGTACATTAGATTATCAGAACTTAATCATCTTATGACTGACTGGTCATCTTATGACCAGTGTCTCCTCATCCCCTCCATCACTCATCGCCTCTGTCACTCATCCATCATTTGGCTTTCTTTCTAGGAGTTCAACTCCCCCCGCCTTGGATTCTGCATATGAATGATACCATATAGTATTTATCTTTCTCTGATTTATTTCATTTAGTGTAGTACCTGCTGGTTCATCCTTGTTGAAATGGCACGATTTATTTCTTATGCCTGAACAATATTTCATTGCGTATTTATATATACCACATTTTCTTTATCCATCCTTCTGTTGACAGATACTTAAATTATCTCCATATCTAGGCTGTTGTGAATAATGCAGTGATCACAGGAGTGCAGATATCTCTTTGAGATATTGGTTTCATTTCCTTCAGATAGATGTCCAGAAGTGGGATTGCTGGGTCTTGTGATAGTTCTTTTCCCCCCCAGACTTTATTTATTTCTCCAAAAGAGAACACAAGCAGGGGAAGCAGCAGAGGGAGGGAGAATCAGGCTCCCCTCTGAGCAGTGAGCCTGATGCAGAGCTTGATCCCAGGACCCTGGGATCACGACTTGAGCCCAAGGCAGATACTTAACCAACTAAGCCACCCAGGTGTATCATCTATTTTTTAATTTTTTGAGAAACATCCACAGTGACTGTATCAGTTTACATCACTAATAGTGCATGAGCATTCCCTTTTATCCACATTCTCACCACATTTGTTATTTTTTGCTTGATACTAACCATATCACAAGATGATATCTCTTTGTGGTTTTGATTGGCATTTCCCTGATGGTGAGTGATACTGAGGATCTTTTCATGTTTGTTGGCCATCTGGATGTCTTCTTTGGAAAAATGTCTTTTTAGGTCTTTTGCCCATTTTTTCCATCCAGTTATTTGTGAATGTTTTTCCTACTGAGTTGTCTGAGTTTCTTGCATATTTTGGGTATTAACTCCTTTTCATATATGTGGTTTACACACATTTGATCCCACTCTGTAGATTGCCTTTCATTTTGTTGATTATTTCCTTTGCTGTTCAGGTTTTTAGTTTGATGTTCCATTTGTTTACTTTTGGTTTTATTACATGTGTGTTTGGTGTCATATCCAAAAAATATCATTGCCATGACCAATGTCAAGGAGCTTTCCCTTTACGTTTTCTTCCAGGAGTTTCACCATTTCAGGTTTTAAATATAAGTCCTTAGTTCTTTTTGAGTCAATTTTTGTGTATGGTATAAAGGGTCTAGTTTCATTCTTTTGCTTTGGAATATCCAATTTTCTTAACAACATTTATTAAGAAACTATCCTTTCTCCCATTGTATGTTCTTAGTGCCCTTGTCAAAAAAATAGTTGACTGTATATTTGTAGGTTTATTTCTGGACTCCCTGTTCTGTTCTATTTTTTAAAAATATTTTATTTATTTATTTGACAGAGAGAGAGAGAAGAGAGCATGAGCTGGGGAGAGGCAGTGGGAGAAGCAGCCTCCTTGCTGAGCAGGGAGCCTGGCGCAAGGCTTGATCCAGGACCTTGTGATCATGACTTGAGCTGAAGGCAGATGCTTAACTGAGCCACCCAGGCTCCCCTTAGGTGTCTGTTTTTATGCCAGTGCCCTACTGTTTTGATTACTGTAGCTTTGTAATATAACTTGAAGTCAGAAAGTGTGATGCCTCTTGCTTTATTTTTTTGGTGAGTGCTTTTGCTATTTAGGGAGTTTTGTGGTTTCATACAAATTTCAGAATTATTTTTTCTATTTCTGTCAAAAATGCCATTGGAATTTTGATAAGGATAGCATTGGCTCTGTAGACCATTTCGTGCAGTATGGACATTTTAATTATTAATCCATTCCATGATCATGGTAGATCATTCCATTTATTTGTGTCTTCTTCAATTTCTGTCATCTGTCACATTTATTGATTTGCTTGTTTGAACCACCCTCACATCCCAGAGATAAACCCTACTTTATTGTGTTGTATCAACCTTTTATTATGCTATGAATTTACTTTGCTATTTTTTTTGGTGGGGTTTTGCCTCTGTATTCCTCAGGGATGGGGGATGTAATTTTATTTCTTAGTTGTTTCCTTATCTGGCTTTGGAATCTGGATAATGTTAGCCTTGTAAAATGACCCTGGAAGCGTTCTTTCCTCTTCTCCTTTTTGGAAGTTTGAGAAGGATTGGCATTAGTTCTTCTTTAAATGTTCGATAAGATTATTCAGTGAAACCATCTTCCTTGTTATTTGTTCACATTTTCTGTTTCTGTTTCCTAATAAGTTGTATGTTTCAAAGAATTTGTCCATTATCAGCTTGTTGGATTATCAAATTTGTTAGGACATAAATGTTCATAATAATCTCATATGATTCTTGATATTTCTGTGGTACCATCTGTAATGTTTTTCTTTCATTTCCAGTTTTATTTATTTGAGTCTCTCTTTTTTTCTTATTTTACTTGTTCGTCGATTTGCTTATATTTTTAAGATCCAACTCTTAGTTTATATCTTCCCTATTGTTTTTCTGATCTCTATTTCCTTTACTTTTGCTCTAATCTGATTTAATTCCTTCTAATTTGGCGCTTTTTTAAGTTGTTTAAGGTATACAGTTAGGTTCTTAATTTTAGGTCTCTCTTTTTTTTTTTTTTTTTAAAGATTTTATTTATTTATTTGACAGAGAGGCAGGCAGAGAGAGAAGGAAGGGAAGCAGGGCCCCTGCTGAGCAGAGAGCCTGATGCGGGACTCGATCCCAGGACCCTGAGATCATGACCTGAGCCGAAGGCAGCGGCTTAACCCTCTGAGCCACCCAGGCGCCCTAGGTCTCTCTTTTTTAAATTGGTTTTTAATTGCTATAAAATTTCTTCTTTGAACTACTTTTTGTTGCAGCATGATACGGTTTTTGATGTGTTACATTTCCATTTTTATTTGTTTCAAGATATTTTTTATTTTCCTTTTGATTTCTTCCTAGACATATTGTTTTTTTCAGGAACATGTTGTTTAATTTCTACATTTTTCTGAACTTTTCAGGTTTCCTCCTGTTTTTGATTTCTAGTTTTCATAACATTGTGTTTGGAAAAAATGATTCATCTGATTTAAAGTCTTCTTTAATTTTTAAGACTTGTTTTATGGCCTAACAAATGATCTATCCTAGGGAATGTTCTGCATTCACTTGAGAAGAATGTGCACTCTGCTGCTGTTGGATACATTTTGCATATATCTGTTATGTCCACTTGTCTAAAGTGTAGTTCAAATCATATATTTCTTTGTTGATTTTCTGCCTGGATGAAATTAGAGTATTAAAGGCTTCTGTTATTATTGCTTTGCTATGTATTTCTGCCTTCAGATCTGTTAGTATTTGCTTACTATATTTATGTCCTCTGATATTGGGCGTATGTATGTTTACTGTTGTTATATCCTCTTGATGATACAAAGTTACAGTTTTGAACTTAAAGCACATTTCATCTGATACAACTCCCCCTAGTCTTTTTGGTTACTGTTTGCATGAAATATCTTCTTCCATCTCTTTTCTTTGAGCCTGTATGTGTTCTGAAAGCTGAAGTGAGTTTCTTGTAGGCAGCATATAGTTAGGCCTTTTTTAATCCTATCAGCTACTCTGTCTTTTTATTGGAAAAGTTGGTGCATTTACATGTATATTATAGTAACTATTTGCAGATAAGGACTTATTATTGTCATCTTGTTAAATGTTTTTTGGCTATTCAAAAAAATTTTCTTAAAGATTTTATGCAACAACATGGATGGAACTAGAGCGTATCATGCTTAGTGAAATAAGTCAAGCAGAGAAAGACAACTATCATATGATCTCCCTGATATGAGGAAGTGGTGATGCAACATGGAGGCTTAAGTGGGTAGAAGAAGAATAAATGAAACAAGATGGGATTGGGAGGGAGACAAACCATAAGTGACTCTTAATCTCACAAAACAAACTGAGGGTTGCCGGGGGGAGGGGGTTTGGGAGAAGGGGGTGGTATTATGGACATTGGGGAGGGTATGTGATTTGGTGAGTGCTGTGAAGTGTGTAAACCTGGTGATTCACAGACCTGTACCCCTGGGGATAAAAATATATGTTTATAAAAAATAAAAAATTTAAAAACTCAAAAAAAAAAAAGATTTTATTTATTTATTTGACACAGAAAGAGAGAGAGAGAGAGCACAAGCAGGGAGAGTGGCAGGCAGAGGGAGAGGGAGAAGCAGGCTCCCCAATGCGGGACTTGATCCCAGAACCCTGAGGTCATTACCTGAGCCAAGGGCAGACTCTTAAAAGGCTGAGCCACCCAGGCACCCCTTCTAGCTATTTTATAGTTCCTTTATTACTTGTTACCTCTTTGCCATCTTCCTTTGTGATTTGATGATTTTCCAGCGTGGTATGCTTTGATTCTTTCCTTTGATCTTGTATGCACCTAATATAGGTTAACAAAAGGCTTATATAAAACCCTTTAGAGTAATGCTAGTCCGTTTTTCTTTTTTTAATGCCAGTCTGTTTTAAGCTGAAAACAGCTTAACTTTGATTGCATACGAAATACCTTTTACTCCTCCTCCCCAGCATTTTATGGTTTTGATGTCACAGTTTACATCTTTTCATATTCTGTATACATTCATAAATTATTTTAGCTATAGTTATTTTTAATACTTTTAGCTATAGTTATTTTTAATACTTTTATCTTTAAATCATTATACTAGAGTTAAGTGATTTGCATAACACTACTATGGTATTATTCTGAATTTGTCTATATTCTTTACTGGTAAGTTTTAAGTTTTATACTTTCATATGTTTTCATATGATTCACTAGCAGCTTGCATTTCACCTTGAAGAGTTCCCTTTAGCATTTCTTGTAAAGCAGGTCTAATGGAGACGAACCCCTTCAGCTTTTGTTTGAAAAAGTCTTTATCTCTCCTTCATTTCTAAAGGACACCTCTTCTGGATAAAATATTCTTCATTGGAAGTTTTTTTTTTCTTCTAGTACTTTGACTGATACTTCCCACTCTCTCCTGGTCTGCAAGGTTTGTGTTGAGAAAGCCCTGACTGCCTTGTGGTGTCAGGGACCACCTCCAGCCGGGAAAGTCCCCACCGTTACAAGATGGCGCTTGGCTCACTGCTAGCAAAATACTCTGCAAGTAAATAACGAACTTTCTGGTGAAGCCTGCCTAAAGGAGGGCATAGTCATTGGCTGTTTCAAATTTAATCAGCATAGTAACAGGACTCTCATTGGCTCTCCCCATTGCTTGGCCCCTTATTGGTCACCCTGCCGCATATAAGCTAAGGAAGCTGACGAAATAAAAGGGAATGAAGCATTTACACCGAACCAGGCTTCTTGTCGTCCTTGCGGGTCGAGGGCGTTATGGGAGTTCCCTTTTAAGAGTTGAGTTTCTTTTCTTCTGTGGCTTTCAAAATTCTCTGCCTTTGATTTTTGACAGTTTTAATGCAGTGTATCCCAGCAAAGTCCTCTTTGTGTTGAATCTGTATGGGAACTTACTAGCCTCATACACCTGGATATCCTACCTTTTCCTGCTCCATATGTGGGAAATTTTCAGCTATTGTTAAGAAAAGCTTTCTGCTTCTCTCTCTCTTCTCCTGGGACTCTACTTGATAGTATCCCACAATTTGCATAGGCTTTCTTAAATCTTTTTCATTCTTCTTCCTTTTATCTCTGATTAGATAATTTTAAATGATCTGTCTTTGAGTTCACAGATTTTTTTTTTCAGCCTGATGGAGTCTGCTTTTGATGATAGTGTATTTTCTTTTCATTGTATTCTTCAGCTACAGAATTGGTTTGGTTCCTTTTTTATTATTTCTTTCTCTCTGTTGACCTTTCAGTTTGTTCTCATACTGTTTTCCTGATTTTGTTTAATTGTCTGTGTTCCCTTGTAGCTCACTGAGCTTCCTTAACACAATTATTTTGAATTCTTTGTTTAGCAATTCTTATGTCTCCCATTTCTTTGAGGTCTGTGAGTGGAAAATTACTGTATTCTTTTGGTGGTGGCATGTTTCCTTAATTTTTTGTGTTTCTGTGGTAGCTTTACATTGATGTCTATGCAATTGATGGAGCGGTCATCTCTTCCAGCATTAGGGACTGGTTTTTGTGGTTCAGGGCCTCCTGTGGGTGGATGCAAGAGCACTGCTTAGTGGGGTGTGGCAGTTCTGGCCCTAGGGAAGATTCCACGACATATTTTACATGTAGCCTCTTCAGTGAGGTCAGTATTGGCATAAATTTTAAGGGTTCTCAGTGGCCAAGGCTGCATGTGTTCACAGTGGCAGTGGGGACTATTAAGGTCTTTTGCTAGTGAAGTCTGCTGGGGACCTCCTGGTCCTTTTCCCTGCTGTTCAGGGTGTTATGTTTGAAGGGATCCATCTTGGCATAGGGTACAGCTATGAGGGCCCTTGTAATGCTGGTGGCATTGGTGTCTGATATGTGGGCACTTCTGGGGTCCCAGAAGCTCTGGGGTCTGAGGAGCTGGGTATTCCCCAGCAGTGGTGACCCCAGTGCCCACCATGGAGATGCCTGTAGAGCAGCCATGAGGCTCAGGTTTGGAACATGGCCATGTGCAGAGCAGCCAAGAGTCTGAAGTGTGCACATGTGTGGAGCCCTTGGGACTCTGGAACCAAGGTGTGTGTGGGGCTGGTGGTGTGGCTGTGCTGCTTCTGGGGGAGGGGCAGCAGAGTCTCCCTCTCTGGGTGTTCCATGGCTCTGGGCAGTGCTGCCTGTTGCTTGTCTCAGTAACTGATGCCCTGGTGTCCTCTGGGGAGCACACAGTGCAGTCCACAAGAGAGACATTCTTGGATCCTCCACCATGAGCTCTGTGTAGAGTCTGCGCTGTTGTGGGAGCTGCTGAGATGCTCCGTGACAAAGGCTACCAGGGTCCTCCTAGAACATGCCTCTGGGGACTGTGATGGCAGCCCCTGTGTGACAGATGCTGACAGCCCACCTTCTTCTTGGTTCTTAGCCAGCTGTCTCAGCTCAGCCAGTCTCCCCAGGGATCCTTTCTGTGGAGTTGGTCTCTTTTTTTCCCACTGTGTTGCTGTAGTTCTTAATCAGACTCTTGAGCCCTCCCAGGCTTATTTTTGTTCATGGATACTGTTTGTCCTTTCTGGGGTGGGGGACAAAGAGTGGTATCTCCCACTCCCATTACCTTGTTGATGTCCAGAGGCCTGCTCTCATCTTTATTTTTTTCTTTCTACTTTCTTTGGATTTACAAAGTTTTGCTTTTTCTAACTTCTTTAAATAGTCTTTCCTTTCTTCTGGTATAAGCATTAAAAGCTTTTATTTGCCTGTACGTGCCTCTTGAGATGCATCTCAAAAGTTTTAATATTTAATATCTTAGTATTCTTAATATTTTGAAATTTTCATTATGGTTCTTTCTTTGAACATGAGTTATTTATACAGGTGTTTCTTCATTTCCAGATTTATAGGATTTCACTTTTTATCACTTTATTTCTAATCTGATTGCAATGTGGTCATGGAATTTGGATTGTATGATGACACAGTGTTTGAAATTTATTGAGACTTATAATATGACCCAGTAGGTGGTTAATTTTTAAACTCTGCCATGAGCACTTTAAAATACATGCACTCTCCACTTCTTGAGTTGTACATAGTCTATTTGTGAAGTCAGACTTTAAAATTAGATTATGTAATCTGTGTCACTACTGGTTTTGTTTGTGTTTTGTTTTGGTGGCAGGGGGTGGGGTTGTCCTGATTAACTGAAATGAATTTGTTATAATGTTCTATTATCTGCTATATTTATTTGTTTCTCCTTATGGTTCTGCCAGTTTTTGAATTATGTGTTTTGCATTACATATTTTCACTACATACTTTGAAGTTATGTTGTAGGTGGAAGGTCAGAGCTTTTATTTTCCTGGTGAAATGAACCTTAATCATTATGCCATGAACTTCTTTATGTCTAATGACTACTTCTGCCTTAATATCTATTATTTATGATAGAAATACACTCTAATATCTTTATTTTGCCTAATAGTTGCCCCTTTATCTATCCTTTTCTTACATCCTTTCTGTATCCTTTTGTTTTACAGATTTGTCTTTTAAATAGGATATAACTGGATTTTTCCTCCAGTTTTTGTCTTTTTAGAAAATTTGGTGCATTTGTATTGACTAATTTTTAATATGTTTTGATTTATTTCTGCCACCTTATTTTGTGACTACTACAGAAGTTTTAAGATGTATGCTTAGCTTGCCAATGTGTAAATTTAATAATTCCCCATCTTCCTCCAGAAAATACAAATATCTTAGAACAATTTAATTTTAATCATTCCTCTTCTGACCTCTATGCTGTTGTTTGTAGTGTACTCTAGTGCCTTCTCACTTGGAGTCCCACAAGAAATCATTACTCTTTTATTCAGTAAGTGTCTATCTAGGTTTACACAGATTCGTTACTGCTGCTGATAATTTCTTACATCTTAGACCTGTCATCTCGGGATCCATAATCCACCTGTTTAAAGTCCTTTATGGTTTATTTTTGTGTGTCTGTTGGTTTTATTTGCCCAAAATGTCTTTATTTTGTCTTCATTTTTGAAATACATTTTTGCCAGGTATAGAATTCTAAGTTGACAGTTATTTTTCCATAGCACATTGGAGATGTTCTGGCATCTCTTTTAGTTTGTGCGTGTGCGTGTGTATGCGTGCATGCACATGTTATCTAGAAGCCCATACTTAGTCTGTTTTTCACTTTAATCTCTCTCTGGCTTCTGCTTTGATCTCCTCTTTGCCTTTGGAATTCTGTAGTTCCACTGCATTGGAAGGGTGTGTGTGTGTATGTGTGTGTGTACATGCGCATGTGTACACGTATATGTTCATCCTGCTTAGAATTTGCAGGACTCTGTGAACTTAGATTGGTGTCCAGAAAACTCTGTCATTATATTCCCCATTTTCTCTCTTCTTCCAGACTTTTGATATGTATTCTGTCAGATTTATGATTCTCTCCTGTCTACTACTTAACCTGTGTTCTCATCTCTCTTTTTTGATAATTTGTTCAGATCTACCTGAATAAGAGTCTGAGTACTGTTTGGGAAATGGAAAGAGGGAATGAATATTATGTAGGCAATTTACTAAAGTCAACCACAACTGTCCTTTATTTTTTTTAATGTTTTAAATCCCTGTTTTGTGTGAGTACATAGTTTTGCTTCTGATATTTGGGAAGGTTTGTGCATCATTTTAATTCTTCTAGACTTAAAACATTATATATATTCCAACCTTTGTGATTTATGCACTTTAGGTGGCATCTGTTGGCTCCACATTGTGAAATGAAGAAATTAGAACATAATTCATGCACTTGCTTTTTATTTGATATCTCATACTCCCTAATGTTTATTGCATATGTTGTAATTGTAGTTTTTTAAAGGTATCTTTATACTTTTAAATAATATAGCTAAACTTTTATTATTTTATTGATCAAAATTAAGTATCATCTATTGACTTCTGTGTATCTGAGAGGTGAAGAGCACTTATGTTCCCTATATTCCATTTACCTCCTCTTCCCCACCCTTGATTGTTCTGATACTCTGTTATTTCTGTGCTACCTATTAAGTTCTGCTGAGTATCAGAAGTCCTATAGTTGTTTTGACTTACTTCTATACTTAAATGGATTTAATGCTCTTCCTATTATTTTCTTCATTGCCTTATTTTTGCCTTCATCACTGTGAGGGTGGAATTTATTACCACGTACATTTTACAAGTAGGGTTCATGGATATCTTTACTACATTTTGCATGTGTGGAAATGTTTGTTAGCTTCATAGTTACATGAAAACTTGGCTCTGTAGAAACTTCTTTAGCCACTCTTTTCTCCTGAGGAAATGTTCTGGCATTTGAGTGTTGCTGTGAAGAAGTGTGAGGTTAACTTGATTTTTTCGCTTGTCTCATAGGAAAAAAGAATAGTTCACTTGGTTTTTTTATACTATTTGATTAATAGTGAGATCAAACTTCTCTTTTTTGGGGGTTGGGAATGTTTGGTGGTATGCTGTTAGCATGCAAATACAAGCTACTCCAGAGTTAAAGTAGATGTTGCAATTGACATGTACAGTCTCATAGGGGCTGGCATATGATGTGGTCCATGGGTCGGATCTGGGCTGTGACCTGTTTTTCTAGGTCTGCAAGATAAGAATGGTTTTTATAGAGGAATAATGGCAAGTAATTTGATGATGGAAAACATTAACCTTGAATCCCAATATGTAACATGTTACCCTTCTCAAAAGAAATCTGTGTTCTTCATTGATAGGAACATTTAAGTAGGAATATTTTTAAAAATTGTATTCAACTGTTTTCATATTGAATTTTATCAATAAAACATTTGTGGAAATCCATTTTCTCTCACTGCATGAATAATGTGTAATATGTTTGATTTTTGTCCTCTGGCCCATAGGCCTAAAATATTTACTCTTTTTGGCCTTTTTTAAGAATAATTCTGCTGACCTCCACTCTGTTGTAAATCCAGAATGAGTTTGATTCAGGGTTGCTTTTGAATGTAGGGAGAATGTTCCTTGGATCTGAACCCTGTCTCAAGTGTGGGCCCCAGAGTTGTAGCCTTCTGTTCCTGGCTGTAGTAAATAATCCTTCTGTGGCCATTCTTGATGCTCTTTGGATCTGATCAGGACCCTTTCTACACCCTGAGTCTCACCACCAGATAGACCAGTCCTGCATTGATAGTGTAGTTGTTGGCTTCATTTCTGATGTGGAAATTTCTATCATTTCTATTCCAGTAAGAACTACTCTTGCCTCTGGCCCATTTTAGTCTGTCATATTTGATTTGTCTGATGCTATTGACTTGACAATTAAAGCTTTTTCTACCCTACATTGATTCTAGGCTACATCTTGGCTTCTTTAGTTAGAGTATAGTTCCATGCCTGTGCAGTGCATTTTCTTTATTTGGAGGCTAGAGTTCCCTCAGAAATCAGAAAGAGAACTCTTCTTTTTCATATTTCAAAACCCACTCCCTTCTGTTCTGTCTGAAGAATGCTAGTAGCATATGGATATGGACTTTTAGTACTTAGTGAATGATGAAATACGTTTAACACCTTAGGCCACCAGTTCCATTGACTTCCCTACATTCTTTCTGATGATTTTCCTTAAGGAGAGGATCTTAAAACTTAGCATTCTCTTCAATATAGAATTTAAGGTAAATTAGAATTGTATGTACATGAACCCATCAAGTAAGAAGGAAAACCTTGCCTTAGAGATGGAGGTAGACAGTACAGAGCCTGCCCTGGGAAGAGTAACTAGCATAGTGAAGGGTCTGGGAATCACACTATATGGCGGAAACACTTGAAGGTGATGGGATATTCAATTAAGCCTAGTGGGAAGTTGAGAACCAACTTTTTTGCAGTTTTGAAACTGACAGTCACAGTTGTGAAAGCATCTTTTATGTTTAAAAAGTAACGTGAACATATTTCTTACAGCCTGTTACCTCATAGTTCTGTCTAGGAAAAAAATACCAAAAATATACCCGTTGATTTGACGACAATAAATCAAGATATGGACAAGGAGAAAAGCAACACAAAAGAAAGGTAAGATAAAATCTAATAAAACTAAAATTTCAACGACATGTGATAATAGTGGTAAGCCATTCTGACAGTGAAGAATGGACAGTGTCTTGTGAGGAATGGATGAAGGTGCCGGAGTTTAGCAAACTTAGGGAGGCATTCCTGGTAAGATAGGCAGATTAACACCAGCTCATTCCCCCAGAGCAGTCTTGGATATACCAAAAAGATGAGAAGGAAGTTGCTGAAAATGAGAAGCTAACCAAGAGCTGGGAGACCCCAGAAGGGCCAAAGGTGGTAGGTGTGGGCAGATGGAGAAGAGGTTAGAGAGATTCATATGCTTGCTTCCTTTTTCACATTCGTCTTGGTGGATCAGTGTCCACTCAGGAAGAGTATAATGGAGTGAGGAAGTTCTTGAAGAAACTTGACTTCTAATAAGTCTGATGGGTTGAACTTATGCTCTTACTGCTCTCCTTTCTGAAATCCTACCAAATGATCAAAAAGAATAAATCCACAAGAGAAGGTGAGAAGAGACAAAAAGCACAAAAGACAAAAGAACTGCCAGTGTCTTTTTGGAAGCTCAGAAATGGAAGGATAAGTGATCACTAATTTTGCAGAGCAAACAGTACAAACCTAAGGTGGCAGAGGTGAAGCCCAAAGGCAGCTGCTTCTTGCCTGCTGTCCCCACACCCCCGCCTGGAAGGATCCTCGCCAGGTGGCAGCAGCAGCAAAAGCAGTAACCTGGAAGTTCATAGGAGCAGTGCTTAGAGCACAGATCCCCTTCCTTAACCTCTCTCAGCCAAGAGAGTGTTCCTTCCTTCATTCCAGCAGAAGACGTCCAGGATGCAGGGGCACCACACAGTGAGAGTATCACACCCATTATTGTACCCAGATCATAGGGGACCTTAGTATTCTTCTTCTGCTGGACTTTGAGGAAGCTCACAGCCAAAATCTAAGCACGTTGTACCCTGGGAAACTGGCCAGGGTGCTGGAAAGCCAGTTGGGAAAACCTCAACTAAGCATTACCCCACAGTGAAATCTGTCAGTTGACAGATTCCTGTCAGTGCATGAAGAGTGGTCTCATTGCTGTCTCAGTGATGATTCTTAAATATGAATAGATGACCCATGATCATTTGAGGAAAGCTTATAGCTTGATGGAAACTCAAATCACAGAAACCTGGAGAACAGACCCTACAGGGAGAATAAATGTTCAGTAACAACCAGCACAGGTCTATCCTGGATTGTCAGGTGACCAAAGAAAATAGCTTTAAGAGAATAAAAAATAGGGGACATTTGGAGAAAAAAAAATAGCTTTTGGAAATTAAATATATAATAGCAGAAATGGAGATAGAATAGGTGAAAGATAAAGCTGATGAAGTTTTCCACAAGGGAAAAGGGAAAGGTATAGAAGGTATGAGAGTAAAGATAAGAAAAGGTTTATGTGGGGCGCCTGGGTGGCTCAGTGGGTTGGGCCGCTGCCTTCGGCTCAGGTCATGATCTCAGGGTTCTGGGATCGAGTCCCGCATCGGGCTCTCTGCTCGGCGGGGAGCCTGCTTCCCTCTCTCTCTCTCTCTGCCTGCCTCTCCATCTACTTGTGATTTCTCTCTGTCAGATGGATAAATAAAATCTTTAAAAAAAAAAAAAAAAGAAAGAAAAAAAAGGGGCAAGCATTTTTACAAACCACGTGGCTTTTCTTTAAAAAAAAAAAAAAAAAAAGAAAAGGTTTATGTTAGGAGACAAAAATAGGATAGAAATAAATTCCAAAAACGCCTGTAATCACAGTAAATGCAAATGGGCTAGACTTCGACTTTTGGTTTTTTAAAAAATGTCAGACTGGATTAAATGCATGTGTGGAAACATCTTCGGAAGCAAAAAGTTACCAACAGATGAAAGAAGAAAGATGCTTCCATATTATCTTCTGGGTCACAGGGAACAATTACAAGACTTCACCATTTGAGACCATAAAACTTGTTTAAACAAATTCTCAAGACATCTCAATAGATCACATACTCCTTGATCACTGTAGACATCAATTACAAGAGATTAACTAGGAAAACCACTCTTTGGTTTGGAAATGAAACATAATGTCTGACAAACAAACATTTCTGAAACGCTCCCCCACCCCCACCCAGGAGGAAACAAAGTAGAACTAAGTCTAGAAAAGCCAGAAACAAGGAAGAGAGGTAGTTGCTGAACCTGGCCCACTAATGCTGAGGTGGTGTGGTGGTGCCTGTTCTGTTGTGTGGAGAGTTTATAGTCCTACAGCTTACATTAGTAAGATAGGCTGAAAAATTAATGAGGTAATGATCCATTTTAAGAAGTTAAGGGGAAAAATTGAACAGAATAAGCCAAAAGAAAATCGAGGGAAGAAGATAAAGAGTATCAAAAACTAAGAAAATAGAAATCAAAGAGAGAGAAAATCAGGAAAAGCAACAGCTGTCAATCACATTGGCAAATCTTTGACAGACCAGAGCAGGAAAAAGAGAGTCACCCAGGGACTGTCCGCTTAGCATGTGCTCTCTTTGTATGCGCAGGAGGGCGGGGCAGTGGGTCTGTGAGCACTACTCAGGAGGCCAGAATGGGAGTCCCTCAGAGCAGAGCCATCTGCAGTTAAAGAGATGAGAAAATTAACTCTTTCATGGCAATTAGTCTGAAACAAAATGTAGAAGTTTTAAAAAAATATGAATAAAATAGGCTCAATAAGTAATAGGCAAGGGGAACTTTGCTGTTTTTATTTAAATTCTAGTTAGTTGGCATACAGTGTTAGAGTTGTTTCAGGTTGGGCACCTCCATGGGACACAGTGCTTTATCCCCATCACCTGTCTGCCCAGCCCCCCCGGCCCCCACCCCTCTGGTACCATCAGTGTTAAGAGTCTGTTTCTTGATTTGGCTCTCTCTCATTTTTGATCCCCTTTGCTCATTTGATTTATTTCTTAATTATTTCTTAATTCCACATATGAGTGAAATCATATGGTATTTGTTTTTCTCTGACTTATTTTGCTTAGTACAGTACTCTCTGGTTCCAGCCACATCATTGCAAAGGGCAAGATTTCATTCCTTTTCATCCACTAAAATTGTCGAATTTGTAATTATGAATTATGACCACCTTCCCAACTCACCACCACCACCACCACCACCACCACCACCACACATACTAGGCTCAGGCAGGTTTCCAGAGTTTCTGAGTTTCTACCAGGTTATGAGTTTTAAAAGAAACTCAAGAAATGGAGAATTCCAATCTTATACAACTTCTTCCACAGAACAGAAAAAGAGAAAATAGTGCCTAAATCATGCATGCACATGGAGGGGAGGGGCAAAAGGAGGCAGAAAGGGAAGAGGCAGAGAGGAAAACTTAAGACTTAAGCAGACCCAGTGCTGAGCTTGGAGCTGAGGTGGGCTCGATCTCATGGCCTTGAGGACTCAGCCTGAGTGGAAACCAAGAGTCAGGACACCCAACCCACTATGCCACCCAGCACCCCTGTTTATACAATCTTTTAAGTCAGTTTCATTTACATTCTTAGAAACAGAAAACCCGAAATAAAATGCTAACCTGCAGGTTATAGTAGCATATCAAATTGGATGATACACCAAGATCAGATTGAGCAGCTTGTCTAAAAACTGTGAGGTTAGTTCAACATTGGAAAATGCATCAATATCAATTACCATTAATAGATTAAAGGAAGAAAGTATTTGATAAAATTATCTCTTTATGATTAAAAACCTTTAGCAAACTACATGATGAAAGGCATTTGCCAAAAACCTGAAGCAAATGTATGTATTTATTTATTTATTTTTACATTCTGAAGCAATTTTTTTTAAAAGATTTTATTTATTTATTTGACAGAGAGAAATCATAAGTGGTCAGAGAGGCAGGCAGAGAGAGAGAGACAGGGAAGCAGACTCCCTGCTGAGCAGAGATGCGGGGCTCCATCCCAGGGCCCTGAGATCATGACCTGAGCCAAAGGCAGAGGTTTAACCCACTGAGCCACCCAGGCGCCCCTGAAGCAAATATTTTTTAAATTTTATTTATTTTTTTAAATTTACTTTCAGCATAACAGTATTCATTGTTTTTGTACCATACCCAGTGCTCCATGCAATCCGTGCCCTCTATAATACCCACCACCTGGTACCCCGACCTCCCACCCCCCACCCCTTCAGAACCCTCAGATTGTTTTTCAGAGTCCATAGTCTCTCATGGTTCACCTCCCCTTCCAATTTCCCCCAACTCCCTTCTCCTCTCTATCTCCCCATGTCCTCCATGCTATTTGTTATGCTCCACAAATAAGTGAAACCATATGATAATTGACTCTCTGCTTGACTTATTTCACTCAGCATAATCTCTTCCAGTCCCATCCATGTTGCTACAAAAGTTGGGTATTCGTCCTTTCTGATGGAGGCATAATACTTCATAGTGTATATGGACCACATCTTCGTTATCCATTCGTCCATTGAAAGGCATCTTGGTTCTTTCCACAGTTTGGCAACCATGGCCACCAATTCCTAATCCCCCTTTATCTTAGGAAAGTTGAGTCCTTTAACAAAGATATCAAGGTACATCCAGGAAGAATCAAAACAACCTTCCTCACCCACACTGAGAATTTACAACCACTCTCCCATCTTTTTCTTCCACCAGTATTTCTGTGTTTTTGTGTTTGTCCTGATAGTATATAAATCTTACACTTGGGGTTCTTTTTGACAAGGTTTTTCCTTTATTTGCATATATATATATTTTTTTTCTCATCATATACTTTTATCAGTCTTTTTGTTTGTCTGTTTTTGTTTGTATACTTCATAAATCTTACCTTGGGGCCCATTTGGGCTGAAACTTCTCTTTTATCTCACCTTTCCTTCCTGTCTCTCTCCCTCTCTCTTTTTTTCTTTTTCTTTTCTTTTTCCTCTCATTTGGGTGGGGAACCCTGATTGCTCAGAAGCGTTCCAGGGTGCACCTTGACTGCACCATGGTCGATACATCCAGCTACACCCGTTTAGCCATCTCTCACCAAAATGATTAGGAGGAGGAATGCCCAACAGAAGAAAAATACAGAGGATGGACCTTCTGCAACAGAGCTAACGGCTATCAACATAGACAATATGTCGGAAAGGGAATTCAGGCTAACAATTATCCAAGCAATAGCTAGGTTGGAGAAAGCCATGGGTGACCAAATGGAATTAATTAGGGCTGAACTGAAAATGACCAGAGATCATGTTTTCAATATTAGGGAAGAGCTGAAAGCTACCAGGGATGAGCTTCACAATGCTCTCAATGAGTTCCAATCTAATCAAATTCTCTCAAAGCTAGAGTAACTGAGACAGAAGATAGAATTAGTGATCTGGAGGACAAACAGATAGAGAGAAAGGATCAGGAGGAAGCCTGGAACAAACAGCTTAGAAGCCACGAAAACAGAATCAGGGAAATAAATGATGCCATGAAATGTTCCAACGCCAGAATTATTGGAATCCCTGAAGGGGAGGAGAAAGAAAGAAGTCTAGAAGATATAGTGGAACAAGTTTTTCATGAAAATTTTCCGAATCTCGTGAATGGAACCAGTGTTCATGTACTAGAGGCCGAATGGTTCCCCCCAAGATTACAGATTCTCAAAAGCCCTTGAGACACCTAATAGTAAGAATGAAGAATTATAATTGTAGACAGAACCTCTTGAAAGCAGCTAGGACAAAGAAGATTCTTACGTACAGAGGAAAGCCCATCAGAATAACATCAGACCTCTCCACAGAGACCTGGCAAGCCAGAAAGGGCTGGCAAGATATAGTCAGGGCGCTGAATGAGAAGAACATGCAGCCAAGAATACTTTATCCAGCAAGACTGACATTCAAAATGGATGGAGAGGTAAAGAGTTTCCAAGACCGGCAAGGCTTCAAAGGCTATGCAACCACCAAGCTGATACTGCAGGAAATATTAAGGGGGGTTCTATAAAAGAGGAAAAATCTTAAGAATATCATTGAACAGAAAAATAGAGACAATCTACAGAAAGAAAGACTTCAAAGGTAACACGATGTCAATAAAAACGTATCTCTCAATAATCACCCTCAATGTGAATGGCCTAAATGTGCCCATAAAACGGCACAGGGTTGCAGACTGGATAAAACGATAGGACCCATCCATATGTTGTCTACAAGAGACCCATTTCGAACCTAAAGATACACCCAGATTGAAAGTGAAGGAATGGAGAAGCATCTTTCATGCCAGTGGGCCTCAAAAGAAGGCCAGGGTAGAGATTCTCATATCAGACAAATTAGATTTTGAAGCAAATATTTTTAATGGGCAAGTGTTAAAAGTGTTCCTCTTATGTTGAGAAAAGTGGCCAGGATACTTGTTATTGCCACTTCTGTGTGACATCCTATTAAAGGTCCTAAAGCAGTAAGCAAGAAAAAAATAGATAAAAAGAAATGAAGGCTGGAAGTTTTGAAAAAGAAAAACCATAATCATTTATATGATGTCTAGTAATAAAAGTACAAAATACTTGTTTTATAATTAATAATTGAATTTAATTTAGCAAGACTTCTAGATTAAAATCAGCATAAGTGAATTCATTCCTATAGTCCAGCAGTAGATTGAAAATTTAATTTTAACCATCACTACCATTTGTAATAATGGTAGTGTATAGTATAATAATAAAAAATCCAGTACCTAGGAAAAGGCATCAGTATGATCTTTGTAGAGAAGATTACAAAATTTAATTGAGAATGCAACAAAATTTATATGGAAAAGCAAAAGGCCAAAGATATGTAAGCACTCTTTAAGAAAAAAATTTGAAGGCCTGAACTTATAGCTATGACAACTCTAGCAATTAAAGCAGAAAAACAAGGATAGACAAAAATAAAGAACCAGGGGTAGATAATTGTATACATTTGGAGTGATGCAGACTTGTATATAATTGTATATCTGGAGTTACAGGTCAGGGAAGAAAAGGTAGGGGTGTTAGTAATGTGTGGTGACAATTGCATATCCTTATGGGGTGGGGGCGGGGAGAATTGGATCTGCTCCTCACATCATAGCCCAGACTCAAGGATGAAGTGTAAGACTTGCAAAAGACAAAACTTTTAAACTATTTGGTAAAAGTGAAAAGAATTTTGTTAATATTGGAGTAAGGACAGATTTCTTAAAAGTAAACACAAATTGGAGATGCAAAGATAGATAAATTAGGTTATATTAAAGTAAGAACTTAGATTTATGAAGACTTCATCAAGAATATGAAAAGTTGAGCCCAAACCAGAAGAGATTTTTAGTACATGTAAAATGACAAAAGATTACTATAAAAAATGTGAAAAGAAATCCTAAACATTGTTAAGAAAATAATATATAATTCATTATTAAAAAAAGAAAGGATGTGGATTAGACATTTCAGTGAAGAGGAAACTGTTCAAGGTGTTTATAAACCAAAAGGGACTCAGAGCGCTCCAGGGAGAAAGATTTTAGAAATACCTGATACCGGTATCCACGAGCAAGTGTGAAGAAGTTGTGCTCTGCCTTTGAAGAGAAAGTTTGCCTCCTTATTCATGTGATTACATATTTTCGTTTAATACACCAGTGGGGAGTTTTGCCCACTGAGCGGCACATGAGGCTCTTAGGAGCCCTGCATTTCCTCCACCTTGCAAAAATGTGCTCTGCCACGTAAGTCAGCTGTAGGCACTGATTGTGGATTCTGTTCTTATGGAAAGGGTTTTTTTAAACATTTACAAATAGACAGTTGGCTAATGTATCGTGAAAAGGTTTTGGTTTTAGTCTTGGTAAGGGTTGTTGTTGGTGTTGGTTTTATAAGGAAAGGTAATATGTGAGTACAGAACTTCAAAAACTGTTTTGACCTCACACTGCTGCGAATTTTCTTCCTTCTTTTAAGTTAGATGACGATTCTTAAGTCCTTTCCAGCCATGACAATATCAGACCTCTTTTACATTTCTCTAGACTCTCCTTGTTTCAGATATGCTTTCTATATTTTTTTATTATTTATTTATTTACTTTAAAAAATTTCTTAACTTTTAAGTAGGCTTCACACCCAGCATGGAGCCCAGGGTGGTGCTTGAACTCACAACCCTGATAAAGACCTGACCTCAGATCAAGAGTCATTCGCTTAACTGAATGAGTCCCCCCAGGTGCCCTCAGAGCTACTTTTTAAAATGTGTATCAAAAATTGTTTGAAAGGGGTGCCTCAGTGGAAGTGTCTGCCTTCAGCTCAGGTCATGATCCTGGAGTCCTGGGATTGAGGCCCACATCGTGCTTCCTGCTCGGCACGGACCCTGCTTCTTTCTCTCCCTCTAGGGCTCCCCTGCTTGTGTTCTTTCTCTCTCTCAAATAAATAAATAAAATCTTTAAAAACATTGTTTGGAAGTATAGATATTGTATTGTAAAGTACAGTATAAAGATTTAAAATTAAGTCCTAGAGGCTGTTGACCATAGCGTCTTACTTTCTTTGTCATACTAGACTTCAGAAACAAGAAAGGCAAGAATATAAAGATGTTACACCGTCAGAATATCAAACAGCTAAAGCAGCAGAAAAAGAAACCTCGAAATACCAAACACTCAGAACACTTTCTGCCCTGAAGTCAGAGGAAACTGAACTCTATCAAGATTACTACTATCCAGGCAAGCCAATCTATGTTTTCTTTTATGAACATGGAAGGAAGTTGTCATGGCATTAACTTAAAAAATCAGTGAGCTGCATTACAATACTAGTCTACTTTCAAAGTACAGGGTTTGGTGCTTTACCAATTTCGTTAACCAGGACCGTTGGTGAGATCTTCCGATACAGAGCTTGTCTCTTAAAGGGACCGTAATCTAAATACTGGTCATCACTATAAAATAACAATAGTGGTATTGTTCCCACCGCCAAGAGTATCTGACATTTCTGGAGCATCTTAGAGTTCACATCACTCTTCTTCGCATCTCATCTTTCTCAGGGTTTGTGTGAGGTGAGGACCCTAAAGTTGGGTCACGTTCCCTGAAGGCCCCGATGCTTTCTGGCTGGTCTGTGACCTCTGTGCGCTTATCTGTCAGGATCCTGCTACTCCTCCCCAGGCTCCTGCTGTTTGTCATCCTTCCCTCCACCTGTCCCAACTGCACCATCAGCAGTATGTAAAACCGTTTTTCACCACACTTCCTTTTTTATCCAGCTCTTTCCTTTCCTCGCTTTTCTGAAGGTTGGGCTTTGGTCTCCTTCCATGGCCCCCTTCTCCCTCCAGCAGCCTATTAGCAGCGTCCTTAACCCCTCCCACTTCTCTCCTCTGCTCCTGGGTTGGCAGAATTGTCAATTTTGCCTGCCTCCACCCCGTACTAGTAAGCCTTTTTGCAGAAAACTGTCACACTTCTGTGGGTTTATTCTTCACAAATCGTGGTCTCCAGCAGCAGTTGGGGGGCGGGGGTGCTCAACACTGCCTGGGGCCCTTTTATGCCTCCGTTCAGCTTTGCCTCTCATTACTCACCGCGTCTTTTTACACTGTCACAGTTTAACCGTAAGCCTCTCCTCTTCGATTATGCTTCCTACTTTAAAAAAATAAGAATAAAAATAATAAAAATAGAAGGAATCAAAAGGAAACCTGTAACCTGCAGCTCCCCAGTCCCGTTTCTGTACTTGTCTCACTTCTGGAGCTCCTTTTCTGCCACGTGCTCAGGAATGTGGGGTTGTCTTCCATTCTAACAGCTCTTTGTCAGTGCACAAACCTACTGCAGGCTTACCTGTCTCGAATAAACCAACTCAAGAGCCCCTTCCTTCCTTTCTTTCCCCTTGACCTTGAGGATACTACTCTCTTGGCTTTCTTTGTACTTTTCTGTCTCCTCTCTTTTGGTCTCTTTCATGGATCTTTATTCCTCTGACCTTTAAATATTGTTGCTTTTCAGGTGTTTTGGGTTCTGCCAAAATTAGTGTTCCCTCTGTGGGCTAGACTACAGCTTGGTGATTTTAAATAACAATACATTTCTTCTTATATTTCTTATTAAGTATATACCCAGAGCATGTAGGTGCTTTCTGTAATTGTCTTTAGTGTGTGCCTGAATATGGGTATGTTTGATTTTCTGAAGGAGCCTAAGAACTTTGGCATGTGTTGGGCGATACTCTTTTCTCTGACGGATTAAAACAGAGGGAGTGCCTGGGCCTTCTAGTTAAGTGTTTGCAGGCCTGACGTAGCTTCCTTTCCAGCAAAGTAGAAAGGAGAAGTCCTCTGACCCTTCTGTTTTCTCAGTAAAGAGGGCCAGAAATAAAAGGCTGGATAGGAATATAAGGCTGCATGGGAATACAAGGGCCAGACGGAGCAATGGCTCGTTGGCTTTGTTAAGGATCAGGGCGTTATACCATGAAGATAAAAGCCACAGGAAGGCTTACACAAAGAGTTAACATGATCAGATTTCTGCTTTGCAGAGATCACTCTGGCTATAGATTAAGAATAGATTGGAAGATGGAGCACCTGGGTGGCTCAGTGGGTTAAAACCTCTGCCTTCAGCTCAGGTCATGATCCCAGGGTCCTGGGATAGAGCCCCACATCACGCTTTCTGCTCAGTGGGGAGCCTACTTCCCCCCACCCCTCTCTGCCTGCCTCTCTGCCTACTTGTGATCTCTGTCTGTCAAATAAATAAATAAATAAATCTTAAAAAAAAATAGATTGGAAGTAAACAAGAATTGATTTAGGGAGCTCAGTTAAGAGGTTTTGGATATTCTGAAGGTGGGATTATCAATTATGGTGATGGGTTGGAGAGAGGGAGATGGTGTCAAAGATGATAGTTAGGTTTCTGGGTTGTTTGGTTAATGAATTGTGGTTCCATTCTCTGAGATAGGAAGGGTCAGGGTTTGTGGGGTCTGGGGACAGATCATGGTTCAGTTTGAGACATGTTGCATTTGAGCTACCTTCCATCCATTCCAGTGGAAATGTCAAGGGAGCAGTTGACTGTCTGTATTTGGGGCTCAGAGAAGCCAGGGCTGAGATGATGCATTTGGAGTTATTATGTGGGTGGAAACTTAAGGCATGGCCACGAGTGAGACTGCCTAAGGAGAGTGTATGAAGTGACACAAAATCATGGCCACAGAACTACAGCAGCTCTGACCTGGAGAGAGGAGGGTGGCTGCAGTGCACACACGGGGATGGTCAGAGTCAGGCTAGAGAGGATGGCAAGCAAGAGATGGCTATGGGCTGTCAGAGATGCTGGAGTAAAAAATGGTATCAAAAATGAAGGAGTAGGTCCTGGTTCAAAATGGTGATGTAGAAGGATCCTGAATTCACCTCTTCACACAGACACACCAAATCTATAGCCACATATGTGACAATTCCCTTGAGAAGACACCCCAAAACTAGCTGATTGAACCGTACCCTTGGGGTGAATAAAGAAAAAAGCCACATCAAAATGGGTAGGAGAGGGTAAGACACAACCTCACCATAAACCCTACCTGTGGTGTAGCGACCCACAATCAGGAGGGAACTCACAATCCTGAGGTGCTCCCTGAGGAGCAAAGAGTTGGAACCCCCACATTGGGCACCTCAACTTTTAAGACCTGTGCCTTAGCAATGAACTCCCAAAACAGTTAGCTTTGAAACCAAGGGCTTTGATCCACAAGACCTACAAGGCTACACTGAACTGAGAAACAGTTCTTAAAGGGCTGGTGCAGTCTCGCCACCCTGGGCCTAGCACAGAGGTGGGTGGGCGACTAAGTCCTTCAGTGAACGAGGCCTATTTGCTTATCTTAAAGCTTTACTCTGAGCGTCAGGCATCTGATGTAACACACATTCAAGGGCCTACTGAAATGCTGTCTAAAAACAGAGGCTGGCAGATGCTGTCCTCACCCTCTCCCTCTCTCCAGGTATCTCCCCAAAAGGAGCCTGTACACTTCTTTGGCACCCTGAATTTTGTGGCTGCCACCCTGGGGTTACCACTAGGTGGCTTGACTGGTGGCCAGAGGGCTTACACTCACAGGTCCCATAGTCCTGTAATAAGTGGAGGAAGAGTTCTTAACTGGCTCCACCCAGGGCCCAGCCTAGACACAGCAGCCTGAAACATACCCCCAGTCTTTCTGGGAAAGGGGTCTTTTGGCTTGTCCTGGAGCTTCAACCTGTAGTACAGGCTTCTTATTTGGCACTACCAAGATGCTGTCCCCCAAGACATCTCGAGCCTACCAAGGTGCTGTCGGGGGACAGAACCCAGTGGGCACCATCTTGGTGCTCTCCTTCTGCCTCATTCTGGGTCACTGGAATCTTCTGGGGTGGGAGCTTGTGAACTGGTCTGGCACCCTGATTTTTGCATCTGCCACCTAGGAAGATGCCTTTTGACCTCCTGGCTCTGGTGACGTTGGGGGTTTGTACATGTGAGTCCTGCTGAATTGTTACAAGTGGAGAAACCATTCTAACAGGCTGCTTCTCCCCGCGGGGTACAGAGCAGAGCTAGTGAACTGAGGTGCACCCACAGTCTGGGAGAATAATGTAAGGGGTGGGGGAGGTTAATCACTTACATGCTAGTTTGAAAGTTAAAAGATAAAAGTAGTAAAAAGAACTGTAAAAACAAAATTTCGTTAAATAGATGCACAGGATAAAAAGATGTGAACTGTGAACATCAAGGACATAAAATGTGGGATGGAGGAGTAAAAATGTAGAGTTTTAGAATGCATTCAAACTTACACTGCTATCAACTTAAATAGATTGTTGTAAGTTGTTTTATATGAGCCTCTTGTTAGGACAATGCAAAAACCTATAGTAGATACACAAAAGAGAGAGAGATGTATGGAAAACCATCAGATCACAAAGGAAGAGGGAAAGAGAAGAAGAGAGGAACAAGGGAATTATAAAACAGCCAGAAATCAATTATCATTAATTATTTTAAGTGTAAATGTACTAATTCTCCAAACAGAAGATAAAGAATGGCCCAATGGATTTTAAAAAACCAGGCCTGGGGCGCCTGGGTGGCTCAGTCTTTGGGCATCTGCCTTTGGCTCAGGTCATGATCCCCGGGTACTGGGATCGAGCTCCGCATTGGGCTCCCTGCTCGGCGGGGAGCCTGCTTCTCCCTCTCCCACTCCCCCTGCTTGTGTTCCCTCTCTTGCTGTGTTTCAGTCTGTCAAATAAATAAATAAAATCTTAAAAATAACAAAACCAGGCCTCTGTCTATGCTGCTTACGAGAGTCTCACTTAAGCCGTACAGACACACACAGACTAAAGTGAAAGGATGGAAAAGATTCCGTACAAATGGGAACCAGAAGCTGCGGCTGTGATAGATGTAGTAAGACACAAAGAAGGTCAATATTTAATGATAATGATAAAGGGGCCAATCGAGCAAGAGGATATAACATTTGTAAATCTGAACTCAACATAGGGGTACCTAAATTCAGATTAACAGACCTAAAAGAAATTGATAACAAGACAGGAACAGTAGAGGACTCCAACATTGCACTTACATCAATGGACAGGTCATCCAGACAGAAAAAACCAAACCAAAAAAAAAAAAACAACCCCAAAACAATAAGGAAACATTGGTCTTAATATGTGAGACCAGATGGATTTAACAGGTGTAGTAGAACATTTCATCCCAAAGCAGTCGACTACACACAACTTCTCAAGTGTTCGTGGGATGGACATTCACCAGGATAGATCATACAACAGGTCACAAAACAAGTCTCAGTAAATTTAAGCAGTTTGAAATCATGTCAAGGATCTTTTCTGCCACAATGGGGGAAAAAAAAGAAACCCAAAAACTAGAAATGTTAGAAAAAGAAAACTGGAAAATTCACAAATGTGGAGATTAAACAACATGCTACTAAATAACCAAGGGCTAGGGTGCCTGGTGGCTCAGTGCGTTAATGCATCATGGTCCCAGGGTCGTAGTAGGATCAAGTACCGCATGGTGCTTCTCCCTCTCTCTCTGCCACTCCTGCTTGTGCATGCTCTCTCTCAAATAAAATCTTAAACACACAAATACCTAACCAAGATCCAGAGAAAAAAATCAAAGGAGAAATTTTTTTAAATGCCTAAGACAAATGAAAATGGAGATATGGTATACCAGAATTTACAGGATAAGCAAAGCAATTAGAAGAGAGAAGTTCATAGCATCACACATCTATTTTTATAAATGAGAAAAATCTCAGTTGAGGAAGTAGAAAAAGAACAAAGCCAGTGGTTAGTAGAAGGAAAGAAAGAACAGAGATCAGGGGCATCTGGGTGGCTCAGTGGGTTAAGCCTCTGCCTTTTGCTCAGGTCATGATCTCAGGATCCTGGGTTCGAGCCTTGTATCAGGCTCTCTGCCCAGCAGGGAGCCTGCTTCCACGCACCTCTCTCTGCCTACTTGTGATCTCTCTCTCTCTGTGTCAAATAAATAAATAAAGTCTTAAAAAAATACAGATCAGAGAAAAATAAATGAAATAGAGACTAAAAAGACAATAGAAAAGATCAGTGTCACTAAAAGATGGTTCTTTGAAAAGATAAAGTTGACAGACCTTTAGCAAGAATCTCACACACACACACACACACACACTTAAATGAAAGAGGAGATGGTATAGCAGATATCATGGGACAAAGAGACACTATGAATAATTATGCACCAACAAATTGGATAAACCAGAATAAATGTATAAATTCCTAGAAACGTACAACTACCAAGGCTGTCATGAAGAATTAGAAAATTTGAACAGAATAATTAGTATTAAGAATTTGAATGGGTAATCAAAAACCTCCCAACAAACAAGTCCAGACCAGTTGGCTTCAATGGTGAATTCTACCAAACATTCAAAGAAGAGTTAATAATAATCCTTCTCAAATTCTTCCTCAAAATAAGAGAACACTTCCAAACTCAGTTTACAAGGTCAGTATTACCCCGATATCAAAACCAGACAAAGATGCCACAGAAAAAGATTACAGACCAATATCCCCGATGAACATGCAGAAATTCTCAGTAAAATATTAGCAAAGCAAATTCAGCAATACATTAAAAGCATGAAGCTCCTAAGAGAAAACACTGGTGGAAACATCCTGGATATTTGTCTCGGCAGTGATCTGTTCTTGGATTTGACACTAAAAGCAAAGGCAACAAAAGCAAATATAAGCAAGTGGGACTACATCAAACCAAAAAAATTCCGCACAGTGAAGGAAAACACCAAAATGAAAAGGCTATGAAATGGAAGAAGAATATTTGCAAATTATGTATCTAATAAGGAGTTCATATCCAAAATACATAAAGAACTTCTACAACTCAATAGCCAAAAAACCAAAACTCCAATTAAAAATGGGCAGAGGACCTGAATAGACTTTTTTCCAAAGACATGCAGATAGCCAACAGGTAATTATCAGGGGATTGCAAATCAAAACCACAGTGAGCTATAACCTCACACCTGTTAGGATGGCTAGGATGGCTACTATCTCTATCTCAAAAGAGAAGAGATAGTTAGTGTTGGGGACAGTGTGGAGAATAGGGAACCCTCATGCTCTGTTGGTGAGAATGTAAGTTGAAGCAGCTGCTGCAGAAAATAGTATGGAGGTTCCTCAAGACATTAGAAATACCATATGATCCTGTAATTGCATTTCTTCATATTTATTTAAAAGAAATGAAAACACCCAACTCAGAAAGATGCATTACATCCCCATGTTCATTGCTACATTGCTTCATTATTTACAAGACACAGAAATAAACTATTGATAGATGAAGAAGCTGTGATACGTATATACAGTGGAAGATTATTCAGCCGTAAGAAAATGAAACCGTTGCCATTTGTGACAAACAGATGGACCTTGACAGCACTGTGCCAAGTGAAACAAGTCATCAAAAGACAAATAAAATATGATCTCACTTGTATGTGGAATATAAACTCATGAATACAGAGAATAGGTTGGTGGTTGCCCAAGGCAGGGGTTGGGAGTGGGTAAAATGAGGGAAGGTGGTCAAGTGTACAAACTTGGAGTTATAAATTATGGGGACGTGATGCACAACATGGAGAATGTTAACAATAGCGTGTTGTAAATTTGAAATTTGCTGACAGTAAATCTTAAAAGTTCTCACCACAAAAAATTGCAACTATGTGAGGAATGTTGTGATGATCTTTTTGCAATATGTACAAATATTATACCATGTCGTATAGCTGAAACTAATAATGTTATTTGTCAATTATATCTCAATTTTACAAAAAGAAGGAGCAGTCGAAAGTAATAATACTCAGTCAAATGGGGACTGAAAATCCCCATTGAATTTATATGGTCACTTGAGTGCTATTTAAGTGGAGGTCTGAAACTCAACTAGACTAGATTAGGAAGTGGGAGCAGATGAAGAAATAGAATAGTGAGTACCTGCAACTCTTTTGAGAAGTATGACTGTGAAGAAAGGTGAGATAGAATTCACCAGCTAGAGGGAAATGTGGTCTAGGAATGGGTGAGGCTTGCTGGCTGCTCAGGCTTGATGGTGGGAGCTTGATATGCGAAGGGGAAGAGGAATAATTAGTAGAGTAGGCATGAGGGGTTGGATTGCAAACAAGGGTGGAAAGGATTGATTTGGATGGGAGGAGAAACACCTCCCTAATGAAGTCAGGAGGGGAAGGAGGAAAGGATGCTGCTGGGGTGGGTTCGTTGGCTTACTTAGCACAAGCACGTTGAAGGAATTCCCGTCCGATGCCTTTGCGTGCCCTGGGTAGTAGGCATGAAGATCCGTTGAAGTGGAGGGGTGGGAAGGTGAAGGTGCTAGGGTTTGAGGCGCATCTGAGCTAGCTGTTCAACGCCAGAAGAGCAAGGGAGCCAGGCAAATGGTAAGTGTTCAGGGGCCATTTGTGAAATAGTAAAGTCGATTTCAGTCCACTCCCATTTGGGCCTTTGTGTAATAGCTCTGAGGTAAGCAAACACAGGCACACTGAGCACGTAGAGCTGCCATCTTCCAGGGCTGCTGTTCTGCCACAGAGTTGAGATCAAGAGTGAGAGTTGAGGCTCTGGCAAGAGTGTCATTGAAAGACAACATAATTTCAGGGGGATCAAAAGAAAGATGCAAAGAAGCAGAGGGGTGATGGGTAGAAAGTCATGGGGCCGTGAACTGGAGGTGCCAATGACATCAAGAAAAAAATGATGATGTCGGGAGTGCCAAGCAGGCTGGAAGGAGAGGCTGGTGATGACGGGCTCTCGGGGATGATCTCGGGAGGGGTTGGTTGAAGCGCACTAGAGATGAAAGGGTGTTTAGAGAGTGGGGCGGGGTGTTGTGTCAGCCACCAGAGTCAGCCACCAGAATGATGGGGCTGAACTCTGAGGAGAGTAGGCCGTCCCTGATAAAAAGCTTTTGTTAATGTTTTTCACACGAGAATTCACATTTATTGTAATGATAGAATTAATATTTATCTTTGTAAGTACTTACTGTGTGCTTTTTAAAAAATATTTTATTCATGGGGCACCTGGGTGGCTCAGTGGATTGGGCCGCTGCCTTCGGCTCAGGTCATGATCTCAGTGTCCTGGGATCGAGCCCCGCATCGGGCTCTTTGCTCAGCGGGAGCCTGCTTCTCTCTCTCTCTCTCTGCCTGACTCTCCGCCGACTTGTGATCTCTCTCTCTCTGTCAAATAAATAAATAAAATCTTTAAAAAAATATATTTTATTCATTTGAGAGAGACAGAGAGAGTGAGCACAAGCAGGGGGAGGGGCAGAGGGAGAAGCAGAGTCCCCGCTGAGCAGAGAGCCTAAGGCAGAACTCCATCTCAGGACCTGGAGATCATGACCTGAGCCAAAGGTGGACGCTTCACTGACTGAACCACCCAGGCGCCGCTGACTATATGCTTTAAACATATTAACTAACTTAATCCTTGTAACACTCTATGAGGTTCTCACTCTAATAGTCCCCATTTCACAGGTGGGTAAAGAAAGGCTGACGGGCTACTTGCAGAGTAAATCACAGCACTGAGTGGCAAAGCTTGTAACTGGTTGGAATGAAGGCATCTGACTCAGAGCCTGTACTCTTAAAAATTGACACTGTGTCATGATCCCCTGTATGGCCTGGTGTGGAGAATGGCTGTGGTATTATTTATAGCTCTTGCTGGTTACTCAGTTAATAATGTTTTTATTTTCAGATTACTTCCAAAAAACTGGAACTCAGCAAGATCCTTCAGAACCAGTTTCTCCTAAGAAGAAAGAGAAATCAAAGGCAAAAAAGGATCAGATTCACCCTTGTCCAAAAGTTAAGAAGAAAAGGCTTGTGTCCTATGATACAACAGGTAGACAGCTTGTTTGGAAGACATGACATTTTCTTTCAGATAATTGTGTGGTTTTATGTGTTTGAGTAGGACACTGACTTTAGAAGAAAGAGTCTTACTGAATTTTATGTGTTTGGTTGCTTAGAGAACTGTTAGCTTTTTTTAAATCTTCTTGAAAACCCAGAATATCAGTAGATTGAAAACCCAGAATATCGATAGATTGAAAAACATAGATTGACTATGTTCTTAATTAGGAACAATTCTGAAGGTTATGGTTATAGAATTTAAATAAAGTTATATGGCTTTGTTTTATCCTTTTAGCTAAACTTTATGGTATCATTGTATTTAATTCTTTTGCATCTTTTTCTGACACAGGGTTTAACTCCCCAAATAAATAATTCATTTAAACTGATTTTTCTCATGTTTTCCAGGTTGTGCTTTCTTTATACCTGAAATTCTTATTTATTTATTTATTATGTTACATTAGTCACCATTCAGTACATCATTAGTTTTTGAGGTAGTGTTCCAAGATTCATTGTTTGTGTATAACACCCAGTGCTCCATGCAGTGCATGCTCTCCCTCCTTAATACCCATCACCAGGCTCACCCCCTCCCCATGCCCCTCCCCCTAAAACCCTTAGTGTGTTTCTCAGAGTCCATAGTCTCTCATCATTCATCTCCCCCTCCACTTTCCCCCCCTTCAATCTTCCCTTCCTTCTAATGTCCTCCATGCTGTGCCTTATGTTCCACAAGTAAGTGAAACCATATGATAATATAACTGAAATTCTTATTTGTATTAGTATCTTAAGTTTGACAGGAAAAGGGAAACTTTTCTATGTTTCACTGATTTACCATAGTCCAAGCCAGATTAGTCATAAAGCTATTGAAATGTAGACTTCTGGGCCCTTCATTTAAACAGGCTTCCTTTTTCTGAAAAGAAGATAGTCACTATTATGAATGCCTCTGATGGCACAAAACTGACAGGCCTTGTCTCCTTCCCTCCTGGCGAGTGTGAGCCACAGCTGCAAGTGCAATGGGAATGTTGCTCCTGGACGAGGTCATTCTGTGTGGCATTTCTCTGAGGTGTAATAAGGTTGTAAGGGGAGGTTTTCCTGGGTGAGCCTGCCCTCATCTGATGAGCCTTTAAAAGAGACCAGAGAAGTAGCAGATGCCACGCTGGCGTCTTTGAAGGGGAAGATGGTCATGTGTGGAGAGGGCCCTGGGGCAAGGACCCCAAACTAGACTTCTGTAGCCGACAGTGGTACCTGGGCCAACTGTTAGCCAGAAAACCGGGACCTCAGTCATGCAGCCACAAAGAAAACGAGTTCTGCCAGCACCGAGGGGAGCTTGGAGCCAGTGTCTCCGGATGAGGCATCATCAGCCAGCATGTTCATGTCAGCCCTGTGAGACCCTATGCAGAGGACCCAGCTAAAATTTGCTGGGTATCGGACCTCTGGACACTGTGGGATAACAAACACCCAGTTTGTAGTAATCTGTTACATGGCAGTGGAGAGCAGGTACCCAAGTAAAGTGAGTAGCCCAGAGTGCTCCCCTCTCTGCTCCCTGTCGACAGTTAACAGTAGGACCAACTGACAGTCACACTCACATGGGCGACTGTCCTTCCCATGGATGGTTTTATGTATTGTCTACATTTATATTTGTCCATTGTGGGAGTTTAAAAATTTGTCACATATGTTTTGACACTCCTTCCTTCAAAAGCCAGAGCCTTACTCCTCTCCCTTTAAATAAAGGCCAGACTTTAGTGACTCATTTCTAACTAATAATACAGTGGATGTGATAGTTTGCAGTTGTACAAAGTAGAACATGGTGGAATGATGCCGTGTGCCCTCCAAGACAAAGTCATGAAGTCATGATAGGCCTGGAGAGATCCTTTCTCCTGTGTGCTCTCCTGTGACACACGTACGTGGCCCTATAGAGGGGTCCACTGGGCAAAGAGCTGAGATCCCTGGCATATCAGCATGTCTGTGTGGGAGAGCATCCTCCAGCCCCGGGAGAGCCTTCAGCGTTTTGATTACAACCTCATGGGAAACTGAGCAACTCGCCCGTAGAAATTGTGAAAAAATTTTTTTTGTTTTAAACTTTTAAATTTTAGGACAGTTGCTCCCATATCAACAGACAACTAATACATCCATAAAACATGTGGCATTATTTTGTGCAGAAGCACACACCCTGTTGACCAGAATAAGCTGGATGGGGAAGAATACACATGGTACAATGAGTACCATGTAGAGTAAACACTAGGAAAAATTAATCTCTAATCTGAGAAAGCAGGATAGTGGTGACTTTTGTGGGAATGGGCTGAAGTGGTAATAGTAACTGGGCAAGGTTCAAGGCGGACTTCAGGAGGGCTGGTGATGCTTTCTTTCATGATGGGTGCGCTGGCTCCAGGCTATATTAATGTCTGAAACACATCAGGCTGTATGCCTACGGATGGTATGTGTACCCTCTGTATGTATGTTATACTTCAGTAAAAGCTTTGAAATATGTACGTATGTGACATTTTATTGTGTCCTTTGGAGATCATTCATGTTGATGTGTGCTTTTGGAATTTACTCTTTGTCTCTTTCTTTTAAGATGATTCTTTTGTCTAGAAATGTCCTTTTTTCTCTTTTTGCCCCCCTCAGTCCTTATGTTAAGATTAATATTTATGCAAGTTCTATAAGCTCTCAGTGAGGTCCCTAGTCTGCTGCGACCCTTCTCCTTGGAGCTGACACAGTACTTACCAGCAGTGTGGCTCATTTGACAGTTTTTATATTTTATCTTTCATTAGGAAGACATGGTCCCATGGTGGGATAATATCAATTACACTCTGACTCCAAGGTTGCAGAAGTTCTGTTTTCACCTTTTTTTTTGAGAGAGAGAGTGAATGAGGGAAGGGGCAGAGGGAGCGTGAGAGTCCCATGCAGATTCCATGACCAGTGCAGAACCCAACATGGGCTCTGTCTTAACGACCCTGAGATCATGATCTGAGCCGACATCACTAGTCAGACACTTACTGCCTGAGCCACCCAGGTGCCTGTTGTAAACTTCTTAAAAGAAAGGTTTTATTTTCATCGTAAAGATTTGTGATTTTACCCTTAAATGCTGGAACTCCTCCTTAAGCTCTGTCTTCACACTCACTCCTGTTGAAGATTCTGTCTGGTGATAGAGCTTTTTCAAGGCTGTGGATTAGAAGGGGAGGGCACTGGGAGCCCAGCCCAGTGTTCACTGATGAGATTTTATTGCGTCTCTAACAGAAGATAGAGGCTTGTGTCTACGTTGACAAAATAAATGTCTTTATGCTGCTTTTTTTCCCCCATGGTTTTTTTCTGGAAGATTTTCCTTTGAAAGTTGTAATTTCCTGACCTTACTTCTGGTACCTATATTTCATGGTACCACCGTGAAAGTGGAATACAGGCTAGTCTCCTTGCAGTTCTGATAGAAAGAATTGCTGTCCTGGCTCATACCATGCACCCAGCACGCTAGGACCGTGCCTCACTCTGCCATGTTAGGTGCATAATGGATTGTCTCATTTTAGTAAATACCTGTGATTTTCTTTCTTTCTTTTTTTAAAGATTATTTATTTATTTGTCAGAGAGCGAGAGAGTGCACAGTCAGGGGGAGTGGCAGGCAGAGGGAGAAGCAGGCTTCCTTCTGAGCCAGGAGCCTGACTTGGGGTTTGATCCCACAACCCTAGGATCATGACCTGAGCTAAAGGCAGCTGTTTAAAAAACTGGGCCACCCAGGTATCCCTATCTTTGATTTCTGAATTAATCTAGTTTTTAGAAAAAGTTCCCCCCAGCATTTTGGAGGATCTATACTTTCCCTAAATTTACTACTTATTCTGAAAAATTGTTATTTTAAATTTGTCATAAATCACTTCCATTCTCCAGTGATCTCTATCAGTTCATTAAATCTGCCAGGTCACCACCAAGAATGGATGCATTAATTTATGCTTTCGCAGTATTGCATAGGAGGAATACCCTGGCCAGCAGTGGATATTTCCTAACTTAATTTTCTGCAAGTCTGATGGGTGAGAATGGCTATTTTGTTGTAATTTTAATTTGCAATTTTCTGATTACTAATGGGGTTGAATATTTTTTTGGTATGTTTACTGGCCATTTGTATTTCCTATAAATTGTTCATCTTTATATGAAAACATTTATTTCTTATTGATTGGTAGGAACTCTTTAAATATCTGATGTTAATCCCTAGCTTCTTACATAGGTTAGAGACATTCTAACTTGATAATTATGCTTTAGATTTATTTGTGGTGGCTTTTCTGCTGTATAAATTGCTAAGTTTGAAGAAGTCAAATTTATTATTTTTTTAACATGCTTTAATACTTTTTCAGGAACATATATTTTCTGTAATTTCTGTTTCCACATTTACTCCTATATTCATTTATAATTTACACTTGCATATAATTGCATAGTTTTTTAAGTGGCTAATTTCCCATTGTGATTTATTAACATTGCTTTACTGATTTGAAATACCTTTTTCTTGCTTACTAGATTTTCTTTTGTAAATGTTCCTATTTCTGGTCTCTACTTGGTTCTACCGATCTGTTTTCCTACCCATCTGTGTTGTAAGCGCACTACCATGGTTTCAATAGGTGTACGTTGTTATATCCTAGTCTGTATGGCTTACCTCTCAGCTAGACATAAATACTTTGTGGTGTCCCTTACATTAGTGTCGGCACCTCCCCTTCTCTCTTCTCACCTAATATTAACTAGCTTTCCTTTCAATTAAGTATCTTAAACTTCTTTCCTATTTAAGCAACTGATAGGGCCTAGACTAGGGTGAGACAGGTGAGTTGCCTAGAGCACAAGATTAAAAGAATTTACTCTTAGGGTTGTGTAGGTCTAGTACACTGGTCCTGACTTTGTTTTATACAAAAGTTCAAGTCCTGTTTAGTCCTGAGTTAAGCTGTTTTTATCAGTTGGTGCTTGTGATTTCTAGAGAACCAGAAGTCCTGAACAACTTCTTAGCATTGTTGGTTTTGTCAGCATGGTTTCTGGGTTGCTTCTCTTCCCATGATTAGTTTTATCAAGAAAAGCAGAAGGGCTAAGAGGACAAGTTGTAGAGCATGGTGAATAAAAGCCAAGAAAAGGGAATGTTTCAAGAAGGAGAGAATTATTAGCTGCTAAGAGATCAAGAAAGAAGGTCTGAGGGGCACCTAGGTGGCTCACTTAGTTGTGTCCAACTCTTGACCTCAGCTCAGGTCTTGACCTTAGGGTTATGAGTTCCAGCCCCACATTGGGCTGCATGCTGGGTGTGGAGTCTACTTGGAAGAAAGGAAGGAGGGAGGGAAGGGAGGGAGAAAGGAAGGAACAAAAGAAGGAAGAGGGAGGTGTATTGCATGAGACTCTCTGGGAAGAATATTTCCACCTTGCATGGTCATCACTTTTATCCTGATCCTACTGCTTCCACATCATCTTAAGCTTTTATTAAGAAAAGCCTTCTACCCTGATATGAGGAAGTGGTGATGCAACATGGGGGCTTAAGTGGGTAGGAGAAGAATCAATGAAACAAGATGGCATTGGGAGGGAGACAAACCATAAGTGACTCTTAATCTCACAAAACAAACTGAGGGTTGCTGGGGGGAGGGGGGTTGGGAGAAGGGGTTGGGGTTATGGATATCGGGGAGGGTATGTGCTTTGGTGAGTGCTGTGAAGTGTGTAAACCTGGTGATTCACAGACCTGTACCCCTGGGGATAAAAATATATGTATATACAAAATAAAAAAATTAAAAAAAAATTTATATATATAAATATGTTCATTCAAAAAAAATAAAAAAGAAAAAATTTAAAAAAGAAAATGTAACCACAAAAAAAAAAAAAAAGAAAAAAGAAAAGCCTTCTAACTGGCTCCCGTTCCAGGGTCTTCTTGTGACAACTACCTGTGTAATTGTGGAATTAGGTCTTTTGTAATCTCTTTTTTAAATGGAAAATATTATTCTTTTTTTCCAGCTGTGTTAAAATTAAATTTTAAGCTATATTTTCTCTTCCAGCTATATAGTCTTTGTGTAAATAAGTATGAGTCTCCATTTAAATTTTTTCTCTATGTAGAAATATTTGGAATATTATACATTATCCTTAAGTGATGCCCATACTCACAATTATATTAGATCTTTCTTTTTTTATGTTCTAAACCAGAACCAGAGGATGATGATGTGACAAGACATATTATAAGGCTAAGAGAAAAGTTTGGTTGGCAAACAACGTTACCACAGCACTGTTTGGAGCACAAAAGTTCCAAAACTGCAATTCAGAAGATTATTCTAAAGGTATCCTTCTGTTTTATCCAGTTTAGTAATACAAAGGTTGATATTTAAAATGATACCTTAATCTTAATTTCATTCACTTACATATTGTATTAAAATTAGCCATTACTACATTAATATCAAATTACCATCATTGTTTCATGGTAAATGCTTGTGAAAGCATTGGGCATCATTTTACTTTAACATTGTATCCTTGTTCTTACTGCCTGGTACCCAATTTTCTATCTCATTATCTTTGTATTTCTTTATCCTTTCCTCTTTGGAGAAGGTTTAGCATGTGCAGGGTCACATGCAGAGGGCATGAGCAGCCATGAGGAGTGAGGTTGGCCTCTGGTGCCCTTCTTCATGACAGGAGATGGAAGATTGGGCAGGATCATAACTACTTTTAGACTCAGGATTCTCAGAGGGCAGTTTGCAGGTAGATCACACCAGCAGAATCTGGGAGCTGATCCACCATACATATTCTCATCTCCATCCCAGACCTTGTGGATCAGAAACTCTGGGGGTGGAACCCAGTCATCCATACTTGATGAAGCTCTCCAGATGATTCTGATGCACAATTAAGAACCATTGTTCTAGACCAGGGCCAGCTAATTTTTTCTGAGAAGTGCCAGGTGGTATTTTAGGCTTTGCAGGCTCTCTGATCTCTGTTGTTATTACTCAGCTCTCTCACTGTAGGGCAAAAGCAACAGGAAACAGATATAACCAAATGGATGTGGCTTTGTTCCTATGAGACTTTAGTTAGAGAAATAGGCACTTAGTCCTGGCCAGAGTTTGCTGATCCCTGCTCTAGACTCCTAGACCAGGAGGAGAAACAGTCTTTGGGTCATTGTCAGAGGCAGCATTAATGTAAAACAAGGAACCATGCATAATGGAAGCAGAGTTGCCCAGTTTTGCATCTCTGTTTATGTGCTCACTGTGTGGTTTTGGGCAAGTTCCTGACCTCTCTGAGCTTCAGCTTCTTTGAGCTTAAATTGGAAATAATAGTACTTAACCTTAGAGAGCTGTGAAAATTAAATGAAGAATGCAGGTGGCCTGGTGTCTGGCATGTAGCAGGCATGGTGGCTTAGAAAATACATTGCTGAGCCAGATGTTGGACTCACTGATAATGGAGGTTTCATTTGTTTATAAAGAAAGGATTGAGAATACGAAAAACTACTTGCTTTTAATTGAAAACCAGTAATTTCATTGGAATATATTATGCTTCTGGTAAGTGGATGATTTAATTACATACATGACCCATTTGGATAATTGTGTCTACATTAAGTTTCTAGTATCCTCAGGGCACCTGGGTGGCTCAGTGGGGTAAAACTCTGCCTTTGGCTTAAGTCATGATCTCAGAGTCTAAGGATCGAGCCCTACATCAAGCTCTCTGCTCAGTGGGGAGCCTGCCCCCCCCCCGTCTGCCTTTCTGCCTACTTGTGATCTCCCTCTCTCTCTTTCAAATAAATAAATTAAAAAATCTTAAAAAAAATTTTTTCTAGTATCCTCAACTTCCTGTAAGTAATTAGAACAAGAATGGCTCAAGTGGCCACATAACTGTAACCAAACCATGTACTATACAAATCATCACTTGAGGCTTATTTCATTTTACTTGTAGTTTTAAACTCGTTTCTTAAGATTTCCAGGTTCGTATCCTCTCAGTGGTCAAAAGAAGACCGTGGTGCTGTCAGTTGAGTGTCTGACTCTTGGTTTCTGCTCAGGTTGTGTTCTCAGAGTCATGGGATTTGAGCCCCATGTCAGGCTCTACGTTCAGTGGGGAGTCTGCTTGTCCCTCCGCCGTGCCCCTCTCCCCCAATAAATAAATCCTAAAAATAATCAAGATAGTGAGCACCTGGGACAATTAGGGAGAAACAGTGACATTCTTCAACGAGGACACAAACTGTTTTAAGAAGTAAATCTGGGTCTGAGATTTTTAAATTCCAATAATGAGAAAGTCTCAAAGGTGAAAAACATAAATTTCATGTAAAATATTTTCTTAATACGAAGTGGCTGGTTTCTCAGGAATGGCTGGTGAGTAAGAAAGAGGCTCCAGTAACACAGCGGAATCTCAGAACACAGCTTCAGTGTGACTCACATTCCCATCTCAACCTGCCCTTCCTGTCTTTGTGACTTTCCTCCAATTGCCTCATTCCTCAAAATATTAACTTGTGCATCTGTTTAATGAGCTAAAATGGTCATAAACCCTGCGGGTACTTTAAAAGATTAATTTAAGAGATTAAATTCTGGTGAATAATGTATATGAAACACTTATTACTTATCAAATTATTTATTTACTTCACAAATAGTAGTTATTATTATAATACTAAGCCACCATCATTATCAAAACAAATGATTAACACGCTCCAAAAGCTTCTGATGTTGGCAGACAGACTGACTGGCATTGGGGCATGTGTGTTAAAGATACGTTGCCAAGTTCTTTGTGTGAATAAGCACACATTAGGAGGCACATAGAGGAGTTTTTGTGAATGTTGCTTCATCACAGTGTAAGAATGAAAATTACATATTTTAAATATTTCATAAGATTGATCTTGCGGAACTTTGGACATAATTTGATGTTAGCTTTCTTTAGTGATATTACTCTTAATTTTAATCTAAAATTGTTTCAATTTACTGAGTGATCTGTTCAGTCATTTTATTACTTTATTTGGTCAAGTTAATTAAAAATTTTTTAACCTCAGGAACCTTTAACAGATGATGGAGAATTTGTATATTGCCTTCCTCGGAAAAATTGTCAAATTCTCGATAATCCATATGATCTTCAGGTGGTCTCTGCCCACAGGGCTAGACACTGCAAAGAATTTTGGATTGTTACTGCATCATTTATCTCAAAGGTAAGATAGAATATGTGTTTTCAGCTTTTAGAATCATAATGGAAAATCATTATTCAATTTAGAATATCTTTGCATGTAATGACCAGGTAAACCTGGTCATTTGAGGGATAGTTTATGTTTAAGATATTATTTGGGAGAGGGGCACCTGGGTGGCTCAGTGGGTTAAAGCCTCTGCCTTTAGCTCAGGTCGTGATCTCAGGGTCCAGGGATTGAGCCCCACATTGGGCTCTCTTCTCAGCAGGGAGCCTGCTTCCCTTTCTCTCTCTGCCTGCCTCTCTGCCTGCTTGTGATCTCTGTCAAATAAATAAAAAAAAATCTTTAAAAAAAACTTCTTTGGGTAGAAGAATAAATGAAACAAGATGGGATTGGGAGGGAGACAAACCATAAGTGACTCTTAATCTCACAAAACAAACTGAGGGTTGCCGGGGGGAGGGGGTTTGGGAGAAGGGGGTGGGATTATGGACATTGGGGAGGGTATGTGCTTTGGTGAGTGCTGTGAAGTGTGTAAACCTGGTGATTCACAGACCTGTACCCCTGGTGATAAAAATATATGTTTATAAAAAATAAAAAATTAAAGAAAAAAAAAAACTTCTTTGGGAGAAACTTAACAGCAAGTTTTTTTCTCTTTTTTTTATAGAGATAAAGGTTTAAGATTCAGTTTTTTTTTTTTTAAGATTTTATTTATTTATTTGACAGAGAGAGATCACAAGTAGGCAGAGAGAGAGGAGGAAGCAGGCTCCCCGCCGAGCAGAGAGCCCGATGCGGGACTCGATCCCAGGACCCTGAGATCATGACCTGAGTCGAAGGCAGCGGCTTAACCCACTGAGCCACCCAGGCGCCCCCAGTTTTTTTTTTTTTTTTAAAGATCCATTTATTTGACAGACAGAGATTACAAGTAGGCAGAAAGTCAGGCAGAGAGAGAGGGGGAAGCAGGCTCCCCGCTGAGCGGAGAGCCCGATGTGGGGCTCGATCCCAGGACCCTGGGATCATGACCTGAGCCAAAGGCAGAGGCTTTAACCCACTGAGCCACCCACAAGCCCCTCAATTTTAATAATTTGTATTTCAAATACTTATTAAGTGTAGTTTTTTTTTTTAAGATTTTATTTATTTATTTGACAGAGATCACAAGCAGGCAAAGAGGCAGGCAGAGAGTGAGGAAGGGAAGCAGGCCCCCACTGAGCAGAGCCCAGGACCCTGAGATCATGACCTGAGCCAAAGGCAGAGGCTTTAACCCAACTGAGCCACCCAGGCACCCCCAAGTGTAGGTTTTTGTTTATTTGTTTGTTTGCTTTTAAAGAAAACTAGACTACAAGGATTTGCTGACATATAGGAATTATAATAGTTAAAAGAAAAAAGCGTTTTCTCAGGTTTGTCAGAAACTTCATTGCCAGATGTATAAACCTCCTATTTCACTCTTACATGACGCTCTGATACTTATCACAAATTGTAATTATAGAATTACTTATTTTGATCGTTTTCTTAGTGTCTGACTGCTTCCCCCTACTCTCCCAGCCTCCCAACTGGGAGAGTATTTGAGCATGGGCAGGGCCACACCTGAATGAAGCAGATCTGTAGGTGTGGATGTGGAGATATCTCTGATGTGTATTATCAACTGAAAGTGGGAGGAACAACTTCTATATAAACAAAACTGTGCACATAAGTACATATGTGCTGATATAGGCAGACTTTTATTTCCAGAAGAAATTGAAGAAAATGTTAACATTCAGATGGGGAAGAGTGACTCTGGGGAAGGGAATTTCTTGATAAAGGCCTGTGGTTCTTGGTTGTCAAAGTAAGGTATCTTGGTAATTGGATTATTAGTCCCTTTGGAACTATTATGCCCCTGTAGTTAAAATTGAGCTCATAAATATTACATTTACAGAAAATATACAGATTATGAGAATGAAAAATGAACAGATATTTGTGAGAAGTATCTAAAAGTGAGGAAGAAGTTTCTCTTATTCTTTCTCTTTTGGAGCATGAGAAATAGCCTTAGAAAATGGCAACTATTGAATCAGTGTGGGAAGGGAAATCAAGTTTGGGTATAGATAAAGTGGTAGAGGTCATCTATAGAACAAGCTTAATTATGAAAGCAAGTAAGTTATGAGGCAAACACAGGCTTTCTTAATTTCTTGAAAATAGTGCATATTTTTTAAAGAAATAAAGTCATGATTTTTGTGCTTTATATTTGCAGGTTACTAAAATAGGTGATATAGAAGAAATAGAACTCATACCTACTTTGGAATGGCTTTTAGAAAGAAAATGTTACCATTTATTACAGCAATTCAAGATATTTTCTAATTTTCGGTGAGATAAAAGAAAATGAAACCAATTATTTTTAGTATGGTCCTGTGGAAATAGTGACTGGCTGGTTTATGTGTGGGTTCTACTACATAATGACATTTTTATGGGGAATATTAGAGAAAATGGGGTATTCGATAGAAGTTTTTTAGGCAAGATAGAGGTGTAGGAAGATCCTGAACTGCCTCCCTCCCACAGACACAACAGACCTACAGCTGTATGTGCAATAATTTCCTCTGGAAGAGTTCTGAGAACTAGACAGACAGTATCTCCACAACAGAGGATAAAGGCAACATGGAGATAGGTAGAGGAAAGAGAGACTGGCGCTCATCAAAAACCCCACCCCTGGCGCAGCAACCCACAATCAGGAAGGATCTTAAAAATGTGGAAACTACCTGAGGAGTAAAGAATGTTGCTCACATCAGGCACCCCAGTCCTTGGGTTCTGCACCAAAGAGAGGAGCCACCAAAATGGAAAACAATGGGAATTATGTCCAGGAAATCCACAGAACCTAGGCAATGGAGAACCTGCTCATAAAGGGTTTGTATGCACACTCAGCTCACCCTGGGACCCAGAGCAAAAGCTGCACCTTGAAAAGTGGCTAGGCCACGTATAAAGAAGACCCACTTACTATTTTTAAAGTGAATGCCAGAAAAGCAGAAACATTTTGGGACTCTTTCTGGGATAGAAGTACTAGCAGGGTCCGTTTTTGCAATCCCATTCTCCCTTGACAGTCACTGTTTTGGTAGTCTTCCTATAACCTGAGCACATCCCAATCCCCCATACCACAGGTGCACCACAGCCATCTGAACAGGCCTCCCATCCATCCCTAGCCATAGCTGTAACCCCACCCCAGCTTGCCAGGTGAGTGCCCTGCCCCTCCATTGCTATATCTGCGACCTCACCACAGCCAGCAGGTGTGCGTAGCCCACATTTAGCACTCCACTTAAGCACCTGGCATCAATGGCCAGAGGGGATTTCGCTTCTCAGCCTCACAGATCACCTGCACGAGGCTACTACTTCAAGTTTGGGAAAGGTAGCTGTTTTGCCTAATTCATAGGAAAAAAAAAAACACAGAAAATCAGGCAAAATGTGACAGAGGAGTATCTTCAAATGAAAGAAGAAGACAAAACCCCAGAAAAAGACCTTAATGAAATGGCAATAAGTATATTACCTGATAAATAGTTCAAAGTAATGGTCAGAAAGATGTTTTCCAGACTTGGGGGAATGAACACAGTAAGATGAACACATCTTACTGGATGTAAGAACACATGGATGAACACAGTAAGAACTGCAGCAAAGAGAAAATACCAAATGAAGTCTCAGAGCTGAAGTAGAATAAGTTAATTTAGAAATACACTAAAGGTGTCAACAGCAGACTGGATGAATCAGAAGAGTGGGTCAGATAGTGAGCTAGACTACAGAACAATGGAATTCACCTGGACAGAGCAGCAAAAAGAAGAGTTTTTTTTTTTTTTTTTTTTTAAATGGAGATAACGTAAGTGACCTCTGGAACAATTTCAGGTGGAGTGACATTCTCATTATAGGAGTCACAGAAAAAGAGGGGACAGAAAAACATATTTGAATGGCTGAAAATCTCCTTAACCTGGGGGAAGTAAACAGACATCTATATCTAGGAAGTCCAGAGAATATCAAATAAGAAGAACCCAAAGAGATTCACACCAAAATATAGTATACTTAAAATGTCAAAAGTTAAAGATAGAGAATCATAGAAGCAATGAGAGAGAAATAACTTGTTACATACAAAATAAACCAATAGGCTATCAGCATATTTCTCAGCAGAAACTTTGCAAGGCAGAAGGGAGAGGCAGAACATATTCATAGTACTAAATAAAAAAAAAAAAACTGCAACCAAGAATACTCTACCCAGTAAGGTTATAATTTAGAATTGAAGGAGATGAAGAGTTTCCATATAGCAAAAGTAAGGGACTTCATTACTGCTAAACTAGCCTTATGAGAAACTCTAAGGGGGATTCTTTAAGCTGAAAAGAAATGGTACTAATTAATGACAAGAAAACATATGAAAGTGAAAATCTCACTGGAAAAGGTAAATATAAAGTGAAGGTAGTGAATTAATCTTTTATAATCATTTATAAAGCTAACAAGTCAAAAGACCAATGTAGTAAAATTAAGACTACAATACTAAGTTAATAGATATACACAGAACCTTACATTCAAAAACAGCAGAATACATTTCTTCTCACATGCACAGGGTACTCTCTCCAGGATAAATAACATGTTAGGCCACAAAAAAGTCTCAACAAATTTAACAATATTGAAATCAAACATGTTTTTCAACCATGATAGTATGAAACTAGAAATTAATTATAAGAAGAAAACCAAGAAAGCCATAAAAACAAGGAGCTTAAGCAACAAGCTACTGGATAACAAAAGGGTCATTGAAGAAAGCAAAGGAGAAATAAAAAATACCTCGAGACAAATGAAAACAAATGTGACATAGCAAAATTGTATAGGGTGTAGCAAAAACAGTATAAGAGGGAAGTTCATAACCATACAGGCCTACCTTAAGAAATAAGAAAAATCCTACCAGGTGGTGGGTATTAGAGAGGGCACAGATTGCATGGAGCACTGGGTGTGGTGCAAAAACAATGAATACTGTTAGGCTGAAAAGAAAAAAAAAAAGAAAGAAGAAAAATCCCAAACAGCTTAACTTTATACCCAAAGGGACTGGAAAAGAAGAGCAAGTTCTACTAACCCAAAGTTAGTAGAAGGAAGGAAATAATAACGATCAGAGTGTAAATAAGTGAAATAGAGACTAAAAAAACAATAGCAAAGATTGGTGAAATGAAGAGCTGATTCTGTGAAAAGATAAAATTGACACATGTTTAGATAGACTCACCAAGAAAAAAAGAGAAAGGGCTCAAATAAAATCACAATGAAAGAAGTTACAGCTGATACAATAGAAATATGAAGGATCATGACAGTCACTATGAACAATTATGCACAAGCAAACTGAACAACTTACAAGAAATGGATAGATTCCTAGAAACATTCAACCTACCAAGACTGAATCATGAAGAAATAGAAAATTTAGATAGTAATGAGATTGAATCAGTGATCCAAAACTTAGCAACAATGTCTAGAATCTGTTGGATTCATTGGTGAATTTTACTAAACCTTCAAAGTGTATTTAATACCCATTATTCTCAAACTGTTTCTTCCCCACTCCAAAAAAATGAAGAGGAAGGAATGCTTCCAAAGTCATTTTATGAGGCCAGCATTACCCCAATACAAAAACCAGAGGACAATACACAAAGAACATTACAGGCCAATTTCCTTGATGAACTTATATGCAGAAATGCTCAACAAAATGTCAGCAAATCAGATTATAAAATACACGAAAAGGATCATCCACCACGGTCAAATGGCATTTATTTCAGGGATGGCAAGATAGTTCAGCATCTATAAAATAATGTGATACACTGTGATATACCACATTAAAAAATTGAAGATAAAAATCATGGTTATCTCAATAGAGGCAGAAAGAGAATCTGAAAAATTCATTCATTTATGATAATGCTCTGCAAAGTGTGTATAGAGGGTGAATACCTTACCATAATAAAAGCCATATTTGACAAACCCACAGCTAAAATAATATTCAACCATGAAAAGCTAAAATCTTTTTCTCTAAAATTAGGAACAAGACAAGGATGACTACATTCCCCAGTTTTATTCAACATAGTATTGGAAGTCTTAGCCGCAGCAGTTAGTCAAGAAAAAGAAAAGGCATCCAGATTCGAAAGGAAGAAGTAAAACTGTTTTTTAAAGATGGCATTATACTCTGTGTTAAAGAACAGAGTTGTAGGTATTGCAATCTCAGATTTTAAGACATGCTACAAAGCTCTAGTAATCAAAGAGTATGGCACTGGCACAAAACAGACACAGATGAAAGGAACAGAATAGAGTGCCTAGAAATAAACCGATGGTTGTATAGTTAATTAATCTATGACAAAGGAGGGAAGAATATGCAATGGTAAAAAAATCTCTTCAATGTTGGGAAAACTGAACAGCACCATTCAAAAGAAGGAAATTGTGCTACTTTCTTAAACCAAACAGAATAAACTCAAAATGGGTTAAAGACTTGAATGTATGACCTGAAACCATAAAACACCCAGAAGAAAAGTAGGTCATAAACTCCTTGACATTGGTGACATTTTCTTGGATCTGACTTAAAGGCAAAGGGGTCAAAAGGAAAAATAAGCCAATGGAACGACATCTAACTGAAAAGCTTCTGAACAGTGAAGGAAGCCCATCAGTAGAATGAAAAGGCAAACTACTGACCAGGATGAGATATTTGCAAATCATATATATATAATGAATTGATATCCAAAAAAAAAGGGAATTCATACAACTTGATGACAAAAATAATCACTTAAAAATGAGCAGAAGGGGCAACTGGGTGGCTCAGTCAGTTGTGTATCCGGCTCTTCCTTTTGCCTCAGGTGGGCCCTGGGATCAAGCCCTGGATTGGGCTCCATGCTCAATGGGGAGTCTGCTTGAGATTCTCTCTCTCCCTCTGTCCCTCCTGCCTGTGTGTGTTCTCTCTCTCTCTCTCTCTCTCAAATGAATGAATCTTTTTTAAAAAAAATGGGAAGAGAATCTGAATAGACATTTTTCCAGGATCTGCCTATGGTTGCCAAAAACAGACACATGAAAAGATGCTTAACATCACTAATAATCAGGGAAATGCAGATCAAAACAAAATAAGGTATTCCCTCCTATCAGAATGACTATCATTAAGATTTGATGTGGAGAAAAGGGACTCTTGTGTACTGTTTGTGGGAATATAAATTGGTGTGGCCATTATGGAAAACAGTATGGAGATTCCCGAAAATACTAAAATTAGATCTACCATATGATCTAGCGAGTTCCCTTCTGGATATCTATTCAAAGAAAATAAAAAGACTGAGTTGAAAAGACACATGCATTCCTTTGTTTATTGCAGCACTATTTACAATAACTAAAAGAAGGAACCACAGTTCATTGATGGATGAATGGATAACGAAGATGTGATACATACATGCAATGGAGTAGTACTCAGGGGCACCTGGGTGGCTCAGTCATTAAGCGTCTGCTTTCGGATCAGGTCATGATCCGAGGGTGGGATTGAGCTCCTCATCGGGGTCCCTCTTGGGTGAGAAGCCTGCTTCTCCCTCTGCCACTCCCCTGCTTGTGTTCCCTCTCTTGCTATCTCTCTCTGTCAAATAAATAAAATCTTAAAAAAAAAAAAATGGAGTCATACCCAGCCATTAAAAAACAAAAAGAAAGAAAGAAAGAAATCTTGTCATTTGCGTCCATGCTAAGTGAAATGAGAAAGAGGCAGATACCACATCATTTCACTTATATGTGGAACCTAAACAAAAAATCCTACACTCAGAAATACAGAGGATAGAGTTGTAGGTTGCCAGAAAAGAGAAGTGTTGGAATGGGGATGAAGCGAGTGAAGAAAATTGGAAGGTAAAGATTTCCAGTTGTAAAGTAGACCATGGGGATGTAATGTACACTCAGTAACACCATGTTAACTCTGAATCATAACAGACGTTAACTAACTGCTCCTCGGTTCACAGTGTATACACTGATGTCAGATTACTGTGTTGTATACCTGAAACTAATATATTAATATTGTATGGCAATTATACCTGAGTAAAAAAATTTTTTAGATTAAGTTTGCTCATTTAAATATTAGAACTCCTCATCTTCTTGGATAAATATTATAAGAAAATTATTTTTTATGATTGAATTTAAATTAACTATAATGACCTTAATTTAATTGACCTTTTGTTTTTCATGCATTTATTCATTAAACACATTTATTTATTTTAAAAATATTTTGTGTATTATTTGACAGCACTAGCAGGGGAGGCAGAGGCAGAGGAAGAATCAGACTCCCTGCTGAGTGGGGAGCCTGATCTGGGGCTCGATCCCAGAACCCTGAGATCATGACCTCAGTAGAAGGCAGACACAACCTATTGAGTAGGAGACATATAGACATATAGATACGTAAAACATCAGGTAGAGAAGGAATGTTATAATGGAAAATAAATCAGAGAATTAGGGAGCTGGACGGCTTGTTGATTCAAAGTCATCATTTAAAAATTTACCTAGTTTTAAGTGACGGGAAATGACAGCAGGATTCCTGGGACTGCTGATCCCTCACACAGAAGTCCCAGACTTATTCTTTTAGTGTTTGTGTCTAGTGTTTTCCTTTGTGTGTAACTGACACGTGATGTTACATCAGTTTCAGGTGTACAGCAGAGTACTTCTGGGTCTCTGGGTGCTCTGCGCTCCCCACAAGGGCGGCTGCCATGTGTCTCTACAGCGCCATTACACTATCTTCCTGCTTCTGTGTCTGTGTTTCCTTGTGGTCTGCTGCTATCTGCTGGAGGCTAGGAAAAGACAGTAGTAGTATTTTAAATGGTTACATTTAATATGATAAACGGTTGAAGATCTTTTTTAAGAGAAGTGAATGGATTTGTGGCAGAGAAGTTCCTCACAGAACAGACACTTGCTGGTACTTCTTTTGTCCCACTGTTATGGGCCCTGATGAGATGTAATCATGTAGAAAATGTACAAAGTCTGTGTTCCTGTAGAACTTCCAATTCTAATGCAGGGAGATCGATAATAAGTAAGTAATATGATTATTTCAGCTAGGGATAAGGGCCAGAAAGATAATAAAGTAGAGAAATTAAGCAGAGATGTGTATGTGTTGCTGCTTTAGAAAGGATGGCCAGATATGTGCTGTGTAATCCGAGGCCTGAATGCTGAGAATAGTCTCAATACAGCTAAGGTGAAAAGCTCCAGGGCAGATCCAAGGTGAGTGTGTATTCAAGGCTAGACGTGGTGTGGCTGAAACACTGGAGAAGGGTGGGAGGTGAGGGAGCCGGTCTTGTAGGGACTGAACCAAAGCATGTGGCAGTGGAGATGGGGCGTGGAGACACGGTTCCGAGCAGGACCTCTTCGAGAACGTGTGTGACAGCCGCATCTCCGTCAGCCAGGCAGCAGCTTACGATAGTAGGAAAGTACTGTTCTCTGAATCCGTTTATTTAAACTGTCAGTGTTGGGCTTTCCACTGTTGTCCTTGCCTGTGATCAATCCTTAGGGTCCACTCCACTCTGAGTAATTTTAGTTGATCAAACTTTCGAAACACAGTTGGAACTGGGATGAGTCATCTTTTTATATGACATTTGGCATCAGTCATTCCATGGTCAAAATGATTAATTTTCTTAGAAAAGTATAAATTAAAGTTTAGTTGGCTTAAAACTGATAAATTCATCTTATTTGTTTTTTATATATTTTTAAAGATTTTATTTATTTGACAGCATGAACAGGGGTAAGAGGCAAAGGAAGAGGGAGATGCAGGCTCCCCACAGAGCAGGGAGCCCGGCATGGGATCATGACCTGAACCCAAGGCAGACACTTAACCAACTGAGCCATGCAGGCGTCCCCTTCATTTGACTTTTGAATTTTATTTTTAATATTTTATTTATTTATTTATTTTTATTTGACACAGAGAGAGAGAAAGGTCACAAGCCAGCAGAGAGAGGGGGAAGCTGAGCAGGGAGCCAGATGTGGGGACCCTGGGATCATGACCTGAGCTGAAGGCAGAGGATTAACCCACTGACCACCCAGATGTTCCATTTTTATATCTTTTGTAAAGTTTCTTATGACTAACATTGTAGCAAGTAACGGTCCAAACAGAAAATAAGGTCAATCTGCAGTGCTGGTGGCTTCTGTTGGCTGTGCGGTGTGTGCAGTGCAGGGTGACTCAAGCAGCAGCACCAGCTTCTTAACCTTGGGGGCCTGCCTGGAGGTGTCACTTCTGTAGCCTGTTGTGGACATGCCTCACACTGTCAGCTGGGGGATTCATCTGGGATTCTTTCCAGGAAACTTCTGGAGTCCTGAGGTTCCATGACTAGAGAAAAGTGAGATAGGAATTTAGCTGGAATGCCTGTTGGGAGCCTGACTTAAGGTCAAGGTGCTAAATCAGAGGCATTTCTGATTTCTGAGGCCTCAGGTGTGACTGTTTGTGTGACAGCAGTGGGTTCTTTCAGAATTCCTTCTGGCTTCTGGGAGTCTCAGTCAGCAGTGAGATGGGCTGGTTGGCTTCTTGGGCAGTCCAGACCCTAGCAGTTCCTCTTGCTGCATAAGGAATCTCACTTTGGCAAACTAGCATCACCATTAAATTCCTTCTCAGATAGCTTCTTTGAGTTTTTAAAATTATAAATACATCTTTTCAAAAACAAGTATCAAATAACAAACAGTAGCTGATTATTTTTACACATTAGTATGCAAAAATTTCTTATCAATGTACTTTTTCCTTATCACTGGAAATTCAATTGACTCTTGAAATATGAGTCTCTTAAATATAGTAAGCTAATAAATGTATAGAGAGAAGAATATGTTTAGTCAATTTGTGTTAGCATGAGCAAGCAGAAGGGATAGAAGGACAGAAGGAGAGGGAGGGAGAATCTCGAGCTGACTACATGGAGCACAGAGTTGACTGTGGGGCTCCATCCCACGACCCCAAGATCATGACCTGAGCTGAAATCAAGAGTCAGACACTTAGCTGACAGAGTCATCCTGGCGCCTCCAAGAAAAATATATTTTTATAGTGTTTATATTTATTGGGATATTGTAACTAAATTGTGTGTCTATGAGAATTATAGTAACTTTTGCTCTATATTTTGTTGACAGTTTGGGAGAGAAGTGATATGATCTAGTATGTACTTCAGGTAAGATTTAGGATGAATGAAACGTGAATGAAACATGTTCTAGAGAATCTAGCATTCTTAAGATGTTATTAAATGTATTCTACATAAATACATGATTTATGAGTATGAAATATAAGAAATGTTTTTTTTTTCAGAGTCAATAAATCATTTGTTACCTGGAAATTGAATGTTAGAAGAATTAAGACAGAGAAGAGCAGGTAAGCTTTTTTTTTTTTTTTGAAGATTTTATTTATTTGACAGAGAGAAAGAAAGATCACAAGTAGGCAGAGAGGCAGGCAGAGAGGGAGGGGTAGCTCAGGCTCCCCACTGAGCAGAGAGCCTGATGTAGGGCTCGATCCTGAGATCATTACTGAGCTGAAGGCAGAGGCTCAACCCACTGAGCCACCCAGGTTCCCCGAACAGGTAAGTTTTGATAAGCAACGTAACTCTAAAAGTTTTATTTAAATAGATAATATGGAAGCAGGTATCAGCCATTTTTCACTCAGTGACTGGAAAGTCACTTTATGATGATTAAATTTAACCAATTATGGGGGCACCTAGGTGGCTCAGTCAGGTAAGCATCTGCCTTCAGCTCAGGTCATGATCCCAGGGTCCTGGTATTGAGCCCCGCATCAGGCTCCCTGCTCAGCAGAGAGCCTGCTGCCCCCTGTGCTTGTGCCCTCTCTTTCTCTGACAAAATCTTTAAAAAAATTTTAAACCTTTATGATTAAATTTAACCTATCTTATTTTTAAATGTTATTCATATATAAACACAATAATAAACACTGTATTTCCTGGTATGCTAGTCTGTGGTATGAGGAAATCACAGCAGTATAAAGCACTTAGGATAACTTCCTCTGGTCACTTGATGTAACTTTCTGCCTCCAGAAGGGGAGTGACTGCATCAAACCAGTGAGACGGCTGTTAGTCCTAGTTTGCAGGAGGAGCTCCAGCAGCCACATTCTGTGCTGAACTTTGTACTTTGCAGTAATGCTGACTGAATGCAGTTGTGAGAAACAACACAGAGATGATCCAGAGATCTTCTGTTGCCCCTGTGGTGACGTCTTGCAGACCTGCTGTAGGACAGTTGTATGACAACCAGGGCAGAATCCACATATAGCAGACCTCTGTCATGACAGGAGCCCTCCTGTTGCCCTCCTGTTACCCATCCACCTCACCCCTCCTGAGCCTGGAGCCAGCACTGCTCTGGTCTTCGTTTCTGTGGTTTCGTCTTTTCAGGAATAGTCAGGTACAGTCTGCAGACTGTGGGAGGGGAGCTCTGTCCAGGCCGCTGCCTCTGGCGTGGTTCCTTTGCTGCCAGGGAGCAGTCCACGGGGACGTGCTGCCGGGTGGTCATTCCCTTATTGAAGAACACCTGCTGCTTCCCAGTTCTCGTCTCTGTGAGAGACAGCTGCTGCAGCTTTTATAGAAAGGTCTTTATGTGAACAGAAGTCTCCATTTTTCAGGAGGAGATGCCTGCCAGTGCCATCCTGGCTTACACAGTAATTGCATATTTAGGGTTTTTTTTTTCAGAAATGATTGTACCATTTTTCATCCCCACCGGCAACATCCAAGGGCCTCAGCTTTTCCACATTGGTGCCACCATTTGGAATTGTCACTGGTTTTCACGTAGACATTCTCATAGCTATGTGGTAGGATCTTGCTGTGGGTTGGTACTTTTTTTAAAAATTGATATATTAGACTATGTACATTCAGTTGAATTATTTTTATGTTAGGGCTTAAGTTTGCCCATTCATTTTTTGGTCTCAAATTTTTTGGTCTCAATTTCTTCCCTGTGCTTTCTGTTTCTTCTTCCTGTGGATTATTTGAATATATCTTAGAATTCTTTTTGGATATTTTCTATAGTATTTTTTAATGTATCATTTTGTGTGGCTTTTTAGTGGTTGCATTATATATACATAACACAATTTACTAGTGTTATCATTTTATTAGTTCACGTGAACTGTGGAAACCTTAGCTTTATGTCCCTTTACCCTCCCCCGTTTATAGTATAATTGTCTTCAATATTTCCTCTTTATGCATTTGGCACTATATCAGAAGAGTTAGCGTTTTTGCTTCCATCATCAAATATAAGTTGTAAAACTCAAGGATAGTCTATATATTTTTGTATTTGTTTTATTTTCTTAAGATTTATTTATTTTAGAAAGAGAGAACACAAGTGGGGTAGGGGCAAGGGGAGGGGGGAAGAAGACTGCTGAGTGCAAAGCCCGCTGGGGGACTCAATCCCACAACCCTGAGATCATGACCTGAGCTGAAATCAAGAGTTGGACCCTTAACCGACTGAGCCACCCTGGCGCCCCTACCTTTTTAAAATTTATCCAGTTTGGTTTGTTTATCATGTTCTTCATTCCTTCTCAGTGTTTTGGAGTTCCTTCTATTATTTTGTCATTTAATTTCTGTTTAGAAAGCTTCCTGTAGCCATTCTTGTAGAGCAGGTTTGCTGGCAGCAAATTGTCTTGCTTCTCCTTCAGAAGCAAGAGTCTCCAGACTTGAGTCTGGACTCTGAGTTGGCTGTTCTTTGCTTTCAGCACCAGAAAAAAGCATACCTCTTTCTTGTGGCTTCCAGGGTCATTCAGATTGCTTTTCTTCTATAGATGTTTCTTCTCTTCCTGCTTTCACATTCTTTCTTTTGCCTTTGGTTTTCAGAATTCTGAATTTGATGCATCTTTATAGGATTTCTTTGTCTTTACCCTGTTTTAAGTCACCCTGGCTTCTCACACCTCTGTGTTTGTGCATCCTTTGATAAATTTGGTAAATTTTCATTCATATTTCTTCAAGTGTTTTTTCAGCCCTGCCCTCTTTCTCCTCCCCTTCTAGGACTTCAGACCCAAATGCCAGATCTTGTTTATAGTCCTGCTGCTTACTGAGGGTCAGTTTTTTTACCCCCGTTTATTTGCTTCTCTACTGTGCAGATTGAACAATTTCTGCTATTCTCTCAGTTCACTGATTTGTTTCTCTGTCCATTCCATTTTGCTGTTGAGCCAGTGTATTGATTTTGTAAATTTCGATCATCATATTTTTCAATTCTAAAATTTCTATTTAGTGCTTTTGTATGTCTTCTGTTTCTTTGTTTGACTTTGTCTTTCTTTGCTTGCTCCCAGGGAAGTTGAAATTCTTGATTCCCTACTTAGCTTTCCCTGGAAACCCCCAGAGGAATGCTAGAGAAGCCTGGTTACCATTTGCCGAGGGTAGAACTTCATGCTTTCCACATGGCCTTTTTATTCTGTGGTATCTTGCTAGAGTAGAATGGTTATTGTTGAAAATTTGCTGTCATGCTCGGCTGCCCCTTTCCTGATCCTTTAGCTGGACAGCAGGCATCTGTTGGTGTTTCCAGCTTGCTGGTTTCTTCAACTCCAAGCCTGGAATGAAGGAAGGGGAAAAAAACTACCCAAGGACCTTAGCGCTGTCTTTCCTAGCCAGTCCAGCCTCTCTGCCTTTTAGTATCTTTTTATGTTCACTTCATATATGACGTTCACAGTTTTTAGTTGTATTCCGGGGGAAGAACACTGAAAAGTACATATTCTCCATCTTTCTAGAAGCTAGGACCTGAGTTTTAATAGAGTTCTGTGGTATATTTTCTATTACCAAGTAGTTCTGTCCTGTGAGAAGCTTTGGAGAATGTATTTAGTTTGCTGTTATAATAGAATGGAATTTGTTGGTTAGTTCCTAATAGAACCTATGCTTGAATAGTCATCAGATGATGCATTATTTTTCTCTTGTCAGATCTCACCATTACAATTCTAAATTTTTTTGTGCTTTCCTCACTGTTATTTTAATAATACACTCTACTAATTTCTTCATATCTGTGTTAAAATATGTAAGTAAAATCCATTGTATTTTTTAAATGAAGAAAAGAAAGTCTTAAAACAGTGTTGAGTACTATGGATTCATGACTCTGATTTATGATCATCATTCTCTTATTAGTAAATATCAAGATTGGGTATGATTTTTGTGGTGTTTCACTTTCTGGTGTGCCATTTGTCTTAGTGCAATCATTTTTCCTGCCCATACTAGTACTCGGGAATGTCCTGAACCAGTTCCACCTCTGTGAGGAGCCCCGGGTTCTGTGAGGTGTGTGTAGTGAGAAGGTCTTCTTGGAGACAGACAGTACAAGGCTTTGGGAGAGGCAGGGATAATAAAGGGCCCATGGAGCTTCAGCTTCACTAGCCTCATGGTATATAAAGCTTTTGCCAGTAAAATGGAAAGACAGGAAGAGGCTAATTTCTGATAATTCCGTCTTTTGTATAAAATACAAAAATCAGTCATAAAATTCAGCTACCCCCCCAAGTGATCAGTGAAGGGCAGAAGAACCCCTGTTCTTTAGACACTGTTGCAAAAAACTGGATCAAGAAAAGCAAACGTCCCTTTTCTTGATCCAGTTTTTTTGGAGGCTTATCTCTTCCATTCTGTTCTTCTCTCCCCACGTCTGTCTTGGGATGTTGGAAGTGATCTTTTTCATCTTTGTAACCATGACCAGACAGTAGGAAGGGGCTGAGGAAAGAGAAGGGTCCATCTTTCCTATTTTAAGATTCAGGTGGTTGGAGAAATTTAAGAAAACTGTCACTGCCTACTATTTCAAAATTATTAGAACTCAGTGGCATACAATTATAATGTCATCACTTGTTTCCCCTCCTATTTTGTTCATACTCAACACACTCAGTATCATAGCCTTGCTCTCAACATTATCAGCCAAACAGATCTCGTCATGCTTACTGATGTTTATTAATGTCACTTAAACTGTAGGAGATAGAATACGTGCAGGGTACCAAACAAGTTATACTGGCTACCTCTAAATTCATTGTACTCATTTCGAATGGGAGATAAGCCTGGAAATTCTTTAACTTTCAGGTCATTTTTGACTCGCCATCTTTTTTGGGCTGATGAGTTATTTCAAGGCTGTTTGCTTTATATAAAGGGACTTTGTGAAGATGCAGTTGATACAAAAAAAGGTAATGACCACGAAGACCATCCATCTGCCATATGCCTCATCAAGGTGGGTAGACGTGCACTGCTGTGTGCTGGTGTTTGTCTGTGGAAACCAGGGGACAGGAGAGTTTTGAGTTGAAGGAGTCCATATTGCTCAATCCATCAGGAAATGATCACAATACAGACTAATGTTCTAAAATACTCGCAAAGAACATTATTCCCTCAGGTAGTCATTTTTAATAATCAATATTCCTTGTACATAATTTCTTCCCTAAACTCAACCTAAGTCTGCTATGAGGCCCTTTCTCTATTTTCAAAACTCTAAATGTGAAATATCATTTATAAATGATTATTTCTATCACAATTGATAGTTACCAGCTATTCTCCCAATATAGCATGTCAAGAAATTGTTGTGAGTTACAGCACAGAGGTTTTGATTAAATTTACGAATTCTTCTGTTCCACAATTCTAAGAAAGGGTGACCTTCCTAGTGGGTGATTTCATTCAGTTTATATAGAATAATTCTTTTAAAGAAGTCAAAGTACATAGAAGTATATGTTTTCAAGGGTTTAATATACAATTGAACAGTTTTACTTCATTTACCCACTTGAGGAAGGTGCTGGAAAGTAAAGTTTATAGTCACCTAGACTTAAATATAGTAAAAGGATTTAGACAAGTTATAAATTTGATCATCAACTCAAAAATTGTGTTGACTATACATGTGTAGTAAGTTTTTGATTCTTCCAAGTCAGTAGTTTACTTTTAGAATTTATTGTATACAGTGGCTGATACATGATAGATGCTTGATAGTCTTTAAGTGAGTGAATAAGAGTTAAGGAAGAAAGATGAATTAATCACTACAGATGATTTTTTTATAGCTATGTTGAGATGACTCTTTCAAAATGATTACCATTCAAGTTAAGGACACATTTCATAGAGGAGTATTTTTTTTTAAAGATTTTATTTATTTATTTGACAGAGAGAAATCACAAATACACTGAGAGGCAGGCAGAGAGAGAGAAGGAAGCAGGCTCCCTGCTGAGCAGAGAGCCCGATGCGGGACTCGATCCCAGGACCCTGAGATCATGACCTGAGCCGAAGGCAGCGGCTTAACCCACTGAACCACCCAGGTGCCCCCATAGAGGAGTATTTTTGATATGGTTTTATTCTAGAAGGAGATTGGTTGGGCAGCTATATTAGATTGTTTTATGAGTGACTTAGTGGCAGAATGTATTGGCTAATGATGGGCAGTAAGGTAGAAGAGACTTCAGAATATCTGTGAATGCCCACACCTACTGCATGGTAATACTAATGGAGTGACCTCAGGCCCTTCAGCTTCCCCCAGAATGTCAGGAGAAAAGGAACAAAGCTTCCAGACAATTTGCAAATATTTGTTAATTATTATATGCAAAGGAGGCAGAAACAAACTAAAAATGAGGCATTGCCATTTGTAATTTGCTTACAGTTTATTGTAAGAGGTAATTATTTACATACAAAAATGATTGCTGATTCCAGAGGTAGTCCCTCAGTTTTGCTAGTCATTCTAACTAGCCAGTTAACAAATTATAAGGCAAGGAAGGTTGGAAGGTTCCTGGCAAACAATACTTGTAAAATACTAATGCCCCACCTATTCAGACAAGCCAGGTTGGGGGATGTTTTGTGGGGGAAGCACGTGATGAGCAGGTCACACAGGATTGGAAGGGTCCGGCAGCAGGGGAGCCATGGCGCAGAATGGGAGTGAAGGATTCAGTGTATGTTTGCTATGAAAGTTAGGCTGGGTCTTGAAAGTTGGCCCAAGAATAACAGAATAAAGGAGAGGTAGGAGTTGAACCTGGGCATTAGGGCTGGGGTACTCCTAGTGGGGGTTGTGAAGAAAGTTAGCAAAAACAGGAATTTCTGAGCCTGGAGAAACCAGGGCCAAATGGAGGGTGAACAGATTCATAGCCAGGAGACCTGAGATATGGAGGTCTGGAATCAGAAGGTGGCCACCTGTACCTTAGAACTGCTGGGAATGCAGGTGCCAGTGAGGACTGACAAGAAGGAGGCAGGGAGAACGAAGCAAGGGCCGGAGTGCAGACGAGGGACCATTCAGAAGTCAGAGTGGAGCACTTGCGGGTGCCTGTGCTCTGCTGGCATAACCTGTGCTGTGCTGCAGGGCTAGAGTGTCTCAGACTGGATGGGAGAGGACGTGCGTGGGTCATTGTATCCAGACCTTCCCTTTCAACGGAGAAACCAAGTCCTAGAGAGACAGCAGTTTACCCAAAGCCAAGAACAAGCTGAAGAGTTGGGACTTGGGGTTCAGGAAGAATTGCGTTGGGGGTAGCATTATTTTAAGTGGCTAATAAAAATGTAAATATGTGTCCTACCCCTTTTGGTGGAGAGTGCAGTGAGTGGTGCTAGTAATCTACACCTTTTGCAAGCCCTCTTGGTGATTTCCTATGAGAGTAAACATTGAGAACTATTCTTTTTTTTTTCTTTTTCTTTTTTTTTTTAAGTACGCTCCTCGCCCATTGTGGAGCCCAGTGTGAGGCTTGAATTTATAACCTTGAGATCAAGACCTGAGCTGAGATCAGGAGTCAGGTGATCGATCCACAGAGCCACCCAGGAAGCTGAGAACTACTCTTAAAAAAAAAAAAAAATTGTTTATTTGACACAGAGAGAGCACTAGCAGGGTGAGCAGGAGAGGGAGAAGCAGACTCCCCACTGAGCAGGGAGCCCAATGCAGAACTTGATCCCAGGACTGCGGGATCATGACCTGAGCCAACGGTAGATGCTTAACCAACTGAGCCACCCAGCACCCCATATTCTTAAAGAACAATTATTGAAAGTTTCTGAACGTATTATTGTAGGAAAATCAACATGATGGTGGTTAATGGGAAAAACTGAAAGCAAGGAGAAACAGTGTTGAAGAGATTGCTAGTAGAATGCTGGAATAATGCAGGGGTGAGCAAGAACAGCTTCAGGTAGGAGGTTAGCAGTGAGATCAGAAAGGAAGGGAGATTTGAGACATGACCTGGTAGCCAGATACGAGACCACGAGAAGGAGAACACGAAGAGTTAATCCAGAATTTGAAGGCAAGAACAACACTTCGCAATCTTTTTTTGAGGGGAGTGTACATTTATAAAATATTACAGTATAACTAGGGATAAATATCTCCTATTTATTGATGAAAATGCATTTTGGCAAGAGAATTAACAGAATGTGGGGAAAATGAGAAAATTCTGAAAGGAGGAAGGATGCTGGGATATGTGTTGTTGGTGTGTGGCAAGGCTCAGTAGCAGAGATGGTCGAATTTCTCCAGGGCACATTCGAATGAACTCAGAAGAATGTGCATGTCACTTGAATTATGTAATTTTTGCCTCTTTATCCCCCATTCAGTGCTTATTGGGATTTCAAAAGCAATTCCTGGATTTGGTGGTTCCCCTGGGTTCATAGATAATTCAAAAATATATCAAGTCTTGAATTTTTCTGCTGAGGCTTTATCTTAGTTATGATTAAAACAATAATGTACTTTTCTGTCTTTAATCAAGATTTAGTTTGTTTCAGCTACTGGTGTTTGTTTTTGAAGAATGTAAGAAGCATGTATATAAAGCATAATGTATACAAAAGGAAAAATAGAATATGACTTTTGTCTTTGACTTTCCAACGCTGAGCATTTTCTGTCATGTCATTAGCTGGATAGGTCTCGAACATACTCTCTAGATGCATTTTGTAAAGAGCAGTTACAGCAAGCTACCCTGGCGCTGAAGCAGCTTGAGGATATCAGACATAAAGCTCTTTGTGAAATCAGAAATACAGTTTTAAAGGTAATTCTTTATATCTTCTCTTTCTATCCATTTTGAATGTACTGGTTAAAGCCATTGCTCCAGATTGCCTCTCTGGGAACAGTGCTGGCAGCGGGCTGGCGGATTGGTTCGCCACGGGCTGGCGCCGCACGGTTTCTGGGTGCAGGCACTCTGCAGGGGCTGCGCAAAATGCGAGTACTGACGTGTACAGGTACCGCCCCTGCTCTTCCGAGGTTCCTGCTCCACCATGGTGCTTTTACAAAAGATCTGTGTCTGTACCTGTTTTGGCTAACTAACTGAAAGTAATTTAGAGAGAATTTTCACTTTTATGAGAAAAAAAGCCAGAAGCAGAAATAGCCTTCAGTGTCCGTTTTGCAGTGAGCCATTATGGAGGCAGCACCTGGAGCAGTGAGAGGGGCCCCCCCAGACCCTGTGCTGGGACCCACGCTCAGCATCTCTATATCAGGCCGCTGGAGCTGTGGACTGTGTCTGTGAGCGTCTGTGCTTCTTCTGGACTTATTCTGTGCATCCTTTAGCAATACAGTATCAGAAAAGCCTAGCAGAGGCGATTTTGGGGGTCTAGGAATGCTCAAAATTTTCTCGTATAAATGAGTGGTCATTGCCTCTTTGTGCTATTTTGGCTTATGGAAGTTTTCATAGCAACTCTACTTTTGGACAGTAGGGGAGACCTGTATGAGAGTGTGTGCATGTGTGTGTGTGTGTGTGTGTGTGTAAATGCATGTATATGTAAGTTTACATATACACCTTAAAGATACCTAAATTCTAACCTGAGCTGACATATATAGGGAAATAAAATTTGTTGCAAATTTCAGTATTTCTAAGGTGAAAACTTCCTGTTCAAGAGAAACATGCCTAGATGAGACAAAACTTCCCTAAGGATTTTATAAAAAGGACTCGATAATACAATGAACAGTGTCCTCAGAACATTTTTACTGAGATGCTGTGATTCAGTTGACAGGGTTATCTTCTATAGCCTCCCTATATAGGGAACACCAGCATATGGAATCAGGGTTCACAGGTGTGGCTCGGTGAGGGGCTGAGGCAAGTGTCCCTGCTTGTGGGCTGGCTGCCTGTCTCGGCTGCTTTGGCGGAATCCAGAGGATACTTGAGGCTCTCTGGAGGAATAGGTGGACTGCATCTCCTTCAGACGTTTTCAGATGTTACTTCTTGGAATTGAAATTTCATAGATCCTGGGTAACCCTGAGTTCAAGGCTTTGCTTCTTCTTTTTTTACTTCATAGGACAATTTTTATTTTTTTTTTATTAAATTGATTTATTTATTTTCAGAAAAACAGTATTCATTATTTTTTCACCACACCCAGTGCTCCATGCAATCTGTGCCCTCTATAATACCCACCACCTGGTACCCCAACCTCCCACCACCCCCGCTCCTTCAAACCCCTCAGATTGTTTTTCAGAGTCCATAGGCTTTGCTTCTTGACAAGAAAATGAAGTGCGGCTCTTTCACATCAATGAAAGAAGGATCTCTTTCCTCATTGTATTCTGCAGTCACCCTAACCCCACTGAGTCCCATCATATGGGAAGACTCTGGGATGGTTTGGCCAAGGATCAGATAAATCAAACAGGGATTGACAGCGTATGTCTTAGGGCACATATTCTTTGTAATCACTCTAGTGTCTCCCATTCAGAAACACCAGGATCTGGTCAGAAATATTTGTTCAGAGATTTCTATTTAAATAAATGTCAGATAAGAACCCATTAGACCCACTGCCAACCAACACTGTTGGTTGGTCACCCTAACCCCACTGAGTCCCATCATATGGGAAGACTCTGGGATGGTTTGGCCAAGGATCAGATAAATCAAACAGGGATTGACAGCGTATGTCTTAGGGCACATATTCTTTGTAATCACTCTAGTGTCTCCCATTCAGAAACACCAGGATCTGGTCAGAAATATTTGTTCAGAGATTTCTATTTAAATAAATGTCAGATAAGAACCCATTAGACCCACTGCCAACCAACACTGTTGGTTGGT
>NC_081566.1:29910101-29967341 GCF_022355385.1 Mustela nigripes | reverse complement strand
TATTTACCCCATGGAAGTATGCAGATTTAATAAAAATGACAAGATCATAAAACTGAGAATGGGTCCAAACAAAAAAGAGGATATGGGGAATGGAAGTATCAATAAAGCGTTGCATTGCTTTTTCCTTCTTTAGGTGCTTTGTCTCTAACAGGGACTCATGCCCTATTTTGACTTGGCATTTTATTTTATTTTATTTTATTTTATTTAAATTCAGTTACCCAACATATAGTTCATAGTTAGCTTTTGGTGTATTGGCCAGTGATTCATTAGTTGTGTATAACACCCAGTGCTCATCACATCACATGCTCTCCTTGAAGGCCATCACCCAGTTACCCCATTCCCCACATCCTGGTCCCTTTCCACAACCCTCAGTTTGTTTCCCAGAGTCCAGAGTCTCTCATAGTTCGGCTCCCTGTCTGTTGACATGGCTCTTTAGTCAAGCCAAAGCTTGGCTGAGTTGCTCGGTCCCACGCCATGCAGCTACCTAAGGCAGGCAGCATTCCCCATTTCTGGACTAAGTGTAATTAGAAAGCACTGACAATGCCTCTCCTGTTTTCATATTGAAATGCTGAGGACCATGATTATCAAGCTTTTGTGGGCAAGAGAATCTCCTAGGAGGTTTGGTAAAACAAGGGGTCTCGGTTTCAGCCACTGTACCTGGGGGCGGGGATGGGGAGTGTTTACATTTCTGACAAGTTCCTAGGGGAAGCTTGATGCTGCTGGTCTTGGAACCACTTACTCCTGGAATTCCTCCAGGAGAAAACTGACCATTTATTTCAGTGTTCAGACTCAAACTTGATATGTGCATTGAACACACTCTAAGACTTTATTTCTTACTATGAATTTCCCTGAGCTCAGCAGAAGCATCAATTTCAGAGAACTTCAGAGCTATCTGTTAGAAATAAAGTCACAATTTCAGATGCAGATTTTTAAAAAAGATTTTATTTATTTATTTGACAGAGAGAGAGAGATTACAAGCAGGCAGAGAGGCAAGCAGAGGGTGGGGGGCATCAGGCTCCCTGCTGAGCAGAGCACGATGCGGGGCTTGATCCCAGGACCCTGAGACCGTGACCTGAGCTGAAGGCAGAGGCTTTAACCCACAGAGCCACCCAGGCGCCCCTCAGATGCAGATTTTAACAAATAATGAATCATGCTTTAAGTTTTAATGGCTGTATACTTTAAGAAGAATTTGGATTATTAAGCATTTCTCCTATCAAGTTTCACCATTCACAGAATTTTGGAAATGATGGACACTTCCATCATGTTACATAATTACTATTACTTTGTTGCAGTGAGAACATTTAAAGCAAAGAAAACCATCAACAAAATGAAAAAGCAACCTATTGAATGGGAGAATATGTTTGCAAACAATGTACCTGACAAGGAGTTAATATCCAAAATATATAAAGAACTTGTACAATTCAACACCAAAACCCCCAAATAATCCAATTAAAAAATGGGTAGAGGACCTAATAGTCATTTCCCCAAAGAAGACATAGAGAGGCCAATAGACATATGAATGCTCAAATCACTCATCCTCAGAGAAAGACAAATCAAGGCCACAATGAGGTATCATCTCATACCTGTCAGATTGGCTAATATCAAAAAGACAAAAATAACAGTGTTTGCAAGGATACAGAGCAAAAGGGAGCCTCTGTGCACTGTTGGTGGGAATATATATGGTGGTGCAATCACTATGGAAAGCAATAGGGAGGTTAATTAAGAATAAAAATACCATATGATTCAGTAATTCCACTACTGGGTTATCTACCCAAAGAAAATGAAAATACTAATTTGAAAAGATGCATGCACACCTATGAGTACTGCGGCATTATTTACAATAGTGAAGATATGGAAGCAACCTAAATGTCGGATGCTAGATGAATGAATAAAGGTGTGGTACATACACACAATGAAATATTACTTGGTGATAGAAGAGAATGGCATTTTACCATTTACAACAACACAAATTAGACCCAGAGGGTACTATGCTAAGTGAAATAAGTCAGACAGACAGATATTATATGGTTTCATTTATATGTGCTGTCTAAAAAAAGGAACAAACAAACAGATTCATAAATCTATAGAGCAAACTAGTTGTTGCCAGAGGGAAGGGGCTTTGGGAATGGGCAAAATAGGTGAAGGGGATTAAAAGGTACAAATGTTCAGTTATAAATAAAACATGGAGATGAAGAGTATAGCATAGGGAATATATGTTGTAATAATATTGTATGGTGAGAGATGTTAGAACATTTATTGTGGTGACCGTAATACTGTATAGAATTGTCCAATCCTTATGTGGTGTGCCAGAGACAACTACAACATTGTATGTCAACTGTACTTTGATTTTTAAAAATTAAAGTTTTCAGTGTGTGGATCTTTTAACCTTCTTGGTTACTATTCCTACATATTTTATTGTTTTTTGTTTTTATTTGTTTTATTAAGAATGATATTGTTTTCTTTATTTCTTTTTCAGGTTATTTTGTTGCTGTAGAAATGCAACAATTTCTGTATCTTGATTATTAGTTTTAGCATATTTTTGGTGAATCTTTTAAGATTTTCTACATATAAGATTGTATCATCTGAAAACAGGGACAATTTTACTTCTATTTTTCTGATTCAGGTACTTTTTTTTTTTTTTTGCCTGATTACTCCTGCTGGTCTTCCAGTACTATGTTTAATAGAAGTGGAGAGACTGGGTACCCTTGTCTTGTTTCTGATCTTAGAGGAAAAACTTCCAACTTTTCACCATTGGGTATGATGATGTTAGCTGTGAACTTGTCATGTATGTCAACTTAATATGTTGAGGTATGTTCCTTCCCTACCCAATTTGTTGAACATTTTTATCATCAAAGAATGTTGTATTGTGTCATATGCTTTTTCTGCATCTATTGAGATGATCATGTGATTTTTATCCTTCCGTTAATGGGATATGTCTTATTTACATCCTTGCATCCAAGAGATATATCCTGCCTGATTATAGTATGTAATCCTTTTAATGTGTTGTTGAATTGGGTTTGCTAGTATTTTGTGGAGAATTTTTGCATCTATAGTCATCAAGGATATTGGTCTGTAGTTTTCTTGTGGTGTTCTTATCTAGCTTTGGTATCAGATTAATGCTGTAAATTGAGTTTGGGAGTGTGTGCCCTCTTCAGGGTTTTTGGAAGAGTTTAAACAAGATTGGCATTAATTCTTCATTAAATGTTTGGTAGAATTTGCAAAGGAAACCAAATAGTCTTGGATTCTTCTTTGTTGGGAAGTTTTTGATTACCGATTTAGTGTCCTTAATTGTTATTTGTGCTTCCTGATTCAGACTTGGTAGGTTCTATGTTTCTAGTAATTTATCTGTTTCTTCTAGGTTAACCAATGTGTTGGCATATAAATGTTCATAGTCCTATCTTTTGATTGGAGAATTCAATCCATTTTTTTTAGAATGATAATTGATAGGTAAGGACTTACTAATACCTTCTTATGTTTTCTGGTTGTTTTGTAGTTCCCTGTTCCTTTCTTCTTCTCTTGATGCTTTCCATTGTGAATTGATGATTTTCCATAGTGCTATATTTTGATTCTCTTTATATTTTGTGAATCTCCTATAGCTTTTTGCTGTGTAGTTATTATGAGGGTTACATAAAACACCTTCTAGATATCAATCTATTTTACATTGATAACTTTGATCACAGCAAAACTCTACCATTTTATTCTACCCTCCTTCTATGTTTTTGTTGACATGATTTACCCCTAATTTACCCGTAATTTGTATGTCCATTAACATTAATGTTAGTGGAGCTATAGTTCTTTTTAATACTCTTGTTCTTTAACTTTTACATGGCAGTCAGTGGTTAATACCCCACTGTATTACATTTTTAGAGTATTCAAAGTCTGAATGTGTTCATTCCTTTATCACTCTCTTGTATATTTTCATTTTACAACCTAGCACCTTTTCACTTTAGCTTGAACAATACTTTCCATCATTTCTTGTAGGGCATGTCTAGTGGTAAGGAATTTCTTCAGCTCTTGTTTGTCTGGGAAGGTCTTTAATGCTCCTTCATTTCTGAAGGACAGTTTTACTGCATAAGTTATGCTTCATTGGCAGTATTTTCCCCAGCTCTTTGAGTATATCTTCCCACTCTCTCCTGGGCTGTAAAGTTTCTACTCAGAAATCTGCTGATGGCCTTATGGGAATTCCCTTGTAGGTTACAAATTTTTTTTCCCCTCCTCTCCTGGCTGAAAGATTTTGTCCTTGTCTTTGATTCTGACAGTTTTATTCTGTGTTTTGGAGAGGATCTCTTTGATTTTGTTTAGTGGCTTATGAGTTTCATGAACTTGGTTATACAAGTCTCTCTCCAGATTTGGAAAGTTACCATTTTCTTTACAAAAGCCTTCTGTCCTTTTCCCCTCTCTTTTCCTTCTTGGACCTTCAATAATACAAAAATTGATTTGTTTCTTAGTATCCAATAGATTATGTAGGCTTCCTTCACTCTTTTTACTCATTTTTCTTTTATCTCTGGCTGGATAATACAAATTGATCTGTCTTCTAGTTCACTTATTTTTTTCTTACACTTTGTGAAGTCTGTTGAAGCTCTCTGTTGAATTCATCATTCAGTTATTATATTTTTAACTCCAAATATCTTTTTGTTTCTTTTTTATGTTTTCTCTTTTTGAGCATCTCATTTTGTTTGTATTGTTTTCCTCATATCATTAAATTATTTATCTGTGTTCTCTTTTTGTAGATCTCTGAGCATCTTTTTTTAAAGGTTTTATTTAAATTCTAGTTAGTTAACATACAGTGTAATATTGGTTTCAGGAGTAGAATTTAATGATTCATCACATATAAAACACCCGGTGCTCATCACAGGTGCCCTCCTTAACAGCCATCACCCATTTAGCCCATCCACCCACCCATTTCCCTCCATCAACCCTCAGTTTGTTCTCTATAGTTAAAAGTCTCTTTATGGTTTGCCTCCCTCTCTTTTTTTCCCCTTTCCTTATGTTCATCTGTTGTTTCTTAAATTCCACATATGAGTGAAATCACAATATTTATCTTTCTCTGACAGACTTACTTTGTTTAGCATAATATACTGTAGCTCTATCCACATCATTGCAAATGGCAAGATTTTGTTCTCTGTAATGGCTGAGTAATATTCCTATATATGTGTATATGTATATATTTATATACACGCACACACATCACATCACATCTTCTTTATTCATTCATCTGTCAATGGACACATATATATCCCATCTTCTTTATCTAGTCATCTGTCTATGGATACCTGAGCTCTTTCCATAATTTGGCTTTTGTTGATAATGCTGCTATAAATATTGAAGTACATGTGCCTCTTTGAATTGGTATTTTTGTATCCTTGAGCAAATACCTAGTAGTTAAATTGCCGGGTTGTAGGATAGCTCTATTTTAACTTTTTGAGGACCCTCCATACTCTTTTCCAGAGTGGCTGCACCAGTTTGCATTCTCACCCACAGTGTCAGAGGGTTCCCCTTTTTCTGCATCTTCACCAACATCTCTGGTTTCTTGTGTTTTTTATTTTAGCCATTCTGACCAGTATGAGGTGATAATCTCATTGTGGTTTTGATTTGCATTTCCCTGATGATGAGTGATGTTGAACATCTTTTCATGTGTCTCTTGGCCATCTGGGTGTCTTCTTTGGAAAAATGTCTATGCATGTCTTCTGCCCATTTCTTAACTGGATTTTTTTAAATTTTTTATTTTTTATAGACATATATTTTTTTAACTGGATTTTTTTTTTTTTTTTGGTTTTTGGGTGTTAAGTTTAATAAGTTCTTTATAGATTTGGATACTAACTTTATCAGATAGATCATTTGACCTATCAGATAGGTCATTTCCAAACATCTTCTCCCATTCTGTAGGTTACCTTTTAGATTTGTTGTTTCCTTTGCTGTGCAGTTTTTTATCTTGACAAAGTCCTACTAGTTCATTTTTGCTTTTGTTTCCCTTGCCTCTGGAGACATGTCTAGAAAGAAGTTGTTGTGGCTGAGGTTGCAGAGGTTGCTGCCTATGTTCTCCTGTAGGATTTTGATGGATTCCTTTCTCACACTTAGGTCTAGCATCCATTTTGAACTTATTTTTGTGTATGGTGTAAGAAAGTGGTCCAATTTCATTCTTCTGCATGTTGCATGTTTTCCCAACACATTTGTTGAAGAGACTGTGTTCTTTCTACTGAATGTTCTTTCCTGCTTTGTTGAAGATTAATTGGCCACAGAGTTGAGCATCCATTTCTGGGTTCTCTATTCTGTTGCATTGATCTGTATGTCTGTTTTTGTCTCTGAGCATCTTTGGAATAATTAATTTGAATTCTTTGTTGGAAATCTTTGGATATCCACTTCTTTGGGGCCAGTGACTGAGTTTTACTTTGGTGGACTCATGTTTCCCTGATTTTCTATGATCCCTGTAGCCTTGTAAAGGTATCAGTGCATTTGAAGAAGGAGTCACTTCTTCCAGACACTAAGACCTGCCTTTGATAAGGGAAGAATTTCACTGTAAGTAGGGCATGCTGGAGCATCTGGGATCCTGGAGCTAGAGGCACAGGGTGCCAGATGTGGGGCTGTGTAACTGCTCCAGGTCCTGGGGCATGACGATGTGTCTTTGCTTGGGCCTCTGGGGACCACAGCATTGACATCTCTGTGGTCCTTGGCAAATACAATGGAGGCCTGCTGTAGCTGTGAGGGTTTTTCATAGTGGCTCCAGGTCCAATGGCTAGGGACCACGGCTAGTGGTTGTGGTGGCTGGAACTGGTGGGGTGTACACATATGACTGTTCAGGTCATCTGCAGGCTTCTCTAGTGTGGCACGGGCTAGTTGAAGACACACATGCTGGTAAGGGTCAGGGTAAGCAGCAAGGACCAGGCCAGCTGTGGGTGCACTTGGTAGCTACTGGCACCTGGCTGTCATCATGTACTACTGTGGCTGTTGGTCTCACCACTGTACATGGCATTCAAGGCCAGTGACAGGTGTTAGGTCAGCAGTGTGCAAATACACAACTGAGGAAATAGCCCCCAAGAATGTGCATGGTGGGGGTCAGTCATGGGGGTCTAAGCAGGTGTCTTGTCCTCATGCACCTGCAGAAACCGGGGCTGGCTGACAGTGTGGTTCCCAGGCTCTGGTGGGGGTGGAGAAGGGAGGGGACAGAGATGGACTTAGGCAGCTGGCATCTGAATACAAATACCTGTGTGTCAAGAGCTAGTGGGGTCTGCTGGGGGTCTACAGCAGCTGTGCTGGCTACCGAGGCCTTCTTTAGTGGCAAAAGCTATTGCATTTTTATGTTGAGCGGGTCACTGGGAACGGGGATCAATCCTGCATGGCTGCAACAGGCGGTGTGTGTTTTCTCCCTTGTTTTAGCCATCTCCGTCCATCTCAGCTTTGCTGGTCTGGGCAGGGCAAAATGGAAGTGGGGCCTTTGTTCAGTGCCCCGAAGTCTGGAGAAGCCTGTTGCTCACTCTGCTCTTCTTTCCTGATGAGGGCAACTCCTTCTAGCTGGGAAGTTTCCTGTTGGTGCCGAGCAATGCCAGCTGGGGATAGGATGATGTGGGCAAATTAAGGCTGTCTTCCTTCTCTTTTCACATGGCTGTTCTCAGGACTTCTGTTTCACTATGTTGTGGAAGTTCCTTCAGTGGACTCCAGAGCTCTCCCAGAACTGGTTTTGTTTGTGGACACCTGTCTTACTTGTTGATCCTTGTCAGGGGCAGAAACTGGGCTTTCCTACAGTGCCATTTGGGTGATTTTGTAAAACTGAAATGTGTGATGACTAAGTGGCCAAACTCTAGGCAGCACACCAGAATCGGCTGGCGGGGTGGCGATGGGGGGCTCTTACTAAATATTGATATCTGGGACCTCCCTAGACCAATTAAATGACAGAGCCTCAGCTCAGCAGGTGGATCTAAAGTAAAGTACGGCTGGGTTAAAAAGGGTTCTGGGCACCTATGGGGACTGCCCAGACACAGCACGGGCACCACAGAACTGACGGGCTGGAAGCCGAAAGCTGCCATTAGCCTTGGGATATGCCTGACCTAGAACAGAGCCTCTGATGGGAGAGAATATCTACCTAGCTGCCTGTTGGTTTCAGAATCTCCATCAGCCTCATAATAGTCCATAAAAAGGCCAGCATTACCAGGCTATTATACTTTTATACTGATAGAGTTTTACTTTTATACTGATACAGTTACTGAGCTACTTAAAATTCTTTCAGTACCAGTGCTAAAAATCCTTACTTTGAATAGTTAATAGACTCTGCCTCACTGTTTTACTAATTGACATGCATTTTGCACATAAAGTTTCCAAATCATGTGGCCTATCCTGGAAAAACGTGACATTTTCAATAAATACATAATCTATTAACAAAGTCAGTATTTCATTTGTCAGGCCCAGCATAGCTGTGCCCAGTAAAGAACTACATCACTGTGGTAACCATTCCTCCAGAGAATCAACCAGTACTGGAAAAAAACTTGCCAAATTGATAATCAACTGACCTAATTAATTTTAAAAAGAAAAAATACAAATTGAAAAAAAAGAGAGAGACATGAAGAGAGGCAACATAAATAAATGCAGTTGTGTTTTTAAAAATTAGAAAACAATTTGGAAAGGATATTTAAGTCTCAATGGAACAAAAAATAAGAATGAATAGGTGAACAAATATTGGACATATTTTTAGAATTTTAAAGGTCCATCAATAATAAAAAAAAATGTTTATGTGTCTAAAAAGAACCATTTGCCCAGCTTCGGGATTATTTTAAGAGTCTCATGCTCTACCGACTGAGCTAGCCGGGCACCGCTCGCTTCGGGATTATTTTAGAGGGCACAATTTGGAAGTCCTGATGGCCATTCCCCAGTAACATACTATGTCAGTTGTCTTGTACATCATGATAGACTATGGACTCTGAAAAACAATCTGAGGGGCTTGAAGTGGCGGGGGGGTGGGAGGTTGGGGTACCAGGTGGTGGGTATTATAGAAGGCACGGATTGCATGGAGCACTGGGTGTGGTGAAAAAATAATGAATACTATTATGCTGAAAATAAATAAATAAAATTTTTTAAAAAGAGATACATTATTTAAAGGGTAAAGCTCTAACATTGGATTTGACGAATTTTAAATTTTTTCTTAATTCTGTATTATGTATTATATATGTGTTAAAAACAAAAAAAGGAGTCAAATTGCTGTAGCCTAGCATAAGAGAGGCAGTATTGGGCTGGATTTTAGGAAGCCTAGCATTTATACTTGACTCCCACCCCCCATTGTTTGCTGTGTCCCTGATGGTGTACTTGAGGAGGGTCCCTCTATGTAGGAGTGCTTAGAAATCATGGCTATGTCCTTCCTGTCTGAGTTCCATAATCTTATCTCTTCATAAGTGAAACCCCAAACTTCATAGGCTTCTTTTTGTCTCCTTGTTTAAATGCAGTGCAACCATAAAATTTTCATGAAAATTGTCATAATAGTGTATAGTTGCAGTGTTGTTAAGACTAATGAAAATACTATCCATTAATAATCATGCTATATTAACTTAAGAAATTATCCCTTGTTTCTCAAATGTTTATTGAAAGGTGGCAGAAAAGAAAGAAATTAAAGAATACTTTGAGTCAAACCTCTCTGAAGATGACACTGTACATTTCAAGCTGCCTACATATCGACATTTATTAGAAACTGTTCTGAGGTTTCTGCTGCTGGTTGACTACATATTTCAGGAACTCATCCGTAAACTAATGAATACTGCAGTCACACTACTTTTGGAATTATTTAATAATTCTGCTAAAATGCCATTTTCAAGGGAAAAAAGGAACGAAGATCTCATTAAGTAAATCAAATTTTTTTTTACTTATAAAAGGGATTTGTAATCACAGTGTAATATATTATCACTTATGGAGGAAATATCCAATAATTTAAGCTGGAATTTGAAAATTCTCCTCATAGCAAATTATATGTACTCAGTTTTTGCAATTATCTGAACTTTTTATCTGGTAGTACTTTCATTAATACTGTGCATAAAATTTAAGAAAATTTCCTTCCCCCCCCAAAAAAATATTCTGCATAGGCTAGGTTGCTATGTGACCTCTATGATGTCCAGTGAGTTTTGAAATTCAGGTAATGAATAATACTCTTAGTGTAAGTATGTCCCAAGTATTACTTATACTAAAAATCACTGTTTATCTTGGAACTCAGCTTTAATTTGGTATTCTGTATTAATATGCTAAATCTGGCAATCCTATGTATAGGTATGCTGTATCTTCAAAGTTCAGAACTAGTTCTTAAAAAATCATTTGTAAGAATGATTCTGGCAGTAGCCACAAGGTTTGGTTTGCATTTGAGGCAATTCTAAGTATCTATTGAAAACAAAATGTTTTCATCTTTAAAAAAAAAAAAAAGATTTTATTTATTTGAGAGAGAGAGAGAGAGAGAGAGCATGCGTGCATACTCACAGAGAGGGAGGAGAAACAAACTCCCCACCGAGCAGGAAGCCTGATGCAGGCTCCATGCAATCCCTGCCCTCTCTAATACCCACCACCTGGTACCCCGACCTCCCACCCCTCGCCCCTTCAAAACCCTCGGATTGTTTTTTCAGAGTCCATAGTCTCTCATGGTTCACCTCCCCTTCCAATTTCCCCCAACTCCCTTCTCCTCTCTAACTCTCCTTGTCCTCCATGCTATTTGTTATGCTCCACAAATAAGTGAAACCATATGATAATTGACTCTCTCTGCTTGACTTATTTCACTTTAAATCAAATCAGAATTTAAGTATTAGAGTTAGTGAAAAATAAATTCATAAAATTTTGAAGACTTTTAAAGATAATATACTGTTTCTCTAATTTGTTACTGAATCCAGCAGAGCTCAAATCACTTCTCTGAGGCCTCATAAGTACTTTAAGTCCGTGCTAGAACTTTAACCAATATAAGAGCACAACTATTTAGTAGTAATAGCACATTAGAATTGTATTTCTCCTAAAACTACAGGTGTGTGTTTATCTGTGTGTTTGTGTGTTTAGGAGAAGTTTTTAATTTTGAAAATATTTTTTAAAGGATATTAAAGTTAATTCATCATATAATAGAAAATTTGGAAAACAGAAATTACCTTAATTCCATCACTTAAATATAGTATCTTATTATTTTGGTATAATTTCTCCTAGAATTTTCCTATGTATTTTTCTGTTGTAATCTTAGTGTACTATTTCATAGTTCATTTTAAAAATACAGAGTGTCTCATGTATGTGTGTATATATATATATATGCATATATATGTATATATATGTGTATTTACTTATTTTAATGTTATAGGAGGAATATATGTGTAGTGGTTCAAGTACATGTGTTTTTGGAGTCATATCACCTGGGTTTTATTACCTGTTTCATCTCTGACATATTGCATAACTTAGGTTAGCTAGTAATAATAGTAAGCTAAGAAACATAAATAAAATCTTTAGACTTCAGTTCCCTCATCTGTAGACTAGAGATAACAATTATACCTATACATAATGTTGTTTGAGAATAAACAGAGTTAATGCCTGCTGAGTAGGAACTATTATTTAATCTGTTTCTGTTGACCTTCTTAATAGTATTGGTTTGTATTTCCATAGTGACTAATGATGTACATCCTTTCATATGATTATTGGCTATTTGTGTATCTTCTCTGAAGAAACGTCTTTTCATGTCCTTTGTCCATTTCTCAATTGTGTTGTCTTTATATTGTTAAGTTATAAAGAGTTTTTAAGATATATTTTGGGGGGACACCTGGGTGGCTCAGTGGGTTAAAGCCTCTGCCTTCAGCTCAGGTCATGATCCTGGGGTCCTGGGATCAAGCCCCACATCAGTCTTTCTGCTTTGCGGGGGGCCTTCTTCCCCCTCTCTCTCTGCCTGCCTCTCTGCAAACTTGTGATCTCTGTCAAATAGATGAATAAAATCTTTAAAAAAAAAAAAAAAGATATGTTTTGGGTACAAGACCCCTGTTATTACCATATAATAGATTATTTGACAAAATTTCTCCCATTCTCTGGGTCATTTCAATTTCTTGATAGTATCCTTTGAAGCAAAAGTATTTAGTTTTGAAAAAGGCCAATTTATTGTTCCTTTAATTGTACTTTGTCATGTTTAAGATCATTGCTTAATGCAGGATCATGAAGACTGATACCTATATTGTAAGATTTTCAGTTTTAGCTCCTACATTCAGATCTTTGATCCATTTTGTTTTAATTTTTGTATACAGTGTGAGGTAAGGGTCTTAAATTCATTCTTTCCCATATGGATGTCCAGTTGTCCCACCACGACTTATTGAAAAGACTCTTCTTTCTCCGTTGAATGGTCTTGGGACACTTGCTGACAGTCAGTTGACCACAGATGTGTGGGTTTATTTTTTGGACTCTGAATTTCATTCACTTGATCTGTATGTCTGTCCTTATGCTGGTACTGCACTGTCTTGATTATTATAGTTTTGTAGTAAGTTTTGAAATTGGAAAGTGTGAATCTTCCAACATTGTTCCTTTTCAACATGATTTTGGCTCTTCTGGCTGTCTTGCATTTACATATGAATTGTAAAATAAAAGTGCCTGTTTCTGAAATAAAAGTAGCTGGAATTTATATTGGGATTGCATTGAATCTGTGAGTAAATAAGGGGAGCATTTCCATTTTAATAGCATAAAGTTTTCCAATCCATGAATGTGAGATTGTCTTGCCATTTATGTAGGTAGTCTAATTTTTTTCAGTGGTCTTGTTTTTCAGTGTATATGTTATGCTTCTTTTATTTATTCTTAAGTATTTTATTCTTTTTGATGCTGTTATAACTGGAATTAATTTTTTAAATTTTGTTTTGGATTATTAATTGCGAATGTATTGAAATATAGCTGGTGTTTGTATATTGATCTTGTATCCAGCAATCTTACTCAACTTGTCTATGAGTTCTATGTTTGTTTGTTTATTTGTTTTTGCTTCTTTTGATTTTCTATGCAGGATCATGACACCTGCAAAGAGAGATAGTTTTACTTCTTTTTTGTCCAGTCTTACATCTTTTATTACTTTTTGTTGCCTAATTGCCCTGGCTAGAATCTTCAGTACGATGTTACTAGAAGCGGCAAGAGTGAACATTCCTGTTTTATTCCTGATCTCAGAGGGGAAACTTTGGTCTTTTTTTCATTGTTAGCTATGGGTTTTTTGCAGGTGCTTTTTATCAGGTTGAAGAAATTTCCTTCTATTGTTAGTTTACTGTTTTTACGTGAAATGTTGGATTTTGTTAAATGTGGTATAGTACATTAAATTAAATATACTCATTTTTATACATTGAACCACCCTTGCATTCTTGGGATAAATTCTGCTCAATTGTGGTATAGAATCCTTTGTATATGCAGCTAGATTGAGTTTTCTGGTCTTTTGTTGAGGAATTCTGTGTCTCTGTTCATAAAGGATAATGGATATGGGTCTGTAGTTTTCTTGTGATATCTTTGTCTGGTTTGGGTTCCAGGAAAATAGTGGGCTTATAGAATGAACTGGTATAATTTCTTGTTTGACAGAATTTACAAGAATACCTGTCTGGGTCAGTGGATTTCTATTTTGAAAGCTTATGAGTTGTTTCTTAAATTTCTTTAATAGATGTGGTCCTATTCAAATTGTCTATTTCTCTGATTTTTATGGGGGTATGTAGAAAGATGTTCTTAAATTTTCAGCCATTATCTTCTGCCAGAAATTCCTAACAGGTTTATTTTCTACCTTATTTTTTCACCTTAAATTGAGATGTCTATCATATGGTTTGATATTACTTTCTAACTCCATCTGATAGTTTCTGTCTTTTGATTAAGAAATTGAATCTATTCACACTTAGTAATAAGTGGTATGCTTTGCTTTTATCCCTTCCATTTCACTTATGCTTATTATTTATTTTACTTTGTTCTTTTTTCTCTTTCCTTTTCAGTTTTCTCATTTTTGTTGATTCAGTCCGATGACTCTTAATTCCCAATTCCTCCCTCTACCTCGTTTTAGTGTTTCTTATGCTTTTCAGTTTATGAATTTTCCATCTTTTTAATAATAATGACTTAAATTTTATCTCCCTATTAGCATATATATGTAAATCTTCACTTTTCCATAAAAATGCTTCATCTTTTTATTTTCCCCAGTTAACAATCATAGAATATTTTGCTGAAGTGAAACATGATTTTTTTTACTGTAGTAAAAATATAAGAAATAGAATTCAGTACCATTAAGCACATTCACAGTGTTGTACAACCATCACCATATCCATTTCCAGAACATTTTTATCATCCTAAACTGGGACTCTCTGTGCGTATACAATAACTCTTCATTCCCTGTGCATGGCCCCCTTCCTCCCACCAAGCCCTATGACCTCTAATACACATCCTTTTTCCATGAATTTACCTGTTCTAGGTCCCTTAGTCAGTGGAGTACTCATACCATATTTGAACTTTGCTTTGTATAATGTTTTCAGCGTTCATTCATGTTGTAACACGTATGAGAATTTCTTTCCTTTTTAAGGCTAAATAATAATCCAGTATGTATATACCGCATTTTATTTATCTCCTGTATCTCTACTGATGGACATTTGGGGTCATGTTCATCTTTTGCTGTTGTAAATGACGGTGTTATGAACAGGGATGTGTAAATTTCTGTTTGAGACCTTGTTTTCAACTCTTTTGTGTATTTGCCCTGAGGTGGAGTTGTTGGATCCTATGGCCATTCCGCATGTTACCTCTCTGAAGCATTTCCTGCTGTTTTCCAGGGTAGTTGCCCTAGCCTGATTCCCAACAGCAAGTGCCAGGGCTCTAATCCTCACTAACACTTACTGCTTCCCTCATTTAGAAAATAGTAGCCGTCCTAACTGGTGCAAAGTTATAGCTCACTGTGGCCTGGATTTGTAGTTCCCTGATGATAAGTGATGCTGAACATCTTACCTTGTACTGATTGACCGTCTGTACATATCTTCTCTGGTGGAATATCTAATTATTTAGGTGTCGTGGATATTAATAAGATATGAAAGTTTAGAGAGACCATGTTTTTTCCTTCTTATTTCTTAATCTAGATTATACAAGAATGTCTTTTCTGTCACTGAAAAGATAACAGATGATTATGAAGAAGTTGTTGATGATTCAGACGTACGTGTCACTTCTGTTTTAAAGTCAGAAGTAAAAACAGAAGCGGATATTAACGAGGTAAAATGGTCTTTGAAAAATATAAGCATAGATTTTTGGTGTAAAATGAGTAAGTTTGGGAATTTGGGGGAATTAAAAATATGATTTATGATCATTCACAATCTCTTGCATACACACGTGCATGAACACACACACGCGCGCGCACACACGCACACATGCACACACACAGAGACATCCCTCCTACTATGGAAAGCTATAATTACGCTTAATGCAGGTGGTTCATTTGTTCATGCATTACTGAGTACTTACTATTTACCAGTCACTGAGCTAGGCACTGGGCTACAGCGGTGGGCTGAACAAGCCCCTGGCCTCTTGGAATTTATATTCTGCCAAGAGAGAAGATAATGAAGTGATGGGTGCTATGAAGAAAACCAAAGGAAGAAAAGGGAATGCAGAGTGATACTGTATCCTGCTTTACAAGGGAATGGTTAGGAGAGACCACACTCTTTAAAGTAGCAGCTACTCCCTTCAGCCCCCCACTACTGTATACCTCTGTTTGCTATTCTTCAGAGTACTTTTTTCATTGTTATTAACTCAAAAATGACCCAAGACAAATATGAAAAATCTTGACAGAATCCTAGAAAAATCTCCATTAGGAAATCTTTTCTTGCCATCAAGAATTATATCCCACCCCACCCCAACACAGTATTTTACTGGGATTAAACTTTATGTGGTAGATGCTTGTCCTGTTTGGCAAAAGCAGCATTTTTATGAGATAGCATTGTATATAATATGTATACTTGACACATTTTTTCCTTTAAAAAATATTTTAAGTATGCTTGGTAAAAAGGGAAAATGTCTACATTTTTTTGTTTTAATTTCTATTTCTCTTATTAGTAGTGTATTTAAAAAAATAGGTTATTGGAAATTTTGGCTCATTAATTTCCTGGATTGATTTTTCTTATTATTTTGTAGGAATTTTTCACATCTATATTGCCGTTATCTTTTCCTACTAAATGGCTTGTTATTTTTATTCCCTTTTGATGTATTTTTACCCATAATTCTTTTCTAAGATTTGTTTATTTGAGGGAGAGAGAGTACGAGCAGGAGTGGGGGCAGAGGCAGAGAGGGGGAGGAGAGAGAGAGAAGCAGACTTCTGCTGAGTGTGGAGCCTGACACAAGGCTCAGTCTGAAGCCCCCAAGATCATGACCTGAGCCAAAATCAAGAGTCAGACACTTATCCAACTGAACCACCCAAGCACCTCTGTTACCAGTAATTCTTAATTTCAATGTAATAGAATTTATCTGTCCCCTTATTTGTGTTCATGTTTGAAATTATTTACCATTCTGACTCATAAATATATTCTTTATTTTTTTATTTTATTTTATTTTTTTAGATTTTATTTATTTATTTGACAGAGAGAGACACACACAGCAAGAGAGGGAACACAAGCAGGGGGAGTGGGAGAAGGAGAAGCAGGCTTCCCACTGAGCAGGGAGCCCGATGCAATGCTCAATCCCAGGACCTTGGGATCATAACCTGAGCCGAAGGCAGATGCTTAATGACTGAGTCACCCAGGTGCCCCATTCTTTATTTTCTTATAAAAGCTCTGGAGTCCATCCTTCCATTTGTTTCTAAATCTGGGTGTGTAGTGTATGTTAGGATTCATTTTCGCTTATTTCTGTATCAGTGACTGTTACTCAGGCACAGTTTCTTTACATCCTTTCCCTGCTGATCTGCATAGTGGCTCTTTCTTTATCATATGTCTCCATACACATGTGTCTTCTGTTTCCAAACTATTACTCTGTCTCGATCTATTTGCCGGTTAGTGCTGATCCCATACCAGATGAATAGCCCAGCTTTGAAATAAGTCGTCTCCTTTTCTAAGAGTGTCTTGTCTAGTCTCCAACATTTGCATTTCCATATACATTTTAGAATCAGACCCTGCTTGGATTTTCATTGAAATCGCCTAGAAGATGGGAAGAGTTAATATTTTATGATATTGAGTCTTCCCATATGATTGTACAATTTGTCTTCTTTAATGTCTTTCAGTGTCTTTTATAATTTTTCCCATAAAAATCTTGTGTAGTGTGTGTGTGTGTGTGTGTGTGTGTGTGTGTGTGGATTTAGTCTGTATGTGCTTTATTGTTCCAGCCCGTACTGCAAGGGAATTGTTATTTTAGTTGCTTCTAGTAGTTCTTTATGAACACTTTAGAATAGAAATATTTTTAGATAAAAAACGTGCACTGCTTTCATTTTTTTCCTTAGGATTAACATTAAATCAGCACTATGGACCTTTTCATGGTTTTCCATTTGCATTGCATAGTGTATCTTTAGACAAGGTTACACCAATTTCTATTAAAGACTGCCTTTTAAATGTATCCTATTTTATACTGGCTGTTGCTTATTGACAGTTAAAATGTGGGATAAACTGGTCTTAATTTCTTAATTTTTGGATACTCTTATGCTCATTAGCCATTTGTATTTCTCATTTTTATGAATTTTTAATTTTCTTTCCCATTTTTCTGATGGAATATTTTTTCTTATTGAATTACAAAACTATTTATAAATTACAAACCATAACCATTTGTTATACCATGAAAATGTAAATCTTAATGCATTTTTTTTGTGTGCATTCTTCATTCCACCCTCCATAGATCACAGTGAAATTTTTTGCAATAAATTATTGGTTACTGGAATATTCGGGTGTCAGTACAACACTGCATCTGCACATGTTCTCACTCAAAATTGTCAAGACTCGTATCACGTATCAGTGGGTCTGGGTCCAGATCACACAGTGACATGCCACTAAATGCCTTCAGCATGGGATGTGTCCCCCAGCTGCTGGGAGTGTTGTCAGCAGATAGCCTTTAGCTGTCCCTTTTTTCAGACATGGCTTCAAGTGCAGCCCTCTTATTCAAGGTCATGCCTCTTTTGGGGGGAGACCCACATGCAATGAACAATTAATTGTGACAAGGTATAAAAAACTCTGAAGGCCTGTTCCAGCTCCGGAGCTCCCCACGGCGTGGCTGAGTCTGTGGTGTGGCTGAGTCTGTGGTGTGGCCTGTGTAACAGCCCAGCCTTCCCCTCTACCCACCCTGCTTGCTTGCTCTCCTTCCACACATATTGACCCAGGCACATTCCTTAATGTTTATGTCCTGCCTGTCAGGGAACCCAGTCTATATACACACATAAACACAAGAATGCTTGTAATTTATCGTTTCTGATTGTTACATAGTATTCTGATTATTACATAGTACACACATATTCTACTTTTCTTCTTTGAATTGCATATTGATACTCAAACAATTTTTTCTCTTGGGTTTCTTACTGATTTTTAGGACTTTCTTGGGTATTCCAGACATTGACTCTTTGTTTATTTTGTTTTATTTTTTTAAGATTTGATTTATTTATTTGACAGAGATCACAAGTAGGCAGAGAGGCAGGCAGAGAGAGAGAGAGAGGAGGAAGCAGACTCCCTGCTAAGCAGAGAGTGCGATGCAGGGCTCGATCCCAGGACCCTGGGATCATGACCTGAACTGAAGGTAGAGGCTTTAACCTACTGAGCCACCCAGGCTTTGTTCCTGTCCATTAACATTGGGTATAGATCTTTGGTAATAGAAATTCTTAATTTACATGTTTTAAAATTCAACACTGAACCTGATCTTCCAGTTTGCTTCTGAGTAGATTTGATGTAGATAGCCTTATGATGCTGGCATAAATCTCGTGTGTGTGCCTGATTCCACTTTTGGCCCACAGTCCTGACAGTCGCATCTCACTCGTGCTTCACCTTCCAATATCTGACCTTGGTTCTCTCCTATTTTTGCTGAACTCATGTTGGTACAGACTGAGTTTTTTACCTCGTTCTAATATCTAGTCCAAGAAAAGATAGCTAATGGGGGCCTGGATGGCTCAGTTAAGCATCTGCCTTCAGATCAGGTCATGATCCCAGGGTCCTGGGATCCAGCCCTGCACAGGCTTCCTGTTCAGTGGGGAGCCTGCTTTTCCATCTGGCTATGCCCCTCCTTCTGCTTGTGCATGCACGGTCTCTTTTTTTCTCTCAAATAAATAAATAATCTTTAAAAAGATAGATAATTATTTTATGTTGGGATATGTTGAGTCAGAGGTACCTGTGGGCAATCAGGTGACAATATTTCTATTAGGATTTTGGAAATCTAGATTTGACTTTCAAGAGAGAGAGCAGGGCTAAAGTGGGAGAAGTCCCCATTTCCCACTGCATACTGTAGAATTTAGTTGTAGCCTTTTCTCTCTTGTAATGTGCAGTCTTGAGGAACTCAGTCTAGTTGCTGATCCATTATTTTTGGCATAAAAAAATACCCAAAAAATTTACTACAAAAAGATTTTCAAGCCCTACTTCATATTGTAACTGGAGTCATAGACCCACAATACATTTCAGCCCTGACTACATGCTAACAGTGTAGCCTTTGACAAGTTAATATAAACTTCCCAAGTCTGAGTTTCTTTTTATACATAATGAGAGTAATAATTTCTTTCTCAGGGTTCCTGTTAAGATGAAGTAAAGGTAACTTATTTACTGTAGTGCCTAGGACATGATAAACACTTACCAAATAGTAACTATATCAAATAGTATAGTATGTTCTGAGTATACTTATCAAGTATACTTCTGTATTTGATATAGATCCAAATATACTGTATTAAGTACTAAGTACAGTATACATATTTCAAGAATGGTTCTTTGCAAATACTTATAACTATAATATTAGAAGTTATATAGGGTTTGAGGTCCAGTCATTACCAGAATTAGAAGTTATTTTCTAGAGAAGCTATACAACACATTATATATTTGTTTGGAATTGTCTGTGAACTTCTTTATTGTGATATAACATACATAACTTGTAATTTACCATTTTAACCATTTTGCACATAAAATTCAGTGGCACTAGTACATTCACAGTGGGGGACACTATCAGCACTACCCATTTTGCAGAAGCTTTTTATCATCCCATAGAAACTCCCCGTTTATTTGTGTGGAATGTTTAAGGATTGTATATCACCTTCAGCATCTACTCAAAACTCTTTCCCCAGCAGCTTAATAGAGTGTGAATGGTGTTTGTTTATACTGTTAACTGACTTTATTTATAAATGAATGGTCAAGGTTCTAGCAGGCAGCCTAGGTGACCACCGAGAATGGATACCTCCAGAACGGTGGGTTGTATGTGGGCTCTGAGGGATCCGTACATTAGTGGAGAATCCATGTCGAGACAGAGCCTAAGAGCAAACACATTGTCTAAGTAAGATATTTATATGTAAACTATTCCGGTTATTTCTCGGTGGGGATGGATACCTGTACTAGGATATGTATGTTAGAGTGAGAAATTAGCACCTATAGAAATAAATTTGAAATATATTCCTGACTCGTAATTCTTAATGTGGAGTACACAGTAAAATCTCCTGTTCAGCTTTTAAATGACTCAAATTCTTGGTATAAAATTGCTCAATCAATATATTGTGTACCTGTTAACTATACTTCAATTTAAAAAAAAAAAAAGTATTCTTGGGTCCTGCTCCTGATCTTTTAACTCATAACTATTTTTGATAAGCTTTCCAATGATTACTATTTAGCTACTCTGGCATTAACTTACAGTCTTCTGGGGGGAACTATACATTATGATGTATCCTCTGTTTTACATTAGCTTATTTTAACATGCAAGTGTCAGTTACATGTTAATATTATGTTATTCAGTTATACTGAAATTATTGATCATTTAAAATTTAGATCTGCATCATCCTAATTTAATGGAATGTTCTTTCCATTACATATTGTCCCTGTCATCCTAACATGTCTGTTCATTAGATTTTGAATAGTATTAAAGTGGATGAGGATTTGAGAAAAGTATATGCACCAGTATTTGAAGTAGCTCTACACTTGAGCGTTCCCGAAGAGAGTGGCTCTTCAGAAAGTTCCACAGAGAACTCTCATGAGGCTGACAAGTCCTCTGAAGGATCTGAGTCATGTGAAGATGAGGCATCAAAAAATGAAGTCGGTTGTCTCATAAGACACTCCAGTGAAGAGCAGCCACTAATGCAGAAAACAGAAAATGTCTCTTCCAACTTGGAAGGAACTCTTTCAGGTAAGATGAAGGAGGCTGGTAAGAATGAAGGGAAATGGCCTAACAGCTGGAAAAGACAAATGAGAGAAATTCTAGCAGTTTACATATGATCCATGACTTAAGTTGTAAATATTAAGAATGCGCAACATGAACATAAACTTAGATTATTTGTGGTACATGTAAGTAATAACACCATCATTCATTTTGGTCTCCGTACTCATACCATCTCTCACTCGTGGGGACCTGAGGAACCCCCCACCCCCCGGGAGGATGAATACCACCTGGGATGCTTGTTAACAATTCAGACTCTTGGACCCCATCAGGATCTGGGGGTGGGGTATCCTGCTCGAACACTACCTTTCATTTGGCATTTAACTGGTTTAAATATCTATCAATGTTTTATTCTCTTTTTTCAATGGATTCTTACAGGCATAGAAATCATGACTGAGTTTGAGAATAAATACATACATGATGAGTAAGTAGACATTTTTAAAATTACAAGTAATTATAATTTACGTTAGCTATGCATTTTTCTGAAATGAGTTTTATTTTTCAGATTTTTGGAATTTGCTACAAATCTCTCCTTAGCTCCCAACAGATTAGAGTTTTCAATAAAAATTCAAAATATGGTGACTGACATTGAAAAATGTATAAGTAAGTATTTTAAAGTTTAAATAGATACACTGTCTTCTTTGGCAATATTTTCTTAGATGTAGGCATTTGATACTTATACCCAGAGAAGTGACACACTTTACAGTGTATCAGGAGATCAGAAATTCCCAGTCTTTGGGATCAATCAATGTGAACTTGGGATTATTTAAGAATGTGTGAATTACACATATATCCAAAGAGTACATAAAATATAGGAATTAGGATAATAGCCTAAAGTTTGGATTTTTTCAATGATATACTACAGAATTTTATGAGACTTAAATAAGGCCTATCTTATATCATAACAAAGATATTATTTCCATCTTAAACAGATTTTTATTAGTTCTTCTCTAGCTATGTGTATATATTCTGAAAGTACCTGGGTATTGTTAGCTTGACCAATGAATTTATCCCTTCTCCACGATCTAAGTCTTATAAAGATCTTAAAAAAGCACAACCCTTGTCAACTGTTTAAATGTTTATATTTCCTTTTGTTATTAATAAATTTGGAGAGGGATGTCTTGAGATGGTCGGATATCTTTGTTTCTTCTGAAAATTTGGTCCACTGATTTTAGCATTTATTTGTGGATCTTGCCACTCCTTAATTAGTGGATCCATTTCTTTATTCAGCTATTTATTTATATAAATATAGATTCAGTGATCTGTGTACATATTTGTATGTGTATGTATGTATACATTTATGGGTGTGCATATATATTTACCTGAGAAAAACAAAACATCTTGGTCACCCCATCATTTCAGCCACCCTCATATAATAACTGTTTGCACCTTGCGTTTTTACTTTCATTGGCATACATTAGTGAAGCTTATATTTCACATATTGTATTATTATTTAACAATATATTGTAGATATTTTCCACATTGCTGTGTGTGCTCTTATAATTGTCACTTAGATGGCTTTGCAGTATTCCATTCCATTCCATTAATGTGCAATAATATGTTTAACCATGAGTGCTAAGTTAAACATGCTTGTTACTATGTGTGGTCTTGCCATTAACGTCTGGTGCAAGCTTGAGTCTTCCGTGGATCTTTTCACAGAATAATTGCATGAGAGGGAAACTGATGGGGCTAAAGTCTTTCTCTTACTGATCTGTGGTTCTTCTGGACTAAGAAAATGAATCTTTAATTTTTTTAAAGATTTTATTTATTTATTTGTCAGAGAGGGAGAGCACAAGCAGGCAGAATGGCAGGCAGAGGCAGAGGGAGAAGCAGACTCCCCGCTGAGCAGAGAGTCTGATGTGGGACTCGATCCCAGGACCCTGGGATTATGACCGAGGAAAGGCAGCAGCCCAACCAACTGACATACCCAGACGTCCCGAATCTTAAATTTTTAATACAAGTTTTAAGAAAAATTAGTAGGTTGTTTGGCTTGATTTTATGGTGATATTTTTGCCATGCAGAACATTATTTTAATAGTTACAAGATGTGCAGAGCCTTGTAGAAAAGGCTCCAGGATGTGGTGTCCTCATTAGACAGGCTTGCCCAGTGAGCACATCATAAGAACATTCTCCTACTTGTCTTCTAATTCTATTATGATTTCACTTTTATGTTGAAATATTTGGTTGCCCTAACATTTATTTGGCTTGTGTGGACTTGTCATTTTTTCCCGTATGACTGATGATCTGTCTGTCACAGTGCCACTCACTGAGCCATCCCTTCCACACCCTCACTGGCTTGAAATGCTACTTTTATCATTTATTATATTGTAGTATGTTTCTTTATCTGTGGACTGTGTAGTTGATCTGTCAGTAACTCATGAACCAGTACTATATTGTTGTAATTCTGGAACTTCTTTTCTCCCCCAGAAATGTTCTAGGTTTACTGATGCTTGTTTTCATCTTAGGCATGTAACAGAGTATTACTGTGACTTATTTTGGTGCTCCAGTTATCTGGCTTTGCTTTTGCAGAACGATTCTTTCCAAATGGGTCCTGTGCCTTTTCACCTCACCCTAACCCTTTGTTGTACCTGTTGTAGCTTGTGGGGCCACAGGATGCCACAGGTCCCCCTTGTCCATCCTCTGCCCCAGCCATGGGCATGCCTGTGACTTGCAGGAGGGGCACTGCCAGGGGTGTCCTGCAGGGAAGGGAACCGGGAAGTCCATGTGGGAAGCATCATTGCAGGTAATTCTGTGTCCTACACATGGAAGGTCAGGTCAGAATTGCTGCTCTGACCTTCTCGAGAAGCAAATGCGTCAGCTAACGCGCAGTGTTTGTGTGCTGTTCTTTTCCCCTCTGTCCTTGTTTTCAGACAAAATGGTTTTCCCAAGTTCCTTGTCAGCTTCATTGTTCTCTACCCCTTTGAGTGAGGTTATAGAATTTATTTGTAGCATAGCTAGGTTACTTCGTCCCAGGCAGTATTCTGTCTTGGGTTCTCTCTTGGTTGGTTCTTCAAAACCAGGATAAAACCAGGCAGATGGCCAGATTGTCAGATCCTTTTTGCCTCTGGTGAGGTTTCCCTGTTCATGGGCTCGACAGCTCGATGTGCACCATCCGAGCAGCCGGCATCCCCAGCTTCCCCGTGCGGCCCCTCCCGGTCCAGCTTTCCTCTACACCCTCTTGGCTCTTGCAACCAATCTGCCTTTTCCCAAACGTCAGAAAGTGGTTCTGGCTTTTTTCACGTAGAAAAATGCACTTCGCATGCGTCCATATTGCTGCAGGAAACGAGAGCCTGATCCCTTCTTCCTGCTGAGCTGTGTTCTGGGGTCTGGATGAACCACAGTTCGTTTGTCCCCTCGCGTCCAGGGCTGAGGACGAATGAAACTGTTGTAAACATTCCCATGTAGGTTTTTGGATGAACGTAAGTTTTCTTTTTTCTTGGGTTGTTAACCATGGGTGAGGTTGCCAGGTCATATGGTAGGTGTATGCTTAATTTTATGAGAATTGCAGAATGGTTGTATCATTTTGCTTTCCCACCAACACTGCATAAAGTTCCAGTCACTCTGCATCCTTGTGAGCACTTGGTATTTATTGTCTGATTATAAAAAAAAATTTAGCCATTGTAATAGGTGAGCAGTGATAATCTCACTGTGGTTTAATTTGCATTTCACTAATGATTAATATTGTTCATCTTTTCATATGCCTATATATATTCATATACATATTCATCTTATGTATATTCATCTATATGTATCATATACACCTCTTCATATGCTTATATACATATGTTTATGTACATTTTTTGTGGTCAGAGCTTTAGATATTTTGCTTATTTTCTTAATTGGGATGTTTGTTTCCTATTGTTTATTACAAGAGGTCTTTATGTGTACTCTGGGTACAAGTCTTTTATCAGACACAAGATTTGCAAACATTATCTCCCAGCCTGTGCCTTATCTTTTCATTCTTTCTCACAGAATGAACCTTCTTAATAGCAGCTTATCAATTTTTTTCTGTTATGGATTATGCTTTGGTATCTACAGACTCCTGGTCTCACTCAAAGTCACAGATCTTTCCTGTATTTTCTCTTGGAATACTTATAAATTTGTGCTTTATACTTAAGTATATAATTGATTTTTAGTTAATTTCGCATAATGTATGAAGTGTAGGTGGAAGTTTTGTTGTTTGTTCGTGTGTTTGTTTTTGCCCACAGACCTCGGTTTTTCAGCTAGACTGTGTGTGAGTTGCTGGTGGTGGCGGTTGTGTGTCTGTTTCCTCACTGTGTTGGATTCATGCTCTCCACATGGCATATAGCACAGACATTTCAGCTGTTTCTCAATTTAATAATTTTTTCTCAGCCTCTCTTTTAATTATGCCTTGACCCACTACCACCCAGTACCTGTGAGTGAGTCTGTTGTTCCCATAAAATCCAAACTTTTACACTTGTCTTAGATTCCATTTATCAGTACAGAACACTCTCTAGCCCTCATAATAAATCAGCCCAAGTTTCCAGTAGTTTTAGATTCATGGATAATTTTAAGATACTGCTTTTGATGGGACTCCTAAAAATACTAACTTCTGAACTCTGTATTTTAGCCAGGATTATTCCTCTTTGCCAAGATCCTCGCCTGTCTCTCTTTACTGAATCGGTTTTAATTACAAGTTTACCTAATAAGACTGAAAGTGGAATGGCCTATAAGAAGCCAGCCAGATGGCCAGATTGTCAGATCCTTTTTGAAATGGATCCTACGTACCAAAGTAAAGTAAGTTTTAAAAATGGTTTCTCTCAAGGACTAATTGGCTCTAGAAGCAGAAACCCCCTGAGATTCTTAGACTAACGGGACTTGTTGAAAAAGGGGAGCAGTGATATAAATATATATATACACTTATTTATTATATATAAATACATACACTTGCTGAGACCCTAACTTAGGACAATGGAGGTGTCACTTCCATCTCATCTTCCCATCTTCCTGCTCCTGGGCTTCCGGCTCTGTTCACCTCTGTTGTTTTTTCCAACTTCTGCTATGAAAGGAATTTTCTCTTATATGGTTCCCTCCTGACACGGACTTGGCAGTGCATTGACTTGCGGTGGCTGGGACTTCCCATTATGATCCCGCTGGGTATTGTGGTTCAGAGTCACAGGAGAATCTCATCCTCTCCTCTTGGGTCAAATTCTGCCTGGACAGGGAGCTGTGTCTTGGGAATGGGCAAGGTCACACAGCCCACGGACCTGCCCCTGTGTGGGGCTGCCCACGGAGCATCTGCCCTAACCAGGATGACAAACATGGGGATACATGACCTCCAAACAGCATGCTGACTAGAAAGAAAAATGGCCTAAATGTTAAAAAGGTCATTGAAATTTCTTAAAGTTCTAGGTTTCCAACGCAATTCTGTAGTGTGGGTTCTTCACGAAATGGACATAGGGAGCTATTCTCATACATATTCTGACAGAGCCACCAGCCTGTCAGCCCATACTAGTTACTGTCACCAGTTCTGACTTGTCAACACTTTGTTTACAGATTGCCAGGCTCCTGACTGTTGTTGGTAATTGCATGGGGCAAGTTAATGTTTACAGTTGCAAGTTTATAAAATACTGTTCCATGGTACAGAAGGCCAAAGCCATGAGCATGAAAATCTCATTGGTGGATGAACTGACTTCAACACAGTTTAAAATGATCCTGGCTAAATTCAGAAACTATCTTCAATATATTATTAACATGGCCGTTGAGAAACGCATTGGTATTTTCAAAGTCATAAGTCTCAGTTATCAGTCAGAATGCTTACCCTATGTTGAGAATGTCCTACATCTGATCCACAACCTTCTGCGATCTGTAATTGAAAAGAAGAATACAAATCTACTGGAAGTAAGTATTTTGGAAATTCTTATTGCATGAGAATCTTTATGATTATTAGATTATTATTTTAGAATATGTACTTAGGAAATCCAAATGATAAGTGTCATCCTCAGAAAATTCTAATATGTATTAACACCTGTGTGGGTCTCGGATCTGATATCATTTCCTCAAAAAAACATTCTCTGTCTGCCATTTCTAGAATGGCACCCCATGTTCCTCGCTCTGTCTTTTCCCTGTTGGGAATCCCTAAAACTTGTAAACATGGAGACGACACAACACAAGTTACGTTTTTGTAGGGACCACTCTGGCTGCAGTGTAAAGAATGGGTTAAAGTGGGACAGGACAGGAAGAAAGCTCTTTGTGGCATCTAGGGAAGAGGGGATGAACGCTCACACCAGGGCAGGAGTGGTGTGGAGTCGGAGAAGCAAATGGCTTTGAGATCTGTTTCAGAGATGGAATGGACAGGATGTAGTGACTGGCAGATTGTAGGAAGAAGAGGAAGGAATTAATGACACTTTGAGCTTTTGGGCTGGGCCGCAGGGCGAGCAGGGCTGCAGCCTCCGGACCAGGGAGAACAGAGTGCACTTTACTGCGTAACCATCAGGCGGACCTGGACGGAGTGCGGGGCTGGCCACCAATAGGGAGTCCAAGCCAGAAGCCCGCGTGCATGGGGCTGGTGTGCGAGTGGTCTTTGAGGTCCTTCAGGAGAAGGTGCCTGCTTATGTGTATGGTGAGGATGGGAGAGAACCCCCCATCAGAAGCCTGAAGAATGCCAGTATGCGGGAGGTTGCGAGACGGACAGCGGCCTACAAAGCCCCTGCAAGGGCGCAGCCTCTCTGAGAAGACTAAGGGAAGCAAGGGAGTATTTCGAGAAAGAGGGAACGTGTAGTAGTTTTTGATGCTACGGAGAGGTCAAGAGAGGATTGAGAACTGTCTATCTTTAGAACCACAGCAATCCTAAAACATACATAGAATTACTCTCTATTTCACTTAGGGTTAGATTCCCCAATGAGTATTAGAAAACAAGCAAACAAAGTATATTATACAGCAGTTTCTTTGCCTCATACAAAAAGACATCTCGGCGTTGGTGAGCCAGGCCTCCCCTTCTCTCTGCTCTGCTCCCTGTGACGAGGGCTGCTGCCCCACAGGCTCTGTGCTCATGCTCTAGGCAGAAAGACAGAAACGTTGCAGCAGCAGCCTGGCCGTTTTACTTCCCTTGTCATCGCCTGCGCTGGGTTACAGCGCCGCCGCTGCTGCAGAAGGACCTGAGTTGGCCCCTCGTAATCTCCTCTTCCTCGGTGGTTGAAGAAAGCAAGCAAAAGATGGAATGGCTTGGGTTTCACATCAGACTTAGGGTATCTGCCAGTCGGTAGAGCCGACTGAGAAAGAAGACAGCACAGTAAGGCAAAAAGAGATTAAACTATTTCCTTTATTATTATTAAAGTACACCTTGGAGAATATGGCTTCTGTTTACTTAAAATGAACCTTCCCCAAACTGAAGCTCAGAGTTAGGGAGAGACTTAGCCCCTCAGCACTGGTTGCCCTGAAACATGACCAGCATCCTGGCCGCAGTGAGCAGAGAGGAATGTGTACCCGCCGCGACAGGCGGGCTTTTGCGAGGAGGATCTAGGCTCTGCCTCTCCACCTTCTCCTTCCAAACTCAGCAGTCACAGGAGTCACTTTGTCTTCCCAGGAAGTGACTGTGGGGCAGAGGGGCCACCCGCCAGACTGGATGAGTGGGGTCCCCTGCCACATGGAGACAATGGGAGTGGGGGTGAGTGTTTCCCCCACCCAGCTGCCATGCACACTCTATCAAGTGCAACGTAGCGCTTAGCCTTCAGGTGAGCTCTAAGTAAAGACGGTAAAAGGCCCCACTTGCCCAGTATAAGATGGTGGGGAAGGAGCAGGATGTGTATAACCGAAACCTCCATCCTATAAAGAAGTAAATGGGGAAACAGCAAAGGTGGTCTAGAGCAAATATTGAATCTTACTGGACAGAAATACTGAGAGTTCCTTTCTTTGAGGGTGGAGTAAGCTCTGTGGTTGGCCAGTCTGTCAGCCTCTGGCTCAGGTCTCTTGCCTTGGTGACTCCCAGTTAGGCCCTGTAGGATGACTCTCTAGGTTTGGTATTCTTGACCATCTCATCCAAGCAGGGCATCATGGGCTTGTACTTGCTGGACCCTGACCAAGTATGCCAGTGAATCTCCTGTTGGTGTGAGTCTTAGGAAATGCTATTGTTTATTAGATTTGGACTTGCTTCTTAAAACAGTTTTTTGCTCTTTGCTTCTGGTTAACTCCACACTTCAGTTTAGACATGATTTTGAAGCTGGAGAACTTTATATTTTTAGCTGCTATCTATGCTTGACACATCCCTCTGTGCCCTAAAAGTATGGTTCCATATCTGAGGCTGTCTGGAACACAGACTTGGGAAGAAAATCTATACCCTTAATAGTTTGTGTCAGCGAGCTTCCCACTAATCCTGGGATCTCACCATCTTCAGCCAAGGTGCCTGATTAAAGATAAGAGCTCTGGTGTTCTCTTCTGCTAAGGTTGCCACTTGGAAACCACCACTTTCATCCAGAGCTCAGAAACAGTTTGCTGTCTCAACTTTGGATTAAAGAATCCTCAGGTCGTCTCTGCAAAAGACAGAGGAGAATTTTCTTATCCGAGCTGTAGTTCCCTCAATCTCTGCTTAACTTATTTTAGCATAAGTTCATCTCCTAAGATTTCACTGGAAGTAACAAAAAGAAGCAGAGTATGACACTGCATGTTTCCGACTATTTCCCCAGTGCTGCAGCTGTGGCTAGCACGGCTCTCAGCCCCAAGCACAACAGCAGACAACACTGATACCAAATAATTTGTTACCAATAATTTGAAGATGGCCAATAGATACAAAATATTCTCAACAGGATCATCAGGGAAGTAAAAACCACATGTTTAAATGGCTAGAATTGAAAAGACTGCCAATAGCAAGTTCTGAGAAGGGTGCAGAGGAGCTAGAATTTCTGCACATTGTTGATGACAATGAAAATGGCACAGTCACATTGGAAAACTGGCCATTTCTTGTAATGTTAAATTTCCACCTACCATTCAGCCCAGCAACGCCATTCCACGTTATTTATTTACAAAAAATAAAATAGGATCCACACAAAGACTTGTACTCACAAAGTCGTAGAGGCTTTACCCACAAGTGCCAAAACCTGAGATCTATCAAGAGATGAGTAAGGAAAAAAACGGTGCATTTATGCCTTGGAATAGCATTCAGCAATGAAAAGGAATGAACGAGTGCTGCGTACAGTTTGGAATGATTGCAAAAATATGTTTCTAAGAGAAGCCACACACAAAAGAGTATGTGCCGGATGATTCCATACATATGGAACTTGACAAATAAAATTTAATCTGTAGTCACAACAAGCAGATGGTGGTTTTCTGAGGCCAGGAGTAGGGGGAGGTTATTTGGAATGGGGCACAAGGCTTCTTTTAGGACAATGAAAGTTTTCTATACTTGATTACAGTGGTAAGTACACAGGTGTATAAATTTGTTAAAACTCATCATGATGTACAGTTAACCTCTTTTGTATGTCAGTTTGGCTTCAGCTGATTTTTTTTTTTTTAATCATGGTTTTTCCATTTACTGTTTGAAACACCTCTTATTCCTGCTGTACCTCAGTTTATCTGTAAAATGGGGTAACATTAGTGACTAACCTAGAGAGGTTGTGAGAGTTAAGTGAGTTAGGGATTATAAAACCCTAAACACATTCTGGCACTTAGTGATGAACGTTAAGTCATTGCAAACCAGACTGCTGCACATAGAAGGTCAGGGTGTTGAATTCCAGAGAACTTTCTGAGCTATATATTTTTTAAAGATTTATTCATATATTTGAGAGAGAGCATGTGAGGGGAGGGAGGAGAGAAGGAGAGGGAGAGAGTCGAAGCAAACTCTGCACTGAGTGTGGAGCCTGACATGGGGCTTGATCTCAAGACTCTGAGATCATGACCTGAGCTGAAACCGAGAGACCGATGCTTAACTGACTGAGCCACCCAGGTGCCCCTGGGCTATAATTTTTTTTAGGAACCAGGTTTGAAAGTTGTTTATTCATTCTCTCTGACTCCTGCATGGCCCCAGTTGTGTTTTTATGTATTTCCTGAGGCGTTGAGTAGCTTCCCTTTACATGGCTAAGGAAGTTCCCCTATTTTGATGAGAGTATTTTTGTCATACATGTGTTTTATCAAATGCTTATTCTGCATCCCTTGAAATAATCACACATTTGTTTTCTTCAGTCTTTTAATGTGGTTTATTACATTAGCTGACTTTCTTAGGTTGGTGCCAGCACACGTGGGCACTGACTTGCACATTCTAAGATGTTTGCATTCATGCTTTCAAGTGAAATTGGTCTGTGACTTTCTTCTCGCATCCGTATCTGTCTTTGCTAACAGTGTACTACTAGTGACAAAGGGAATTTGGGTGTATTTCACATGTTTTCTACCATCTGTTTTTTGCATGAAATTGGGATTACCTATTTTCTTTTTGATACAAATCAGCATTATCATGTGTTTCTTTCCTTTTTTACTGGCATTTAAATGGGATTTGTGGTTAGAGTCAAGATAGCTATGTTTACTATCTTCTGTTTTGGTCACGGACTTCAATTAAATGTGGTAGGCACCATTATCAGCCTGTTACTAAACTATTTAATCCAAGTTTATTAAAGTGAAGCTACTTGCTTAGGGTCACACAGTTAGGAAACTCTGGAGCTAGATTTCAAACAGGCCTCTCTGGTTGTAAAGGCTGTCCATAGAAACTGCCAGGTGGTGGAGTGGTTAACAGTAGTTATTTCTGAGTGACGCAGTAAGAGGTATTTTCTATATTAAGAGGTTTTTTTTGTATTGCAGTTTTTGTATGAGCATCTATTTTATAATGAAACAGAATAAAGTGTTCAAAAAATTAGAGACATCTAGGCAATTAATTCAGGATTGTGAAATTGAAAATTAAAATGACATTGATTCCAAAATTATGCATGGAAAAAATATGACAGAATTGTAATTTGGGTGTAAAAATGCAATTATTTTGAAAATTTCATGGAATGACGTATATATACTTAGAAAAGTATTGATATTATACATATAATGAATACATACACTTATAATAAATAAAAATGGGATTTGGAACCAGATTTGGAAGCAGTAACTCACCAGATTTCTGATTTTAGGCTAATGAGTCCTCTGAGACTCTGTTTTCTCCTGTGCAAACTAGAGAAGATAGCACCTAAAGAGCAAACGTGCTATCAGATCAAAGTGAGAACTAGCACATCACAGCCCAAAACAGGGTAGCAGTTATGCAGCAGTACCCTTGATGTAGCTCTTAGTCCATATCTTAGAAACAAAGTTATTCAAAATATTACTTCCTTTATGTCTTAGTGGCATTTATCTTACGTGCAAGGTACATTCAGGTTCCTTCTGTTAACAATAGGAAGGACTAGAGCATGCTAATGCTCCAGAATTCAAATAGTTAGAATCACGTTCAGATGATGTCTTCGTTTTTTCGTGAAATTATAATGGTGTAAGTTAGTGAGCAATATTAAAAGAGTAACTGACTCTGTAAACTAGAACCCATTATATAATTCTCACTGATGTGTTAATGATCTCAGGTTGTGGAGTCATCACTGCGAAAACTGGACTCTGATCCCACTGAAATAGAAGAATTTGTGGAACATTTTACTTTTTTGGATTCAGTTTCCTCAAAAATATTTGCCTTAGAGAAAGAGTACTCCACCGTCAATCAGCTGCACTCTGTCGTACGGTATTACCAGATCCAGATCCCAGAAGAGCAAAATGCCATATACAGAATTCTCCTTGGCAAGTTTGGTCAACTAAAAACTTCTCTGAAGCTAAGAAAAACAAATAAAGATGTGGCTCTTTCTAGATTCAGAGACAATTTGGAAGCACACATCACTGGGCTGCGAGTTGACCTCAGTAACTTGAAGACCAAGGTCAGTATTTTATTCACTAAGTATCAGCTGGATCTTCATTTCACGTAGGCCTAAGCATATAGGTGTTTGCTTTCTGTGGAGTCTTGGGTCAGTAATTTAATACAAATGTTGTTGACTTAGAATCCACAGACAGAATCTTGGTGGTTTGTAAGCCTCACTGGAAAGAGACATTGCATGTCTTTTTTACTAACCTCTTCCTGAAATGTAGCCTTTTCTTCAGTTATAAATGAACATAGACAATAAATAGACGCAAGTGGTGGCTTTTTCCATACGATTCAACAGTGGGCCACAGGGGGCCCCCCACCCAAGGGGCCACAATGCCCCTGACATCCGTCTGAGCCTGGGTCTGGGCCCTGTGTAAGGAGCGCTCCTGGGGAGCAGGCATAAAGTAAACCTCCAATGTTTGCTGAACCCCTCCCAAGTGTCAGTAACAGTCCTTGGTTCTTAACCCTTTTACACTCCTGGAAAAAAAAAAAAAATGAGATTTAGGGAGGTCAGCTAACCTGCTGGAGATCATACAGCAAGAGGCAGGGCTCCAGAAACCTCGCTCTGAGCCTCCTTACCGGCACCACCATGCACTAGCACTTGGCGTGCATTAGACACAGCATGACTTTCTGCAGTTTCTGGGTTTCCGGTTCTCCAGCGGCACAGACAATCTGCACCGTTTTGCACAAATACAGTGAAGATGAAACAAACTAGTCCTGAAAGCACTGGATGCCCACAACCCATCTGCAGCCTGTAAAACCGTACTAGAAATGTACACCCACAAAAGTTCCGGGTGTACACAAGTGCTGTTTGTTACAGTGTGTGAGATCGTGGACACCGCCTGGAAAGGGAGTCTGTGTTGTGGTCAGTGTGCTGCCATGCTCTGGGCAAGCACAGGGCAGTCCGGAGGTGTGGGGCTGGGACAGGAGAGAGGTTGTGCCCTTGTCAGCAAGGCTTCAGAAGCCCTGCGGGCACTGAGAGCTGGGGCGTCTCTGCGGCGCTGTCCTTCGCTGGGCCTTTGTCCCTGCACCCCCAGCCCTCCCAGGGGCATGGTCCTGGGTGACTTTAGCTCTTTTTGGCCAAGGGCAGGTCCTGGGAAGGGGCTCAGCGATGCCGAGTGAACATCTGTCGGTCAGTTCACGAACCAACACTTGTCCTTCTCTTGGGCTTTGCCTAGTCAGCTTTCATTTCTGCCAATAATGTTTTTCACTTCTAAACTTTCCATTGGGCTCTTTCCCACATTTCACCATGTTTCTTTGCTAAGACTTTGTTTTCCTTCTGGTTTCAAGAACATCATTTTTTGGTGGAGCATTTTTTGGGGGGGAGGGGGTGGAGCATTTTTTATCATACCTGCTTTATTTTTTTTAATTTTTTTTTAAAGATTTTATCTATTTATTTGACAGAGATCACAAGTAGGCAGAGAGGCAGGCAGAGAGAGAGGAGGAAGCAGGCTCCCTGCTGAGCAGAGCCCAATGTGGAGCTCGATCCCAGGACCCTGGGATCATGACCCAAGCTGAAGGCAGAGGCTTTAACCCACTGAGCCACCCAGGAGCCCCATATCATACCTGCTTTCAGTCCTTCCTCGGGTCATTTTAAAATCTGTGTCATCGAGGCATTGGTGTTTGATGAATCTTATGTGAGTTGAGGTTTTCCTGATTTTTTTAATATGCTGAATAATTTTGTGTTACATATTTTGGATTCAATATTAGGCTGTAAGACTTGTCTTATTTAAACTACGTGGAAGGTTGATATTTTTGTTTTAGAAGGCAGCTGACCTCGCCAGGTTTGCAGTCCCCCCCACATTCTTCAGGCCGCGGTCTGATTGTCATTGTAGCTGTCACAGCCCAGGCAGGAGTGCCCAGATGCATGTCCACTCTCCCCACCCCCCGCCCTGGTGCCCCTGCAGTGCTCAGTCTCATTCTGGGGGGTGGTCAGTTAGCCGAGTCTCCAGGTCTCGGAAGTGCTGAATGGTAGCAGATCTGTGGGCATGCAGCTCCCAGGGGATACGGTTGCTTGGTGGGGAGCTCACTTTCTGGAGTCCCTTGCTCTCTGTGATCATCCCAGAATTTTCCACATTCCTGGGTCTCCTCTTTTCAGTCCTCTGGTCAGGAAGCTGGGGCTGGCTGCTGTGCTCGACTGGTCACTTCCAAACTGCATGCACCTCTGGGGCAAAGCAGCAGACACAGAGCGAGCAGTCCACAGGTAGCCCCTCCCTGGAAGAGAGAACACTTGTCCCTCCTGAGGTTTTCACTGTCCCCCTGGGGATTACCTGAGGGCCAGAGGGGGAGAGCCCAGAGGAGAAAGAGGCCTTCCACATGTGAACATCTGCAGCTATCAGAGGAGAGCCGGGGCTGCACAGCCGTGAGGGCCAAGTGGATGACACGGAAAGAGAGCTCAGTAGAGAACAGCTTGGCTCTGAACACAGCACGGATCTCGAGGGCCAGGCACTGTGACAGGGTCGGTGCCCGACACTTTCCTGAGGGCAGACGTCAGGGTGAGGAGGCCTCCGGCCAAACCAGCTGGATGGGATGCTGGCTGGAGACAGGCTGGAGTAAAGCCAGTCCCAGCCCCAGGGCACTGGACAGGGCAGGGTCTGACCAGACAGGGCAGGGACAGGCTCGGGTTAGACAGAAACCGGCCTTGATGCGGACATGCACCGACGGGCCTGACTCCCCTGTGGTCCGGCAGAGAATCCCTGCCAGAACCTCTCCTGCCCAGCCGTGGGTTCTCCCAGGGCTCTCACGCTTTGTGACCCTGAAGCTCACATCCAGGTTGCCCACAAACCGAGATGAGGTCAAGGTCTGCTAGAAGGACACCGTGGTCAATTTAGCACTGGTGGCATTTCAGATGATCGTCGCGTCCCCGGCCTGCCTTGTGCTCTTCACTTTCAGACCCCTCGGTTGCTGCTCCCTGGGGAGAGCCAGGGTGGGGCACGCGTCCTCTGTCTCTGGACTTTATGTGCCTTTCACACAATTTCATCCATACCCCTCATGGCGCACGGTCTCGAGTGGAACACTGCTGGTAAGACTGGCAAACTGTGACAGCACATAAGCTAGAAAGATCATTTCTCTGTCTTCCCTCGAGATAGCTCACTGACAAACATAAATAAATTTCAATGAGTGGAGAACTCTTTTATGGGAGAAGCCTCAGGAAAACTCTATTATATGTTCACTATATGAGCATCCCTTTTACATAATCTGTAAGCTCTGTCCTTTTGTCACAAATACTGTTTATCAGTTTTATGCGGCATGGCCACACCACACAACACAATGTCACTTCCACTGGTGGGATTTTTTAAAAAAGACTTAGGTGATCGGATCCAAATTCATTTATTCTTTCAATAATTTTTTAATAAACACTGCTGTCTACATCTTACTGCACTATGTTCTGTGAGATGTTCAGATATAAATGGATGAGACTATCCTTAATCCTGAGACTATCCTTATCCTTTATAATTTAATAAGGGATAAATCAGGGCAAATGTAGGTCTTTGGAGGTCATTGTTGCAAATGTCTATAGTTTCATGTGCAATAGCTAAACTCTGATATAAGGCAACATGTGACAAACACCATAAAAACAGAACAAAGTTAGGAGCACCTGGGGGGCTCAGTTGGTTAAGCGTCTGCCTTTGACTGAGGTCATGATCTCTGGGTTCTAGGATCGTGCCCCGAATTGGGCTCCGTGCTCAGGGGGAAATCTGCTTCTCCCTCTCCTCCCTGCTTGTGCTCTCTCTCTGTCTCTCTGTCTCAAATGAGTAAACAAAGTCTCCAAAAAAACAAAACAAAAAAAGAACAAAGTTATGGGGCACCTGGCTATCTCAGTCATTTGAACAGTGTGTGACTCTTGATCTCAGGGTTGTTGAGTTCATGCCCCATGTTGGGCATAGAGATTACTTTAAAACATACAATCTTCCAAAAAAAAAAAGAAGAAGAAGAAGAAGAAGGAGGAGAAGAAGAAGAAGAAGAAGTAGTAATACAAGGTTAAACAGGACTAGAAAAAGGAAATGACTTCTGCAGTCAGTACCATGTGCTGGAGGTCACATCCTTAAACTGCCACTTACCACTGGTTGATGTGACAACTGTAACTTTAGAACTTCCTTGAAAATTTGTGAAAAATATTGACTGTCTTTTAGGATTATTGTATGGATTTAGTAAGTAAGGTAATGCATTACTCACCACAGAACCCAAGCTAGAGAAGGAACATGACAAATTATTGGCATGATGGTAAAAATAATTAAAAGGAATAGTAATAAACACAAGTCATTATAGATTAAGGACAGTCTCTCCAGGTGATGGCTACAAATAAGGGTTGTTAAAGCTTCGATTTTGGGCAGAAATGCTGTCAATAAACACGTGTAAGTCCTGACCATTATGATGTCTGACCCTGTCTTCCCATGGCGCCCTAGATAAGAACTCCCGTACTGCTGTGCATGGGCACGCGCGTGGACACCGCCATGGAGATGATGCGGGCACTCACAGAGGAGGCTGCTGCCTTGGCGCTTAGGGCTAAAACCTACTGCAGCTACCAGAGCCGCTTCGATGACACCCAGTCCCAGATGCACTCCCTGAACATGGAGGAGATCACACAGCTTGTCCTGGGGGAGGTTTCAGACATTGAATACGACCTCACCTTGAGGAAGATCCTGTGGGAGGTCCAGGAGGAATGGAGAGCGCTCTTCGGGGAATGGAGGAGTAGGACTCTTCATAGTATTGATACAGAGTCGGTCCAGAGAAATGTTTCAAGATGGATACACAAAATCCTTGTCCTAGAAAAAGGTAAAAGTGTCTTTCTCAAGGTTCCCGCCTGTGATTATACCCAGAGTGGCTTTCTGGGCCAATAAGATCATTGTCCTTGATCTTCTTTATTCACCTGTTGCCAGGCCTGGCCTTAATGTCTGAAGAGGTAGTACAGAGCATAAGTGTAGGAATCATTCCCTGAAGTAAGAAAGAGAGAAAAGCTTTGCAAAAAAAAAAAAAAAAAAAGGTACTTAAGAACAATGTTCTGTGTTCCCTGGGCAGAACTACTGAGGCTTCACCTTGCCGAGGCTCTTACTCAAGCCACACATGCTTTGGTGACAGAGCCCCACCTGCAGAGTGCTCACCCAGATCCCCAACATGCCAGCAGTTTGCTTTGGCTGGTGGGAAAAGAGCTAAAAGGTCATCTGGACAGGTTTCCCTCCTGCTGATCCTCAAATGTGAAGCCTTGGTGACACAGAGATGCTGTTTGTGTTTGGGCGAAAAAAAAATCACTTAATCTTTCTTCATAAACAGCTCTTTTTATAGCACAGTTGCGTTGAGATCATAGTCAAAGTAATGTGAAATGTGTTTGGTCTTCACTTTTTCATTAGGGTTGAAGAAAAGGCAATTTGTTCCAGTTACGTATTATTGGATGACTGGCCACCCCAAAATGTAGTGGCTGCCCTCTGCTCCACAAGGCCAGCGTCTCCTCTCACCCGGCCAGAGAGTGCTGGCTTTTGAAGCTCCTCCCTTCCCTTCACCTATATCTCAAGCTGTAATTTCCTCTCCAGAAAAAATACTTAAATCTGCCTGTTTTCGAATTGTATTAGACATAGAACGATACCACAAAAAGCTCACCAAAGAGGAAAACGGGACAAACCGCCCATAGCCTCACTGCTTCGACCTAACGCGCTCATTCTATGCATCTTCTCTCGGAGCTTTGTCCTCCGTCTGTCTGAGAGGACCAGCTGTGGAGGGACAAGGAGACAGTACCTTCTTTTAGCCATAGTTTCCCAGATAAAATCATGCTATTTGCCAAAACGTAGACTTAGAATAACAAAGCTATTCTTTTGTCCTTTTCTTTCACTGGGTCTTGAACAACATTTTACTACTAACGTGGTTTTCCAGAAGCCCCATCTGCACCAGGTGGCTGTTTAAGCAGATAGGCATACATTCCAGCGCTCTGAAGTCCCCAGCTCTGGCTGCTTCTTGGCCTCCTCTCTTGGCCTTTTATGACTTGACATAAAAAGGTTTTGAGGTTTGAAGTTTCGACTGCAGAGCTTGTGAGACCTGGACGGCTGTGATCTATCAACACCAGAGGACAGACCAGTCCTGATCTATGGCATGAACTTTACCTACCTTTCCTATGTTTCTATGTGAAATATTTTCTTTATGACATGGTAGTGAGAGATTTCTGATATTCCTCTTTACTGAGCAGAATTTAAAAGCCCCAAACCTGTCACAGTCTCTTGAGCATATGTGCATGTCTGTCTGTCTAGTCAGGAGAGAGCTGGGCAACTCTGTGGTAGCTGGCTATCCCTACTATCAGATTTTGCAAGAAAACTTGGCTTTGATGGCCTCGTATTGTAATCACCAGTCCTGATAACTATTTCTCTTTGTTTGAATCCATAGTTGACTCTTCTGGGAGAGTGATATTAATAAAACTCTTTACCTTAATGCAGACTGAAAACTAAGAAACTAGAATTACACTAAATAGCAGGCATATTTTCTGGTTTAAAAAAATATAATGAATGGACCATAACTTTCTGCCCCATTGCTGTTTATAGGTTTACCTAAAAATGACATGGTAACCCATCTTAAGCAGTCAGTGACAGAATTTAAGCAAGAACTGCCTATCATCATGGCTCTCGGAAACCCCTGTCTCAAGCCAAGGCACTGGGAGACTCTCCAGGAGATTATTGGGAAGTCCGTTTCTCTTGATAAAAACTGTACAGTAGAGGATCTTCTAGCACTCAAGGTAAACAAACAGCATTTGAAAAAATGGTTGAAATACCAGAGGGGCCAATTTTAAGCAAACAAGTAATAAGAATAAGAATTATAAAAGGGAGTGGTTTTAGTGACTGGGAAGGTGGGGGCAGGCCAGCAGTGGTCAGGTGGCCCAAGTCCCGTGGGGCTGCGGGTCTGGGTGCGCCCGTTTATTACACCACCGTCCTGGTGACTCAAACGTGGTGATTGTGCTTTTCACACGTGACAAATGAAGCTGGTGTTTTATTATGGAACTAACATGGCTGCTTCTTACAGAGAATCCAGGGACAGAAACACCCAAGCTGCTCTAGTCCCTTGGACATAACATGAAAAATACATTAAGAACATGTTAGGATAGCTCTCCCAAGAACTCGATACTACACTTGAAACCCACAGTTAGCAGTTCTTTTATTTGCCATCTTGGTGTTGTCATAAAAATAGATGGCATGATTTTTCCCGCTAAAAGTTTGTCTGTTTTCAAACCTAGCTTTTACAGTAAGCTTCATTTATATTTCAGGCTTCATGGTTAACAGTGTCTAATGTAATTAACACTATTTTATAATTTCCCACTAAATCATCTGTTATAATGAGGAAATGGGAAATTTTAAGGAATTTAAAAAGAAGAACTTTTCATTGATCTTTAAAATTTGATTGCTGTTTATCTCGGGCTCTGGCCTCAGTCTTCCTCCCGAACTCACATATGCACTTTCCCGTTTGGGTGTCTCAGAGGAAGCTCATGGTTAGGGCTCCGCCTCCCAGATGCTCCTCTTCCTTTCTGTCCCCATCTCAGCTAACGGCACCTCTGTTGTTTTTCAGTAGCTTAGAGGCGAAATATCATGAAATGATCTTTAATCTTCTTTTGCTCTCCCAGTCATCATCCCATCTAAATCTCTCAACCTTTCTTGGATTCTTACCAGGCCTCCTGACTGATCTGTGTGCCAACAGTGAACTCAGCAAAATATCTACATTATTTCAGAATACGGACATCAACATTTAGGTTTGTTCAGAACAGCGTTCCAGAAATGTAGCGCAGTTGAAATGACATTTTCCTTTCCAAAGTCTTGGGTTGTTGGAGTTGTCCCTGGGCAGGTCAGGTAAAGGCTGAAGTCTGGCACTGTCTAGCAGCAAGCAGTAAATGAGAGGGCAGACAGGCCTCGAGCAGATCAGCCTTCCTGGGGTTGGTGACTACAGTAGCTCAGAGTGTTCAGTGAGTGGTCCCTGTATTTCTAACGTGAGTAAATAGTTTAAAAAGAAATTTCCGTGCAGTTTTTGGAGGATCCAAATTAAGAGAATTCAATATCTGAACAAAAATGAACAGGTCTTCAGCCTCTGAAGTACTGTAGTCAGGAGTCTGAAGGAAGCCTTTCTTCCTGCGGTGGATTGTTAAAGTAGGCCGAGGGCATAGCAGGCGATCAGCTGCCTGTCTCACCTGAACCCAAAGAGTTCCTGGAAGACTGATCATCTTATTTCTATTTGCCAACTTATCCAGTATAATAAGTGTACCTAGATGGACAAGATTTGGCCCAGAAGCTCAGCCTTCATTCCTAGAGCGTGCGTGTCGTGGGGTGGACTTAGGGACGGCGGTCATAGTGTGTGCATGTCATGGGCAGAACCAGGGACGGTGACCATGCTGCAGGAGCGCCCAGGACAGTCTGTGGCAGGAGTTCACTTGTGATCCTATCAGATGAATAAACAATGATGTTCAGTGACAGCCATTTCTGTCCAGCGTGTTATGTAGGCTCTGTAAAGCCTGTGACATGAAAAGCATGTCCATATACCAAAGTAAATTAAAAGGAAGAGGTCAATAGTATGCATAAAGTGATCACTATCATTTCATGGTTGATCTTTTTCACTTTAGAAACCAGGTGCTCTATCGTAGAGGCAGATAATCAATTGGAGACTTAAGATTCATCTGAAACCTCTTAGGTATTACCGAGTTTGCTGGGAGATCTGACCATTTGTCAGTCAGGTCCCAAACTTTGACCATAAGGACTTGAAAGGGCTCAGTGCAGGTGGTTGAAATTTTGCTTTACACATGATCAGTGTCTGTATTTAGTTTTTAGCAATTTCGGAATGTCACCGTTAAGTGAAAGTTCTTTCTTCAGCATAGAAACTTGATAGTCCTGTAGCTCCTCATCCACCTTTGGATGAATACTCCGTATCAAAAGGCAAGCCTCCTTCTTACCCTGATAGTGAAGGCCATGAGGAGCTGACTGATCCCACCATTCTGACAGCATCGTTGGCAGATGATGAACACTAGTCCCTTTGCTCAGAGTCCCCACTGAGCTGCAGTACAGAACATAAGGATTAGGCACCACTCTTTAACCCCATGGAGTTGACATATGAAAACAGTGATAGATTCTTCTTTCAGGGATAAAAGCAATTAGCCCAGCTAGTTAGTTCCACGATGTGGGAATGAGAAGCCCTCTGAGTGTCTGTTTCAGTGAGTGAGCCTGGAGATCTTGCATCAGGATCTTGGCCTCTGGGAACTGGTAGTCCATGCCCATTGGAAAGAAGGCCTGTCTGTACTCCACTAATGTGTTTTGAGAGCCATCTATCTTCATGGCCATAGAGCAAAGAAAGAGAAGCCATGGAAATCTTGGGTCCATTTGGATTACATCCTCTCAGATAAATTTATCTCGAGAATTATTGCAAAAAGTAAAAATGTGTCACAGAATGAAGGAACAGTTGGCATTAGTCCAGAGAAAAGAAAGCTGGGGGGGTGGCTAATGCCATCTGCTCGTAGGTAGAAGGTGCTGTCAGCTGTTCTTCCTATGGGCTACAGTTAAAGGACACACACACGGTGACTAGAAATTTCACGTGCAGAACGTGAAATGGTTACAATGGATAAAGCCCACAAAGGGTCCTGTCGTGCGGGTCAGGGTGCGTGATCTCCGGTCAGAGTATCACCGGCCTGGGACCAGGTCTCTAGGACCTATGGTGTGCATGTTCACATAAGTCTTGTGTTGTAAACTCATCAGGAGTCATTCGTCCGGTGAATATTAATGAGTATTTTCATTTTAGATGTTTCAGTACGAAAATGAAATTAACGAAATCTCGGCCTCTGCCACTAATGAAGCTGCTCTTGAGAAAATGCTGTTTAAAATTATTGATCAGTGGAACACAACGCCGTTACACTTAGCTGTTCATCAGTCAGAGACAATGTCCATCCCAATAATTTCATCCATAGACGACATATTAACTCAGTTAGAAGAGTCTCAGATGATACTCGCAACAGTTAAAGGATCTTCGTCTATTGGGCCCATTCGGGTAAATATTGTGGCAAAGGGAAACTATTGTTAATTGTTCACAGTTTTATTTAGCACTTTAATTTTTTTACATTTCATTAACTTTTGAATTGTATAAATCATCCACATACTTACATAGAAATGACAATGAATGTTAGTAGTTTAGATACTAGAAGTAACTTCTTATGGAAACATTAATTGTCCATGAAAAATTGTCATAAAGTTCCATTTGAGCAGATAAAATAAATTTAGATCATATAAGAATATTACCCTATAAACCATGACTTCCCAACACTGCCACTGTGGCTAGAAAGATCCACAGTTTGAGCAGAGCCCCTGCCTAGCCCACTGCCTGTGCTTCATTTTCATTGCCTGTGCTGTTGCTCCTAAGGGTTAAACCTAACCTGCGTGCCTGTGTCCCTGCAGTTACTGCAGGGGGGACAGTTGGGAACCGAAGCACAGGGCCAGCTGTGAGCTGGCCCACGTGGGCTGCCCCACGTCCAATAACATTGCCAAGAATCATTTAAACACTTAGAAAACTCAAGAAGATATGTATACATATACAAATACATAATAGTAAAGTTACCGTAATTGATAGAGAGAGAGACATGTGCACCCATCAAATGGAATTCATGTTATTTGCAAACACACAAGCATTTAGGGAAAATGTCAGTTAAGTGAACCTTAGAAAAAACTCAATAAATTGCAAAAAAGGGATGAGCCAAATAGACTGTATTCTCTAACCACATGTATTAAAATAAAAAATAAACATCAGAGAAACAGCAAAAAAATAGATAACAGCAGAACTATCTCACACACACACATACACACAAGCACATCCATTGGAATATACAGGAAATAAAATTTAAAAATTTTCATTAAAAATAAACAAAAGGAGAGGATCCTAAATCAAACCCTGTCACAACTGGCTTAGAGCCCCATGAAAAGGAAGGGTTAGAACACCAAATGCCTTCATTCCAAAGTCAAAATGAATGTAGTGAGCACTGCACTGGGCATGCTTCAAGAACAGCACACACAGACTCCCGCATCCAGCAAGATCCACGAGAGGGGCAGGCACATTGTCCTGCTTGAAATACCGGAAGCAGAATGGAAGAAATAGATGGAACTGTGATTTGCAGGACACTTGACCTCAGACTTGGAACGATGAGGACCCTTGAGAGATGGGAAACAAACAAGAGGAGCTCCATGGTTGCCCCAACCTGAGTGTGCAAGCCTCGGTTGGTGGGGACAGGCGGAGCTCATCCAGCCACAGCCTGGCAGACCCCCTGATAAGAGGACATGTTCTGAAAGTCCCAGGAGGCAGAGAGGCCAGAGCCCGCAGGGCAGAGTCCCAGGAGGGCAGAACCCCAGAGAGCTGTGGAAGCTCCCTTCTCAAGGACTCCACAGCCCCAAGTGCTGGCATATGAACTCAAGGAACTCCCTGAAGCCAGGGGTATGACCAGTTGAGAGGCTCTGAGGGAACCATTTACACAGGGCTGGGAATAAGGCCCATGTCCATCAGCCGCAACAGGAAGACTGATTTGTGAGCATTATAGATGGAGCGCTTGAAAGGATCTTGCCGCAGTAAACTAAATGCTGCTCTAACATCTTAGACGCAAAACCCCAAGTGATAAAACTGTTTGTAAGTAATTTAACAACACTTAGAACAAAGTCCAAGAATATTTATAGGAATACAAAAAAAGGGGGGTGCCCGGGTGGCTCCATTGTTAAGTGTCTGCCTTTGGCTCAGGTTGTGATTTCATCGTCCTGGGATCAAGTCCCACATTGGACTCCCTGCTCAGTGGGGAGTCTGCTTCTCTCTCTACCCCAAACCCCCGCTCGTTTGCACATTCTCTCTCAAATAAATAAAATATTTTTTAAAAAAGGAATGCAAAAATATCCAGTACCCCACATGATAAAAATCATAGATCTGGAATCCAACCAGTGTTGATCAGACATTCAAAGAAGCAAAAAAATAGAGTTTATCATAAAAAGAAAATTTTACTGAAGAAAACTGATCCAAAACTGACACAGATGTCAGGATTAGACAAGGACAGTGAAACAATTATTTTTTTTAAAAGATTTTATTTATTTTTTGACAGCATGAGCAGGGGGAACAGCAGCGGGAGAGGGAGAAGCAGGCTTCCTGCCAAGCAGGGAGCCTGATGACGGACTTGATCCCAAGACCCTGAGATCATGAGTGAAGGCAGATGCCCAATTGACTAGGCACCCCTGAAACAAGTATTTTAACTCTATGCCATATTTTTAAAAGTAGATACATGGAAGATAATACAGACCAAATATAAATATGAAGACCAAAGTCAAATTTCTACAGATGAGAACTTTAATATCTGACATGAACTATACACTAGATGAGACTGATTGCAGAGTAGACATTGCAGAAGAGATTAGTGAATTTAAATAATTTTGAAAAGAAGAAAAAGGTGGAAAATCAACACTACCTGATTTTGAGACTTACCACCAATTTTATATTGATTTAAAGATAAAGATAGAAAAATTGAACAGAATAGAGGGTACAGAAATAGACCCACATGTAGATGGACACCTGATTTTCAACAAAACTTTAAAGACAATTCTGGAAAGAAACTAGTCTTTTTAGAAATGGAGCTGGCAAATTGGACAGCTGCATGCAAAACAAATTTTTAAAAACCCTTCACACTGTATCTTGTAGCATTATAAACTTTAACTCAAGAATGGATCGTAGGCCTGAATGCAAAACCTGAAACATCAGAAGAAATTTATGAAACACTGAGAAGGAAAAAAAACCAAAATTTTTGTGACATTGGGCTAGCCAGATTTCTTCAGTATGACACCAGAAGAATGATCAACAGAAGGATTTCTGTTAAAAATTTAAAACTTGTGCCCTTCAAAAGACACTATTAAGGGGAAAAATACGAGCCAAGACTGGAAGGAAATACTTGCCCGGCATGTATTTGGTAAAGGACTTGTTTCAAGAATATATAAAGAATTCTCAAAACAACAACAACAACAACAACAACAACAACAAAAAAAAAAAAACAATAAACAAATGGGCAAAAGACTGAAGCAGACATTTCACCAAAGAAAATATCTGGATGGAAAATAAATATACGAAGATGCTTCACTTTATTATCCATCAGGGGAAGGTTTAGAATCCCAGTGAGTGAGGTACCACTACACACTGTATGGAACGCCTGAAAAGATGGATCAGCCCCATTGTTGGCGAGGATGTAGCAGAACAGGGACCTCTCGCAACGTTACAGTCTCTTAAAAGGTTTCTTAAAAGTTAGAAGGACAGACCTACCACATGATGTCGGCATTCCACTCAAAAGTCTGTGCTGACACCTGGATATTGAAAGCAGCTTTACTGGTAGTAGTGAAGGGCAGGAAGCACCCCCGGTGCCACCTGCTGGATGACAAACGTATCACTGCATCTACACCGCGGGACACTACTCAGCGTTAAGAAACAAGAGTGACACACGCTGAGTCGTGAATGATCTCAGAATAACTATGCTGAGTAAAGATGTCAGACCAGAAAAAGAGTCCACACTGTACAGTTTCATTCATAGAAAGTTCTAGAAAATGCCAACTAAGCTTTGGTTTCAGCAGGTGAACAGTGGCTGCCTAAGGATAAAAATGGGCAGGGGCTAGAGGAAGGGGCTACAGCAGGGCACAGGAAACCTTCCAAGGTAATAGATATATTCATGATCTTGGCTGTGGTGATTGCTTCACAGAAACAGATGTCAAAACATGAAATTGTGTATTTTTAAAAGTGCCATCTTACCGTATGTCACTTATACCTCAATAAAGCTATTGAAACATAGAGTAGATTTTAAATAGGGAGACACATAGCAGGAAGGAGACCTAAATGGGCTATACATGGCTCCCTTTGAGGGGCCCAAGTTATGGGATGGCCAGTTTATTGGTTTGCAAGGATTTTAGGACTAATTGATTTTTAACCATTTTCCTCTTACTTTAATAAACATACAAGTTGGGAAAAGATTTATATCCAACAATCTTTTTTTTAATTAAAAGAATGAAGAAAACCTGTAAGTACTGATGTAAAACCTCTCTAAAACACAATGAGATTAAAAAAAGAAGTTGCAAAACACTGTGTACAGTATAGTTGCATTGATGTAAATGATTAGAGATATTACATGTCCTTAAGTACAAAAATATTTAAAGAAAGGACTGAAAGAATATACATACCAAAAAAATATTTGTTGAAAATATTCACAGCTACCCTGCGATCCAGCAATTGCACTACTGGGTATTTACCCTAAAGATACAAATGTAGTGATCTGAAGGGGCACATGCACCCCAATGTTTATAGCAGCAATGTCCACAATAGCCAAACTAGGGAAAGAACCTAGATGTCTGTCAACAGATGAATGGATAAAGAAGATGTGGTATATATACACAATGGAATACTATGCAGCCATCAAAAGAAATTAAATCTTGCCATTTACAACAATGTGGTTGGAACTAGAGGGTATTATACCAGATGAAATAAGAAAAAGACAATTGTCATATGATCTTACTCATGTGGAATTTAAGAAATAAAACAGAGGATCATAGGGGAAGAGAGGAAAAAATAAAACAAGATGAAATCAGAGAGGGAGATAAGCCATAAGAGATTCTTAAGCATAGGAAACAAACTGAAGGTTGCTGGAGGGAAGGAGGCGGGGGATGGAGTAATAACTGGGTGATGGACACTAAGGAGGGTATGTGATGAAATGAGCACTGGGTGTTAGATAAGACTGATAAATCACTGACCTCTACCTATGAAACTAATAAAACATTATATGTTAATTAATTGAATTTAAGTTTTAAAAAATAAAATAATGCATATGTTAAAAATATTTGTATGTTATATAATAAAATAGAAAATTGCATGTCTCCCAAAACTAAATATTATAATTAGATTTACATTTATTTATCCTACCCTCTATAACACAGTGTATGTCAGTGACTGATAATCAGTTTAGACGTCAGCATTTTTACTAAAATATTTAGTTTATTTTACTAAATGAATCTTTAGATTTTATGTATGTGTTCATCTTTCAGGATCTTGTGGATGAGTGGGAACAGAACTTGACTCTCTTCTCTCACACTCTTGAGGAATGGATGAATTGTCAAAGAAATTGGCTTTATCTTGAACCAATCTTTAATTCTGTAGAAATACAAAGGTAAAAAAAAAAAAGCCTTAAACAGGTTTAAAAAATGTATGGTGGGTATTTATTGCCTATAATCCCTGAGAAGTCATTTTTTCAATAAACGTTCTAAAATAATCCACCTTTGGGCACAGGAGGATAATCTGAATTTTTTTCATGAAAGATTGCAAGCATAATTTTTTTTGAAAGTCCTGTTTCTCAGTTATTGGTATAAAACTGTGAAGGACTGGGAAAGGAGTGTCAGGTCAATGTAATCCCTAAACCACAATACTGTGTGTCTATTTAGCTCTAGAATATTAGTGTGGTTTTGATATGAATAATAAATGTGCTTTTAGTAACATTCATACACGAATGGTAGTTTCTTTGGACCATGTGAAAGAACAGAGGTCCTAGATAGTTGGTGAAAAGTGTCCCTTTTCTTTTTATTCAGAGCCTTCAATTCATTGGCCTCTCTTTAAAGCGGTCTTAAGAGTGTGTAAGCTGTGACACATGTGTTACCTGGACAGAATTTGGAGTGTTGACCGTATATCACACAAACTAGTCTAGGAGCCATTCTCATATAGGGTAGGAAGTCCTAGAGTGTGTATTTGTAAGGTGTATTAGAGAAGATAATAGGAGACCTTGAATATCAGGTTAAGTGTTATAAATTTTATTTTAGGGGCAAAGGGGAGCTAGGAGAGGTTCAGAAAAGAAAACTGTTAAGATGCGAGCACTACTTTGCAGGGTTCAGATTATATTCCTGCGTCCAAAGGCGGATTATTTTAGAGAGTTTATTGAAGAAATGACTCCCAGAGGTGAAACCACATACCTAAGGAATGTATCCCTTGCGGTTATAACAACTTACTGCCTTAAACTTAAACTTCAACATTACTCTTTCCTAAAGATTTCTTAATTGATGGACAGATAAGACTCTTAGTTCCCAATGTCACCAAGTTGTTCTTCACGGATTCGTGAGAGAGCAAAGGGGATTCTCAATGAAGGGTTGCTGGAGTCCTGTACAAGAGTGCTAAGAAAAGAAGACATGAGTTTATAATGGACTTGCCTTTGACTAGTAGAGAAGGATGGGGGCTCTGCTACCGGGGGCGGGGGTGTAAAAAAGGGGAAGAGGAAGAGAGATTCGTTAGCAGGGAGACTTGTTTAAAGAGAATGTGTGAAAGAGGATGCTGCCCGTTCCCTCCCGCCATGCTCACTGTGAGGTCACACCAGAGCCTCCTGAGAGTGTTGGGAGGGTGTCCAACAGGGGGAAGTTGTAGGCTCCTCCCTAGCAGGATTTTTACTGTGCTGAAGACAGTTTTAGGCCCATTGCCCAGAGTGGGGACTGGGAAAATGGCGGGGCTGGGGGCAGAGGGTGAAGGTGGCTCATGGAAGAACTTGACATGTATTGCCCTGGGGTTTGGGGCATTAGAAACTAGGACTTACCTCTTCTCTGGCAAGCTCTGAAGCAGCTTTTAGTAGCAGAGCAGAGAAGTACAAGAGCACACAGGCGGACCACTGGTTCTCAACCACAGGTGCTGTCGCCCTCGAGGGCACATTAGGCAGTTCTCATGCCAAAAATGGCTTCTTCAAGAAGATCAGTACCCTCTTCTCAAGAAGCTCTCTCCAGATCCCGTGTCCTCTAGAATTTTAGTAACCTTTGTTTTATTTCATTTCCTAGGACTCAGGTCACTTTTACTTTATGTACAACTTGTATATACCTATCTTACACCTCTCACTGAGTATAGTCTTGTTAAATGATGGACGCAGGTCTGATTTATTCTAGTATTGCCTACCATACACATCACCACACATAATAAACACTCCAAAATATCTTCAACTAATGATGAGCGAAAATAAAACATCACAGCATTTTAAAAATTGAACAATAATCTGTGGAAATTGCATTTAGATTACAGATTTTAATTATGGTACCTTCAAAAGATAAAATTATCTCTAATTTTCTTTCTAAAGGCAGCTGCCAGCAGAAGCAAAACTCTTCTCTCATGTGATTTCCATGTGGAGAGAAATAATGTTAAAAATACAAAACAAACTGGATGCTTTGCGAATAACCACCTCTTCAGGTGTCCTTGAGATTCTGCAAAATTGCAATGCAAGTCTGGACTATATAATGAAAAGTCTGGAGGTAAAACCATAACTGTCGTTAAAGTGGAGAATCAATCTTCAAAAGGGAATGTAATGGACAACAGAAACACTTTGGTGCAGATTTTCTTTCCTCTGGCTGTCAACAGTATTTCCAACTCTTGCCAACTATAGGGTTAATGAAAAAAACTACCAAAACGAAAAAAAAAAAAAAAGTGCATACACCAATCTAAATGGCCTTAGACAAAATAACAAATTTTTTAAGTGCCTGGGTTTCCTTATCTTTAAACTGGGAATAATGGTAGTGCCTACCTGGGGGGGCTTTATGCTAAATGAGGTAATGCACTTAGAGCACAAGAACTGATACAAGGAAAGTACCGAGTGAGAGCTAATTATTCACATTAGCACTATGGTTGTTAGAAAACTGACAAAATCAGCAGAAATTGAAATAGAATAGTTTGATGATTTTATTTTCTTTTAAATCTGGTATGGTTAACATAAAGTGTTAGGTTAGTTTCTGGGATACCATGTAATAATTCAACAGTTCTGTCATTATTCGGTGCTCATCAAGGCCCCTTCACCTATTTCCCCCTTCCCCACCACCCCCTATAACCTGCAGTGTGTTCTCTGTAATTATGAATCTGTTTTCTTGGTTTCTCTATTTTTTCCCCTTTGCTCATTTTTTTTGTTTCTTAAATCACAAATAGGAGTGAAATCATATGGTATTTGTCCTTCTCTGACTGACTGACTTTATTTTTACATTATACCCTCTAAATCCACCCGTGTTGCTGTCAATGGCAAGATTTCATTTTTCTTTATGACTGAGTAGCATTCCATTGTATATACACACCACATCTTCTTTATCCATTCCCCATGTGAACCCTTAGGTTGCTTCCATAATCTATTGCAAAAGTAAACATAGGGTTGCATGTATCTTTTTGAATGAGTGTTTTTTATATTTTTTGGTAAATACCCTGTAGTGGAATTACTGATCATATGGTAGTTCTTTCAGTTTTTCGGGGGCCCTCCATACTGTTGTCCACAGCGGCTTCACCAGTCTGCATTCCCACCAACAGTGCACGTCAGTTCCTTCTTTCCCCACATCCTCACCAACACCTGCTGTTTCTTGTGTTTTGGATTTTAGCCATTCTGAGAGGTGGGAGGTAATATTTTGTGATTTTGATTTGCCTTTCCCTGATGATATTAGGCATCTTCTCATGTATCTATTGACCATCTACATGTCTTCTTTGGAGAAATGTCTGTCCATGTCTCCTGCCTGTTTTTTAATTGGATTATTTGAGGGTTGGTATTGAGACATATAAATTCTTTATGTGTTTTGGATGCTATCCCTTTATCAGATATGTCATTTTCAAATATCTTCTATTCAGTAGGTTTTTGTTTGGTTTTATTGATGGTTTCCTTTGTTCTGCAGAAGCTTTTTATTTTTATGTAATCCCACTTATTTTTGCTTTTGTTTCCCCTGACTCAGGAGACATATCTAAAAAGAAGCGAGTATGGCTAATGTTGGAGACATTACTGTCTCTGCTGTCTTCTAGGATTTTTATGGGTTTAGGTTTTCACATCTAGGTCTTTAATCCATTTTGAGCTTATTTTTTATGTGTGGTGTGAGAAAGTAGTTTCATTCTTTTGCATGTTGCTGTCCAGTTTTCCCAACACCATTTGTTAAAGCAACCATCTTTTTCCCATTGCATATTCTTGCCTCATTTGTCAAAGATTAATTCACCATATAATTGTGGGTTTATTTCTGGGCTCTATTCGGTTGTATTGATCTATGCGTCTTATTTTTTAGAGAGGGTGAGCATGAGTGGCAAGGGCGGGCAGAGGGAGAGTGAGAATCCCCAACAGGCTCCACACAGTGTGGGGCCTGACATAGAGCTCCGTTTCATGACTCTGAGATCATGAGCTGAGCCAAAATCAAGACTTAGACACCTGTCTGAATGAGCCACCCAGGCTCCCCTCTATGTGTCTCTTTTTGTATCAGTGCCATATTGTTTGATTACTACTGTTAGGTAATATATCTTGAAATCTCAGACTGTGATGCCTACAGCTTTGTTCTTCTTCTTCAAGATTGCTTTGACTTTTGGGGTTCTTCTGCAGTTCCATACAAATTTTAGGATTGTTTGTTCTCATTCTGTGAAAAATGCTGTGGTATTTTGATAGGGATTGCATTAATGTGTAGATTGCTTTGAGTAGTATAAATATTTTAACAGTATTTGTTCTTCCTGTCCATGAGCATGGACTATCTTTCCATTTGTTCATGTCATCTTAAATTTCTTTCATCAGTGTCTTATAGTTTCTAGTCAGAGTACAGGTCTTTCAACTGCTTTGTTAAGTTGATTCCTAGATATTTTATTATTTTTTGTACTTTTGTAAATGGGACTGTATTCTTAATTTCTCTTTCTGATCCTTCATTCTTAGTGTGTAGAAATACAATGGATTTCTGTATGTTGATTTTATATACTGTAACCATACTGAATTCATTTATCAGTTCTAGTAGCTTTTTATGTATAGTATCATGTTATTGTGCAAATATCCTTACCAATTTGGATACCTGATATTCCTTTTTTCTTATCTGATTGCTGTGGCTAGGACTTCCCGTACTATCTTGAATAAAAGTGGTGAGAGTAGACATCCCTGTCTTGTTTGGCTGTAGAGGAAAAGTTCTTAGTTTTTCTGCATTTAGGATGATATTAACTGTGGGTTTTTCGTATATGGCCTTTATTATGTTGAGGTATGAGGGTCTTTATCAGGAATGAATGTTGTACTTTGTCAAATGATTTTTTGTGTGTTTCTTGATAGGACCATATGGTTTTACCCTTTCTCTTATGAAGTGATGTATCATGTTGAGTGATTTGCAAATATTGAAGCACAGATGCATCCTGGGAATAAATCCCACTTGATCATGGCAAATGATTTTTTTTAATGTATTGTTAGATTCAGTTTGCTAATACTTTGTTGAGGTTTTTTGCATCTATGTTCATCAGAGATATTGACCTACAATACTCTGCCTCTATAGTATATTTCTGTGGTTTCAGTATCAAGGTTATGCTGCATAGCCTCATAGAATGAATTTAGAAGTTTTCATTCCTCTTCAATTTTTTGGAATAGTTTGAAGAATATGTATTAACTCTTCTTTAAATGTTTGGTAGAATTTGCCTGTGAAGCCATCTGGTCGTGGACTTTTGGTTTTGGGGAGTTTTTTTTTTTATTACTGATTCAATTTCATTGCTGATAGTCTGATCAAAGTTTCTATTTCTTCTTGATTCAGTTTTGGGAGGTTATAAGTTTCAAGGAATTTATATGTTTCTCCTAGATTGTCTCACTTGTTAAGCATGTAATTTTTCATAATATTCTCTTATCCTTAGTATTTCTGCAATGTCAGTTGTTATTTCTCGTCTTTCATCTCTGATTTTGTTTATTTGAGCCCCCACTTTTTTATATGAATCTGGCTAAACATTTATCGATTTTGTTGATCTTTTCAAAGAACCAGCTCCCGGTTTCCTTGATCTGTACTATTGTGGGGTTTTTATTTGTTTGTTTGTTTTGTTTATTTCTGCTTTAACCTTTATTATTTCCTTCCTTCTACTAGTTTTGAGTTTTATTTGTTCTTCTTTTTCTAGTTCCTTTAAGTGTAAGTTTAAGTTGTTTGATATTTTTCTTTGTTGAGGTAGACCTGTATTGCTATAAGCTTCCTCTTAGAACCACTTTTGCTTCATTGCAAAGACTTTTGACCATTGTGCTTTCATTTTCATTTGTCTCCATGTATTTTTTTTATTTCGTGTTGGTTTCTTGATTGTTCAGTAGCAGGTTATTTAACTTCCATGTTATCTGTGCTCTTTTCAGATTTTTTCAAGTGGTTGATTTCTAGTTTTATACCACTGTGGTCAGAAAAGATACATCTTATGACTTTGATTTTGCTAATTTGTTGAAACTTGTTTTGTGGCCTAACATGTGATCTATTCTAGAGAATGTTCCATGTGTACTTAAAGTGTATTCTGCTGTTTTAGGATGGAATGTTGAGAATGTATCTGTTAGATCCATGTGGCCCAATATGTCATTCAAAGCCACTGTTTCCTTATTGATTTTCCATTTGGATGATCCATCCACTGATGTAAGTGGTGAGTTAAAGTCCCCTAGTATTATTTTATTACTATCAATTATTTCCTTTATGTTTGTTATGAGCTGCTTTACGTATTTGGGTGCTCCTATGTTGGATGCATAAATAAATACAATTGTTGTATCTTCTTGTAGGATTGTCCCCTTTTTATAGTATCCTTCTTAGTCCCTTATTACAGTCTTTGTTTTAAAGTTTATTTCATCCAGTATACATATTGCTACCCCAGATTTCTTTTCACTTTCACTTGCATGAATTGTTTTTCTCTCTTTTCATGTTCTATCTGCAGATGTCTTTTAGTCTGAAATTAGTCTTTTGTAGACAGCATATTGGTTGGTCTTGCTTTTTATCCATTTTGTCCATAGTCAACCTGTGTCTTTTGATTAGAATGTTTAGTCCATTTACATTCAGAGTAATTTTTTAAAAGATTTTATTTATTTATTTGACAGAAATAGACACAGTAAGAAAGGGAACATAAGCAGGGGGAATGGGAGAGGGAGAAGTAGGCTTCCAGCCGAGCAGGAAGCCTGATGTGAGGCTCCATCCCAGGACCCTGGGATCATGACCTGAGCCATAGGCAGACACTTAAGGACTGAGTCACCCATGCACCCCAGAGTAATTATTGATAAGTATGCACTTGCTGCCATTTTGTTGCTCATTTTATGGTTGTTTTTGTAGTTCTCTGTTTTTTCTCTTCTCTCTTCTTTCAGTTTGCTGGCATTCTTTAGTGATATATTTAGATTCTTTTCTGTTTACTTTTCACATATGTATTACCAGTTTTGGATTTGTGGTTACCATTGGGTTTGTATATAATGTCTTGTGCATATAGAAGTCTATATCAAGTTGATGGTTGCTTAAGTTTGAACTCATTCTAAAAGCACTAAATTATTACTCCTCCCCATGTCTTAAGTATATGGTGTCATAATGTACATCCTTTTATGTTGTGAGTCCCTTGACTGAGTTGTATATATAAACTTATTTTTAATGCTTTTGAGGTCCCTAATTTTCTTATTCCTACTTATTATGGTCTTTTCTTTCCATTCAAAGAGTCCCTATTGAAGAGAGGAAAAAATAAAACAAGATGAAATCAGAGAGGAAGACAAACCATAAGTGATTCTTAAGCATAGGAAACATTCTGAGGGTTGCTGGGGGAGGGGTAGAGGGATAGGGTAACTGGATGATGGAAATTAAAAAGGGCATGTGATATAATGAGACTGTTGAATCACTAATCTCTACCTCTGAAGCCAGCAATATATGTTAATAGAATTTAAATGAAAATAAATAAATTTTTTAAAAGAACAAAGAAGACAAAGAGTCCCCTTTAATATTTCATGGAGCGCTGTTTTGGTGGTCCTGAACTCCTTTAACTTTTGTTTGTCTGAGAAACTCTATCGCTTCTTCTGTTCTGAATGAGCGCCTTGCTGGATAGACTATTCTTGGCTGCAGGTTTCTCCTTTCAGCACTTTTAATCTATCATGCTGCTCTCTTCTGGCCTGCAAAGTTTCTGCTGAAAAATCAGCTGATGCCTTCTGGGTTTCCCTTATATGCAAATCTTTACTTTTGTTGCATCTAAAATTCTCTCTTGATCACCGTTTTTTGCCATTTTCAATATGTGTTTTGGTACAGATCTCCTTGGGTTGGTTTTGTTGGGAGCTCTCTATGCCTCCTGGATCTGGATTTCTGTTTCCTTCCCCAGATTCAGGAAGTTCTCCACTATCATTTCTTCAAATAAATATTCTGCCTCCTTTTTCTCTCTCTTCTCTTTCTGGGACCTCTATAAAGTGAGAGTTCTTATGCTCGACAGTGTTCCTGGGTTTTCTTAACCTGTTCTCATTTTTTATTATTTTTTCTTTCGCAGGTCCAGCTTGATTGCTTTTGATTAAGTGCCTTCCAGGTCACTGATCTGTTCTTCTGCTTCCTCTATCTATTTATACCCTCTGGTGTACTTTTAATTTCAGTTATTGAGTTCTTCATCTCTGATTGGTTCTTTTTTATGTTTTCTATCTTTGTTGAGGGTCTCACTGAGATCTCCTCTTTTCTCGAGTCCAGTGAATGTCTTTATGATGGTTTCTTTTATTCTCTGTCAGGCTTGTTACTCATCTCCATTTTGCTTAGGCCTATTGCTGTGATTTTGTCCCGCTCTTTCATTTTGGGCATATTCCTCTGTCCCCCTTTTCCGACTCTGGATCTATTTCTCTCTCACACTTGACGGTAGTGGCTTTATGAAGAAGAGGGTCTACAGGGCCCTGCTGTGCAGTGTCCCCTGGCCCCCAGAGCCTGGTACTTCAGGGTGTGTGGCCTGTGTGTTATAGGCACCTTCCTGTTGTGGCAGAGCTGTGTTTGCCTTCAGTCCTGCCTACGATGGCTCTCTGCCTGTTGTGGGCAGAGTCTGGTCCCTGTGGCATTAGTGGGCTGGTCAAGGGCTGCCCTGGGCTTGAGTTGAGTCAGACCAGAGATGAAGTAGAGTTGAGTCAGACCAGAGATGTTTACCAGAGATGAAGTAGTCCCAAACTACTTCATCAACCAGGGGACAACCTGTGTTGTCCCCTGAGCTTTTGGTGGTGGGCAGGGCCTGCAGTCAGACCAGCTGCCCATCCCCAGCCCACTGCTGGGGTCACTGGCCTGTGGTTCTCCTCCCCTCTCCCTGTAGAGGGGCTGGTCCCCGTCTGTGCTGCTTGCACACTCCCCAGGTGTGGGGCTGGCCCCGTCTGGGCTGCTTGCACACCCCCCAGGTGTGGGGCTGGCCCCATCTGGGCTGCTTGCACACTCCCCAGGTGTGGGGCTGGCCCCGTCTGGGCTGCTTGCACAC
>NC_081566.1:29881132-29910091 GCF_022355385.1 Mustela nigripes | reverse complement strand
TCCCCAGGTGTGGGGCTGGCCCCTTCTGGGCTGCTTGCACCCTGGCGGGCTTGTGGCAGCATTCTGGATGCATTCCTGCCAAGGACCTGTCAGAGAGGGGTGGATCCACAACATGCGTGTGGGCAGGGGTGCGGTGCTTGTGAGTTTGTGTGCATCTGCTCTGAGAGGGGACCTAGAGCTGAGGTCTGGCTGGAGGGGCTGTGTTCACACCAGAGTGAGGGGGTTGCTATTGGCAAGTTCTTTCCAGCCTTATCAGAGTGTCTAGGCTAGGGGAGGGAAACCATACCATTAGCTCCTTGGTTCCTAGAGAAGTCTCTCACTGATCTCTGTCCCTCTGGGAAAGGCTCTGAGGAGAGTAAACTATTCCTTCTTGTATGCCCCAGGCATTTTTCAAACTGCAGCTACTGTGCTGTATTTCTGTGGGTCTCTTCTCTTTAACAGTCGGACTCCATTTCCTCTCTCCCTCCCAGCTCTCCCAGAGCTGAGCCACTGATGTTTAAAATTCCAGGTTTTAAGTCCTGTTGGTCGTAAGAACTTGTAAAATTTGACCTGTCTCGTTTTCGAAGCTAAATGTTAGGAGGATTCATCTTCCCCATGCCGGCCCCTGTGAGAGGGTCTGTTTCTCTGCCCCCTTAACCCCCCACCCCAGCCAGGGCTTGTGGGTCTCTCTCTTCTGCCCACAGACCCACAAGTCCTTTTAGTTCCGTGCTGCCTCTCTGCCCTTCCTCTCATCTTCAGTGTGGCGTCTTCTCTTCTCTGCCTTCAGTTGTGGGGTTTGTTCTGCCAGTCTTCAAGTCATTTTCTGAGTCATTTATGCTATTATGGGTGTGATCTAGGTTTATGTGGGGGGATGAAGTGAGCTCAGGGTCCTCCTACTCCACCATTGTCCCCAGAGGCCCTTGTTTGATGATTTTATGTTATTGATTCCATATATTTAAACATTGCCAAAACATTAAATTGTCAGCTAGACGTACATATTTTTAAATACTGGGTTTTAATATCTGAGGTTTGTGGTGAACATATTCGCTTCACTTCATAAACCATTAAGATCTCTTTCCAGGTTTTCATATCTTTTCTTTGTTAAACACAAGTCCCAGTGGTTGTGATGACCCCTCCAGAATAGGCATATATGGCAGTTACAGCCTTCCTCTGCTATATGAATCCATGATCTCGTTAGTAACAGCAAGTTTACCAAGTAGTATTGCGATAAGCCCTCTGATTAATTCTTGCATATCTTTGCATTATTAGTAAGCCTCATTACCAACCAGTAATTTTCCATTTATTCCTGTGTTGAGCACCTGCTTTACATGCTGGTACTCCCTAGTTAGTTCCCTTCTATCACAGAACTCAAGGTCTGTCATAGGAACCGAGTTAGAGAGATACCAGCATATACTGTATGCTGTGATGGTTTGGATGGTTCAGTCACATGAAAGAGGAGAGATTAACCCAGCCTGGGAGAAGTGACCATTCAGCTGGGTTTTGGAAGAATGTCTGAGTTGGGCAGTTAGAAGGGTCAGGGTGTGTGGGTGGTTGTGGATAGGAAAAGCATCCTAAGCAAGGGGGAAGTACAGATCTGGAGCCATGAGCAAGCATGGCATGTTCTGGAGTACTAAACCAGATGGTACCCGTGAAGCCTAGTTTGCAAATGGGAAAGTCGGGAAAGGTAAGACTCCCCAGGAGGCAGGGGCAGATGACAGAGGGCCTAGAATATCACAATGAAGGATTTTGAACAGGAGAGTGAAATTATTTGATTTAGAAATGTCTTCCTAGAAGGGAGCATGGAGTTATGTGTAGATGGGAGTGCAGTGAGAACAGAGAAAAAGAAACCAGTTACAGGACTAGAAATCCGGGGGGACTAACTTAAGATAGTGGTGAGGATGAAAGATGACACATGGAGGAGAGAGGAAGGAGATCCAGGCTTGTGTCGAGGTTTCTGGCCTGGCCACCCATGTGGAAGGGGTGCACACTGCAGAGAGAGGAAGTAGGAAGGAGAAGCTTGTGTAGAAACAAGTACGTGTTGTACTTGTTGAAAATCTCTTCAGTCAACATTCGGGTGTACAGCTCTGGGGCAAAGGGAGGTGACAGGAGCCACAGAGCCAGCAGCCCAGGATGGGCAGGACGGGTGGAACAGAAATGCAATACGCACCATGTCAGCGTTAAGGTGTGGGGACCACGAGGGAGCCTGAAAGCAAACGGTACACAGTTGGCTGAGAGATGGAGAAAAACAGGAGCATGACCTCCCAGGCAGGATGAGGGACAGAGCCAGCCATCAGATGCGAGATGACGAGATGTCACGTGGCCTGAAGACTGAGCAGCTCCCAGTCCATCCTTGGCAGTGGGGCGGCATGGCAGGGCACGGGGGTGGCTGAGAGATGCGTAAGCTAAGGCCCCAAGTTTATAGGTGATCTCTTCAACCACTGTGACCATGGAGGGGAGGCGGGCTAGTAGGCAGTAGCTAGAGGAAAACCAAGTGCGAGAGGGGGCTGCTTGCATTTATTTTTAATGAGAGAGAGGCAAAAGGGAAACCTGTTGCAAAGGAGAGCTTGCAGTGTAGGAGAGTGATCGGGGACACAGGATGGCTTGCCTGGGCTGTGGAAACAGGTGTCTTGCCTGGAGAAGAGGAAGTGAAGACCCATGTGAGTGCAACTAGCAGCGGGCGGGACTGGGGTTGGCGGGGCTGTGTGCATAGCGGGTTGTGAGGTGACCACTGACTCCCCGAGGACTGGGAAACCAGCAGAAAGGCAGGCGTGTGGGAAGGCAATGCCGGCGATCCCATTGGTCCCACATGCAGCGGGGCGTCTGTGGGCGCGTGTGCTCGCGGGTGGGGTTTTTTGGGTCATACTTTCATTTGTTTTAGTTTTGCTTTATTAAAATTAATTTAGCAATTTAAGAATTAATTAAACATGGGTCCTTATTTCTACTAGTGCTGCTATGTATACTGCAATTTCAATATGATGCTTTTTGTGTACAAATGTAAGCCCAGATGAGGCTGTGATAATCATGAGTAAACATACATTATGAACTGCAATTTCTTTTGATTCTGGACAGGACTACCTTGAAATCAAAAGAAGGATTTTCCCAAGATTTTACTTTCTTAGCAATGCTGAACTCCTTGATATTCTAGCTGATAGCAGAAATCCCGAGTCTGTACAGGTAATATTACTATTCTCTGCTCAGTGATATTCTTTCCCAACCAGGTCAGAATTTTATAGTGTTATTGGCATTTGTTTCTGGTCCACAGCCTCATCTTGTGAAGTGTTTTGAAAATATAAAACAATTACTGATATGGAAACAAGAAATCGGTCCTCCTGCTGTGATAATGCTCATATCTGCTGAAGGGGAATCTCTTCTGCTGCCCAAGTATGACACATGTGTTCTAAACTAAGCCTTTAGACTCTATACAACATCCCTGTTTAAAACCTCGGCTTGGAACTGTCTGATATTTCATAGAAGTTTGCTAAGCAAACTGTTTCTTCAGAGATAATGTTCCTATGCAGAATTTTATTTTTTCATGTCTCTATTTCTTGGCATCATCCTGAATGCCAACACGGGGTTTTATTATAGAAACTTAGGAAGGAAATTTACTCTTTGCTTGTCGTTGTTAATGCTGCGCCTCTGGCTGTGGACGGCTCCAGGCCGGGCTCATGGGTCTGCTGGGTCCTGCCACCACACAGGTCCAGTTTGCCAGCCAGCCTTTGGCACGCGGCTCCTGATGGGATTGGATTAAAAAATGCTGCATCCCAGTGTTCCCGTCCACTGGAGTCCCTAACTCAACCCCGACCTCAGCTGGCTGTTTAAAAGACGCAGTAAGGAATACAAGAAATCTCTGTGATACAACTTACCCAGTTTGCTCATGTTTTACTGGAACCTCTTAACTTTGTAAGTTCATGATTTCGATGTCAGAATTCCCTAAAGTTATGTGATACATTGTGTGCATAGCTTTCCAAATTGAGATCTAGAAAAAAAAACAAAAGTTAGAGAATTGTGGTCCTTTGGCATATGAATGTTACAAGTGTAGAAAAGTTAGTCTACAGCCTTACCAAGAAACATTGATAAAGACTGTTTGCAAATTATTTTTTAAAACATTGTAGGAAAATTCGTGTAAGAAGTGCCGTGGAACAGTGGCTGGTGAATGTAGAGAAAAGCATGTTTGATGTGCTGAAAAAGTGAGTACAATTTTTAATCCTAAAATCATATTATGTATATATACTTAAACTTGTTCAATTATCTGTGAATCCAAGTGGGAAGTATCTGCAGAAATGTATGGAGTAAAGTCTGTTATGAAATGGGCTTTGATAGAACATGACAGCACGTGGCTGAATGGAAGAGGCATTTTTGCAGTTGGAGAGCATGATCAGGAACTGCATTCAAGCAGGTTAGGGTTAGGGTCAGGAGCTGAATGCATGGCGGGATGTTGCTGCCTGCTTCCGAAGGACCCAGTGCCCAGCTGCTGGGTTTCTGCTTCAGCTGCCCATTTCTGCTTCCTTGCATTACTTGCTGGCCCAGGCTCTGTAGTGTTCTCCTTTTTACCTTCCAGTCTGTTTAGAGTGAGGAAAGAGCCTCAGAGCATGAACTTTTCAATGACTTTAACTGGAGCTGTCTTGTACATTTCTAGTTATTTGTGGTTGGTTATAGAGGGGCTGTCTATTGGTCTTGGGGTTTTAAGATCTATATTTATGAACATGAACTTGAATGCCAATACAAGGCTTCTGGAGCAGAGCAGATTATTACTTACTTACATAAATAACTACAGTGGCTTTCCTTGGCTCCAGCTCTTACCTGGAGTGATGTGATGAGAGCCTGTGTCTCATGTGTGAGGGCAAGGAGCCCTGAAAGATGCATCCGGGCACTTGAGAAACAAACCAATATTCACTTGTTGTGCTGGAACTTTTGTCAGACAGTCTTGCCATTTGTTATTAATGACAATTATTTCTCTTTCTTTACAGTTTTCTTTAAAAAAATCTCTTCCTTGTTGTTTAGGATGACAGATTATGTGCAGTGTTGAAAAGTACAGTTGACAGCATCCTTCTTTGTTTACTAATTTTACTGGGAACATTTCTAACGTTTTGTCTTTTGTTTATGATGCTTGAATTTCTGGAATATACCCCTCATCGAGGTAGAGTTTAATTCTGTTTCTTGTTTGCAAAGTTTTTAATAATTAAAGACATCTAATTCATTCAAAGACTTTTTAATGAATCAATTGAGAACCCCAAATACTCTTTTGCCTTTAATCTGTGGTTGTTATGACTACAATAACAGATTTCCTTAGGTTGAACTCCACTTGATTTTCCTGTTCCTTTCTCGGTCCACTTACTTTATTTTCTGGAAAACTGTATTAAACATGTTCTCCTTTTCTAAAAGTGGATTTGTCCTTATCCTTGTTTTATTTCTAGCATTTATTTCTAATAAATAACTGTGTCACCAGACCTGTTGACTCCCTGAAGCTTGCCCCCGTGTCTGCAAAGCGTCCCTCCACTGAACTCTTTAGCCACCATTCATCTGCAGTGTGTCCTGTTGCTTCACTGCTCCCCATGCCGTTGTATGTCTTGGGAGGGGGGTGTCATTTATCGTTATATTGAGTTTCTTCATATCTTTTGGGGCAGCCATGCCAAAGTCATAAACATTTCCTTTTTTCTAGTGAATACTCTTTAAAATGTTAATGTACAAAGTGAAACATACTTTTATCAAAGCCTATAGTAAATGGCTCTGATTTGTCTGCAATGAGCTTGGATCACTGCATAAAACCCCTCCATCATCACCTCTGTATTATAGTCATGCAGGATCTTATTCCAAATGGGGTTAGTTTTCTGTTTATGGATCAGTAATTCTCTAGTCTTATAAAGTTCTTGGTTTGGTTTGTTTTTGTTCATTACTGATTCATAGGTCTCACATTTTAGAGTTTGTTTTCCTTCTGCTATATACATTTCCAAGTAATTTTTTCCAGAAAGCATCTGTGAGTGGCAAATACTTTTATTTTTGCCCTCTTACTTGCAGGCTAGTTTGAATGGAATTAATTTTAAGTTCAAATCTAATTTCTTGAATGCTAGCTCCCCCAAATGTCACCCAAACGACATGTTGCTAAGACAGAGCTGAGTGTATGGGGTAAAGCAGAAGCCCTGCTGGGGCCCCAGAGTGCCCAGGCAAGTAAGGGTTAAACTGGAATGTGTGTCAAGCTGTGGCAGTCTGGTTTCAGGGGGGCCTTGCAGTGTGGGGCTTGATTACAGCTGGGTAGAGATTGGGGACAGCTGTTTGGGATTGGAGGACACAGCGGAGCTGGGGTTGCCCTTTGATGTTGGTTTTGGAAAAAGCTTTGTTTTTGTTTTCACACAGGATGGAATGGTGAGGTATTACCTTCATAACACATTAAACTTGGCAAAACAGTGTCTTCTATCTGGAAGCCTTTTCTTAGCTTTTGTACATACTTGCACTATTCCCTTTGGGGAGATGCTTTCACTTTCACCAAATACTGCTGGACCTGGCGGTGTTTGATCCTAGCAGAACGTGTTCATGTTCCTGTGTCACGCTGCCTGCAGGCCAAGTGATTGCCAGATACCAGCAGCTTGTGAGATGCCCCTGACCCCAGAGAGCTTCAGCCGGGTGTTGGAACTAGGAAGGGAGCTGTCTGTGGCTGCATGAGCTTTGCTAGCCCTGCTTCCCCGGGTTTGTGTTTGCACGGGTTGTCGTTCACAGTCAGATGAGCGAGTCCCTCTCCCTCTTTCTCTCCTGGCGGGTTCTTGTGTTTAATCGCAGCAGGTGGCCTGCGCAGCCACCGGGGACAGGACGGTGCACAGGCCCAGTCTGGGAGTGGCGGATCTTCCCGGGTGTGGACATTTCTTTCCACTTCTGGATGCTGAAAACTGCCTTTGTCCCATCCCCAGCACGTGGGTTCCAGCGCTGTTTCAGAGACACCGCTCTTGTGAGAAAATGCCAGTGTCAATGAACTTTGGTTCCTTTCTTCCCTTCTCTCCACTTTCCTTTCTTCCTCTGTCTTTCCCGCCGTGTGTTAGGATGTGTGGTGTGATTGCAGGCCCTCCTCTGCTTCCCCTCCAGCCCCAGAGGCCCTCTGAGATTTCCATTCACAGTGGTCATCGGCAGCTGCAATAGGGCAGGGGGTGTGGGAACAGGCAGAGGCCACTGCACTCCCTGCTTAGGAAGCTCTCTCCTCATCGCCCCGAAGAGCCACCCCTGCCTCCCTCTTGTGGTTGTCAAACTTGGCAGGAGTGTTCTTTGGTGGTCTGCTCTTCTTTCTAGAATTCAATCCCAATTTGCTTGCCATCTGATAGAGACTTTTCAAGTTGTGGATGCCCCGGAGCACACTTTTGTGTGTTCCAGTGTTTTCTGTGTGTGTGTGTGTGTGTGTGTGTGTGTGTGTAGAATATAATTGACATATATATCATTACATAGTATTCATATATTACCTATCATTTGAAGGAGTATGGTTCACAATGAAGACAGGATTATTAAGTCAGAAACTTGATTCACTCTCTCCCAAGAGACTATAAAAAATCAGAATAAATATTTCCAAAACGCTGGAGGAAATAAAATAAAGAAAATATAGTGTGTGTGCTCTGTGTGTGTATACAAATATAAACACGGGGCTAAGTGTCAAAATAGAAGTAAGATCTTAATTAAAAGATTTTGTCAAAAGAGAAATGGAACTACATGTTGTTTGAGAGATAAAGAAAACAAAGACATAAAATAAAAGGTCATTTTAATTGATAAAACATAAATTTGCCACTAATGTTGTTTTGAAACATACAGAAAGTTGTTATAAACTTATTTCTCCACAGTGGCAGTGATAAGAAAATAATTAAAAAATTACTAAAAACCATTTGCAATTACAGCAAAAAATTAGAAGAACCAATATTTATTTTAAAAGCAAACTAAATTTTAAATTAAGATGATAAGTAAAGAAAAGAAGCCGTCAAAGTAGAAGAAAATGAGTGAAGTTTGGTGTCAAGAATTTCTGACACATGGCATCAGTGATGAAATGTGAAGATGATTGATCGATTTGACTATACAGAAACTAAAACTTCGGAGTGTTTTTAGTTGTAACAATATGCAGACATATACATTGGCACATATTAACTTGATCTTAAATAAAAACATCTGCATATTTTTCATGAATCTTATTTTTTTTCCTTATGATTAATTTTTAAAGCTAAATATGGGGCTTTACTGCTAAAATTTATTTGATGGTTTCAAATCATTTTAAGTACTGATTTTGTCATTGATAGTATTAGAAATTCAAAGTTAATATGTGTCATCTCCCCCTTCTAGTTCTACCACCCAGAAACTCAGTGGCCCCACTGGGGAAGTGCTGGTGACATTAAAGGAAAATATAGAGAATATGCATTTGCATAAATCAGTAAGGCTCTAGTAACTCTGACATTTGGTGCCATATGTATACCTAAGTGAGAATTAAAAACCAGAGATCCTAAAGGAAAATCCCCTCGTGACCTCGTCATGCTTGATCATTGAATGGCCCCTGTGATTGCACGTAATAATAGAAGTAAAATGTTTTGTTTGTAGGTTTCTAAGTCAAGGGGTCGAGGACTGGAACCGCCAGATCTTTTCCACATGGGTAGTGTCTCATCCAGGACAAGTGGTCCTCACGGTGGTGAGTTAGTTTGTGGCTCTACTGCCCAGAAAGCAAAGATTTAGAAAGAAACCATTATGAAGGGTACTTATATGTGTCATTCACTTTGAAATGCACCAAAAAATGAGACAGATAGATGTATAGAAAACTGGATAGATAGACGACAAAGTAAATTTAGCAAAGAATTGCTTAGAATATAGGTGGTGGGAATCTGGGTATTTGTTTTATAATGTTGAATGAAAATAAATCACAAATTATTTTCTCAGGGATATCCCTCAGGAATATCTCTATTATCTCAAGAATATCCCGCACTGTATTTGGTTTCTACTGCTGTCATTAAAAAGTTGCCTCAAACTTAGTTGCTTAAATAGCACGTGTATATTAGCTCGCAGTTGTGTCCGTTGAAGGCCTCATGGTGTCACTGGCAAAAATCAAAGTGTCCGCAGGCTCATTCCTTCCTGAACGCTGCATTCCTTCCTGAAGGCTTAGGGGAGAGTCCTTCCTTTCTCTTTCCTGGCTTCTAGAGGCGCTGGCTTTCCTTTATTTTCAAAGCCAGCCCTGTTTGCATCTGTCTGCTCTTCTTCAGTCAGACCTCCCTCTGCCCACATGGCAAAAATTGTTCTCCAAGTTTAAGGGTACATATGGTCATATTGGCCCCACTCAGATAATTCAGAATACTCTCTCCACCTGCGGGTCTTGATTTAATTACATTTGCAAAGTGCCGTTTGCCCTGTTAGGTGACATAGTCACAGGCTCTGTGCATTAACTGTTGCTGTTCTGGACCTCAAAGGTGAAAGAGAAACGAGGTATGCATGATAGCAAGGAAGCCAAAGCATGTGTTTTCTTTTGAGAAGAACAACTCGGGAAGTAGTGGTTCAAGCCAGGACAGTAGGGAATTTCCCCTGTAGACCATGTATAATGATAGAAGGACAAGGAAAGACCCCATGGGACAGCCCCATGTAACAAAAAGATGAAGGAAGGGGCTCCATGAAGAAGAATGCCAGAGGCGTCATGGAAGCCAAGGGAGCAGAGAGGGAACTGGACTGACTTTTGTTTGGAGACAGTGAGCGGTCATCATTTTAAAATGCTCTAGAGAGGTCTGCAAACTCCAATAACGTCTGTTGGTGATGAGAGTCCCACGTACCTTGGGAACAGTGGTTCTGCACTGATGCAGGAAGAAGCCCTGGTCCCCTGAATTATCCTCCTCAAGTGTTTGTAAAGCAGTTTTGACTTCATTAAATTCTCTATTAAACTTAAAGATAACATCACATCTTTTCACTGTGCCTTGCCCCACCACAACTGTCACATCTCTGAGAACCTAGGGTTATGGACACAAATAACGATGTCCAATCTCCCCAGTTCCCTTTGTTGTGCACTTGACTAAATATTAATAAAGTACTCGAAGATCCTGCGCTGCAAGGGCTTATATAAGCTGTGGTCTACAAAGGCAGTGAAGTCCTGATGAATCAGCCTAGACATTCCTGTGGTTGGCCAGGCATCCAGATCATCAGATCTGCTCTGTGAAGAGAAGATCATCCCAGGTCCCCAGTCCTCCAAACATGCTGAATAAAAAGCGGTTCCTTAAGGGCTTGAACTGGAATCGTTGAATATATTTTGCCAGTTTCCCCCCTGTCTGCCCAGGCTGCTGCTAATTTCCCATCCCAGTGTACTGCTGACAACGTCCCTTTCTCCTGTGCTTCTGCATGTGGAACCGGACCAGGAGCCTTCTCCCAGCAGATGGCTCTGGGGGAGTGGGGATGATAATAGGCCTGCATGTTCGGCCACTGAGAATTTCAGCGCAGGTTTATCTAAGCCAGAGCAACGGACGGTTCCCTTCCAGCCATCTAAGGACAGAGAGATCTGGTTTGCAGGCTACCTCCCCAGAACCTGCACTGACGCCACCTAGCAAGGGGACTTGGCCTGCTGGATGCTGCCTCTGAGGCTGTGAATCTTGAATAAATGCTTCAAACACAGCAGTGCGGTGGCCTTGACAGCGCTTCCTGCTGCCCGGCCCAGACTCACTCCTGCCCACTCCCGAGAGACCCAGGCCATGGTCTCTTTCCACCTGCTGACCCGCCACATCCTATAAGAAAGAGTTTGTTTCTGTTGCAGGCAGCCTAGAACATGGACTGATGCATCAGGTTCCACATTCTCTCCCCTCTTACCTTGCTCTGAAAGAAAGTCCCACCCCTATAACTCTTACCCCTAGGCTAAGTATTCTGATGTTTATTTCTTTATAGCCTTACCTACGTATTTCATAGGCACTTCAAATTCATGATATCCCAAGACGAACTCACTGCACCCCTCCACCTTCAGTAGGTACTATCCTAGGGACTGCAATCCCAGTTCACCCAGTTGTGGGCTGGAAACCTGCAGGCCTCCTGGAAGTCCCTTCCACTGACTTCCAGGTCACTGCGACATTAATCCAGCAGCCTTCTTAAAAAAAACTCTGGCGCTTATGGAGTGGGTGAGTGTCAAAAGATGGCTTGAATGATGGAAGTCATACAGAGTTTCTGAAAATTATGATTATAGACAACATACTCTAAAAAGAGTATTTCTGGTTTCAACTGAGCACATGGTCCTAATTTCATGCTGGAGTTTTCTACCATTATTACTGTCCTGGGTTATTAGTCTAATGATGATTGCTAGTGATGTTATCAGTCTAGTGATGATTGCTAATAATAGCAGACTTTGAAACTAGAACTATTGGTGGTAAATATATTTCAATTTATTCAAAAATAAGGCCATGAGCATTAATAAAATTCAGTGTCTGAATCTCAAACACATTTTCTCATACACATTTTCAAATGTGTATGCTCTTTTTCACACACACATACACACATACACATCATGAAAACATCTGGTTTAACTTATAAAGTTTATTTTTCAATGACCATCTTTATATCTTACTTTTTCAGAGCCAGATCATGTTTTATAATGACTGCATCAAATGTTTTGGGAGTTCTCGGTCAAGACCAGAGTTGGAGAAGGTCCACAGCAGCATGGTCCGTCACCTAGAAGAGATTGCAGAGCTGGTGATGCTGGACACCAGTAACTCCCGCACGCAGGCTGTCCTGGGAGCGCTGCTCACACTCTGCATACACCACAGAGACATTGTGAGAGATTTATTGCTGAGAGGCATCTTCAGTGTGGGGGATTTTGAGTGGACGAGGTAAGTGGATCCCATTACCACTCTGCCTAAAATAACTCATCACACGGCTACCTCTAGGGAAATTCATTCTCTACCTCAAATTTCGTCAAATCTGACTTTTCATTTTCCTGGGATTCATAGACATTCTGGGCAAACTGTGTCAGTTTGAGTTCCCGATGCCTATGCTTTCTTCCTTCTCTTTTACACTGTCCCTCCCATTATTTTAACTTCCTTGGGCTTCATGCTCCTGGATGGGCTTTGCTCCTCTCGTCCTTCCGCCGGAGCGCAGCCCTACCTCAGGCCTTGACTCTCCCTATGTGCTGTCCGTTCTGGAGCACTCTAAACAGGGAAACAACCAGAGCATGTTTCTAGCCAGCTTTTTACCTCAGAGCCCCCTTTCTCCTACCAGAAGCCTGGTAGTACATATTCATACATAAATATTTTATATATGAAACACCACAAATGTGAAACTGTAGGAGAATAGAGACACGGACCCTGGGGAGAAGAGAGCAAGCATAAGTGTCCTATGATAAATGTGAAATTTCAATCTTCTGAGTTATTTTTTTCTAAAGAAACCTCTGTTCATGAAAAAATAACTGTCCTGACTACATAATGTCTTTGATTCTCAAGAAAAGTTAATTTTTAAGAAATTCTGCATGAGTATAAATTTCCTTATTTAAATGTGACAATTTCCTTTAGCCTCTAGGGAAAATGGAGCCCAGAGGCTGATATATTTGACTAACACCACTTGAATTTTACTGAATACTTTATATTTGATATATATTCACATATTCCTTTTACTGCAGAAGTGTAACTGTTTACCATTTTTAACTGCCAAAGAAATATGTTGTATTGATGAACCATTACCCAAAAGTTCAGTATGTCATTATTACTTTCTAGTAACTGTCTTTGAAAGTGAAACTGAGAGGTGGAAGAATATAAATAGAAAAGTAAAGTAGGAAACACATGATTCTAAACAACTCTGGGAGCATCATGATTCTAGGGCTACAGTTCCCAAGTTGTATGCCAGGGTGTCCCAAGGCCCCATAGAGACCTTACAGGACACTGCAAAACATTTTAAACTTTTAAAAGATTCAGAGGGATATGAGTCATGTGTCAGACACCAAACAAACTGGTAGCTCAAAAGTAGTTGACAAGTTTAACCTTAGACCATTAAACATTATAATCATCATATTGATGATTTCTCATTCTTGCAAAGCTAGGTTTAAGCAGTTGCTCTGATAAAAAAGCAAGGACTAAATGAAAACATGATATAGGAAACAAAGTTGACAGTATCCTATCTGATTCTAAGGTCTGATAAGTTGTGCAGTGCACCATAGGTACACATGTCCCATTAGTAAGTAATGGTGATTATTCAAGAATGATATAAAATTCCTTTCAATTTATTTGTATATATTTTTAAAATAAGCTACCAAGTTCATTAAGACAAAAAATACCTTTAAGCTGCTTTGAATCTAAAAATTAATTAAATTAACTGTGAGGTATTTCTTTTGACTATGGTAATCAAGAAAAAAAATCACTGTATACTATAGGTGCAGTCAAGCAAGTTTGGGAATTTTGTTAGGGGAAGAAGAATTGGGGGAGTAAAGCTCTGGAAATAAAAATTCTATTTAAATGATTTAGTACTTGAATCATAAAACAAATCTTGGGTCTTAAGATAGCAGATACCTTTTTACTTAGCTTACCAATCCTTTACTTTAGCATAGTAAAAGCCACATATGATGAGCCCAGAGCTAAGATCATACACAATAGCAAAAAGCTGAGAGCTTTTTCTTTAAGATTCAGAGCCAGATAAGGTTGTCCACTCTCCTCATGTCTATTCAACATGGTAGTAGAAGTCTTAGTGAGAACAGTTAAACAAGAAAAAGAAACAAAAGGCATCCAAATTGGAAAGGAAGAAGTAAAACAGTCTCTCTTTGCAGATGACATATTATATGCAGACATAAAGATGCCACCAAAGAACTGGTAGTCCTAATAAAGGAGTCCAGTAAAGTTGCAAAGTCAATACAAGAGAATCGAGTTACATTTCTACCCACTTACAATGAACTATCAGAAAGAGAAGTAAAACAATCCCATTTATAATTACACCAAGGGAATAAAATATTTGGGAATAAATTTAACCAAAGAGGTGAAATATCTGTACACCGAAAACTCTTTGGACATTAATGAAGGAAATTGAAGAAGACACAAGTAAATGAAAAGACAATCCATGATCGAGGATTGAAAAAATTAATATTGTTAAAATGTCCATTCTACCCAAAGTCATCTGTAGATTCAATATAAAACCTTTCAAAATTCCAGTGACCTTTTTCAACTGGAAATAGATCAAAACCTAAAATTTGTATGGAACTGCAAAATACCTCAAGTATCCAAAACAATCTTTAGAAAGAAGAACAAAGCTGGAGAAAACACACTTCCTGGTTTCAAGCTGTATTACAAAGCTGTAGTAATCAAAACAGTATGACATCAGCAAACACATCATCCAATGGAACAGAATAGCCCTGAAATATAACCACACATATATGGCCAATCAGTAACAAAAGAGCCAAGAATATACATTGGGGAAAGGAGAGTCTCTTTAATAAATGACGCTGGGAAACTAGACATCCCCATGCAAAGAATGAAACTGAACCCCTGTCTCATGCCACTCTCAGAAACCAACTGAAATAGATTTAAGACTTGAACGTAAGACATGAAACCATTAAACTCTTACTCAAAAACATAAGGCAGTAAACTTGGTCTTGGCAATAACTTTTGGATTAGATGCCAAAAGTAAAGGAAACAAAAAATAAACAAGTGAAACTACATCAAACCAAAAGCTTCTGAACAAGAAAGGAAACCATAAACAAAATAAAAAGGCAACCTACTGAATGGGAGAAAATATTTGCAAACCATGAATCCACTAAGGGATAGATACCCCAAATACATAAAGAACACCTGCAACTCAATAGCAAAAAAAAGGTTGTTGTTTTTTTATTATTATTAAAAAATGGGCAGAGGACCCGAATAGACATATTCCAGGGAAGACACACAGATGGCCAACAGGTGCATGAAATGCTGCCCAGCACTTCTCATCATCAGGGAAATGCAAATCAAAATCACAATAAGATACCACCGCACACCTGTCAGAATGCCTATTATCATAAAGACAAGAAATGAATTTTGGTGTGGATGTGAAGAAAAGGGAAATTTATGTGCCATTGGAGGAAATGTAAATTGGTTCACCCACTATGGAAAATGTATGGTGGTTTCTCATAAAATTAGAAATATAAGGACCAAATGATCCAGCAATTCCAATTCTGCATATTTTCCCTAATGAAGTACTATCTCAAAAAGGTATCTGTACCCCATATTCATCACAGAATTATTTATAATAGCCAAGACATTCATTAACTGATGAATGGATAAAGAAAATGTAGTACATGTGTAGAATGAACTATGACACAGCCATAAAAAATGAAAGAAGTCTTGCCCATTGCTACAACACCTTGATGGCATTATCCTAAATTAAATAGGTCAGACAATGTATGACCTCACTTATATGTGAAACCCATAAACACTGAATTCATAGAAACAGAGAAATGGGTGGGGGCCAGAGGCAGCGGATATTTGTAATAGATGAAGGAGGTCAAAGGTACCAACTTCCAGTTAGAAGATAAATAAGTTCTGGGATTGTAATGGCTAGCCTGAGGACTATAGTTTAATAATACTTTATTGTGTATTTGAAGAATACTAAGAGAGTAGATCTCAAGTGCTGTCATCACAAGAAAAGTAAAATTGTAACTGTGTGAATGATGAATGTTACCTAAATTTACTGTGATCATTTCACAGTATGTACATATATCAAATCATTATATTGTCACGCCTTAAACTACTATGAAGGTCTAGCTCAATATCTCCATAAATCTGGGGGGGAAGAATATATACTGTAAAGCTACAACTGGGTCCCAGGTTTTACTGGTAGCCTTATAGATGAGCAAATTTAGGATTAGCCTCACGATTCTCTGGGTTCTTAAGATAAATACCACAATAGCATTTCAGTTACCCTCATAGTAAGGATCCTGGTTATAATGAACAATGTCTGAGCCACGTCTTTATTGAAAACCACAATACATTTCGTAGGGAGGATTCTTGTATAAATCCTCGATTTGTGCTGTGCCCACATCACAGCCAAGCAGCAGGACTCCACGAGACCATTTTCCTCACAGGGCAAGTGCTCACGTGCTTGTAGGATTCGGCGTTCTAGTATTTCATTCTAACATTGTCACTCATGTACTGGCCATAACTCTTTCCATTTTTTTTTAACGCTTTCATTTGTTTTTTAGTCAACATTCCCTCTAATGTTTGTTAGGTTTCTACACGCGAAAACAAAAACTAATTTTGCCCCAATAACATGCACACTTGCACCACTGTTTTCAGGCATTTGCACTATAAGTGGAACGACAGACAGAAGTTGTGCTACGTGTCTCAAGGAGATGCCAGCTTCACATACGGCTACGAGTACCTGGGCTGCACGCCCCGCTTGGTTATCACGCCCCTCACTAACAGGTGCTGGCTCACCCTCACCGGAGCGCTGCTCCTGAATCTGGGGGGCTGCCCCGCAGGCCCCACCGGCACGGGCAAAACAGAGAGTATCAAAGATCTAGCCAAAGTAAGTGCCTTTGGTATCCAGAATGCCGCTTTCTTGGGTTTTTAGTCACACAGACCTTAATGGTATCTTAAATATACACCATTCCTGCTAGTAAGATGTTCAGAACATTTAACAGACACCAGGTCCATAAAGTCATGTAACTCATCCGTTCACATTTAAGTGTCTGCTGTGTGCTGGGACATGGGCCTTCTGCAGGCTCAGTTTGCTTCTGTTTACTTGGGATTCCACCGTGCTCACTGATGAGTGAGTGGTGGCAGCATCGCCCTCATTTAAGGGTGATTTCGAGCTGCATGCAGACTTCTCCCTGGTTGTGTGTGTGTGTGTGTGTGTGTGTGTGTGTGTGACACAGAGAAAGAGACAGGGACTATGAAAGTGGAGGAGATGGTTTGATGTCACTGAAATGATTTCCCTGAAATGCTTTTTTCCTTAGTTTTTTATTGATGTGTTTTAGAAACATGACTCTTTAGCATTCCCTGTGCTAATCAACTTAATAGTGTATATGTCTCTACACTCTACTAAGTTTTGTGACTTTCTAAATTCAATATGTACTTCATCTGGAGATTGCAGTTTTCTCAAAAGAGTAAAGACATTTTATTACTCCTGAAGTTTTAGCATTAGTATTTTGTGTCATAATTCAAGAGATCTATTAAAATAATATTTTTGTTTCTCAGTCCTTAGGCAAACATTGTTTGGTCTTCAACTGTTTTGAGGATTTGGATTATAAGGTAAGGCTTATTCGTTTATATGTAGGAAAAAATATTGTGCACATAGAAGAAAGAATTCATTGAGGATTGAAAGAACAAGAAAAATATTTCTCTTGGAGAGACATTAAGTATTAACAGATCTGTAAATGCTGTTGATTCTTCTAAATTGATAAAATAGAAACTTAGAATATAATAGAAACTTAAAACATCATGCAGTTTTCTTTTATGAAACTGAACTACTTCTTATGACAGTGGTTTTCAAATTTTTTGATGGGGTTTTTCCTAACAAAATATGATATGGAACATGAATTTACTAACAAAATTAAGAGTACTGCTCTATTAATATAAATTTATTTTATACTTTTATTTACTTTCACTTTTTATTTACTATTTTATACTTTTATTTACTTTTTTATACTTTTATTTACTGAAAAGGTATACTCCTGTTTACTGAAAAGGTAATCATTAAAAACAATGAGGCTGTTATAATTAACACAGAAATTTGCATCAGAGTTTGTAGTGATGATTACAATTTTATGTCAGCCTTATTTTTTTCTGGTGGTATATTACCTAAGAAGACACAGCTCCTAACATTGTGAAATATTCATTGAAATGTCATATTTCAAATGTCATATACCTTTGGCGCCTCTGCCAAATTTACTTACAGTTTCAAAACACTCCCATTTACTTTGTCTTGCATGTTAAGTCCAGACCATTTACCTTTTATTAGGGTCCTTTTATTGGCAGCTAAAAGCACATTAGCTGTGAGAACCTGCCTTTCCAGTGTGTGCTCACTTAACACATGAAAAGTATCAATAAACACAGATCAGCTGTTTGCATGAGTATTGTCAAGACCTAGAGACCCTAGTTTCCTCCCCAGGAACTGCCCTCAGGTGCAGTGAGCAGGGCTGAGCAGCTGAGCGGGGAGCCCAGAAACCTGCTCATCAAGATAAATCTTATTTTAATGATTTTTAGAATCAAAATTAAGGCCAAAAACCATGAAAAAATGAAATATCAAAATTTTCAGTAGCGACACAACCTGATTCCTGCAACCAGTGGGAAGAACTGGCTGCTGTGTCTCGGACCCACGGGACTCTGGCGTGTACTCCTGCGTCACACGGAGAGCACGCATTCCTGCACGTGTGTTCACTCACGCTTCTTGTGTTGGGCCTATGGTGTTCTTGTTTTGGCTGCCGGCACATGGGCATCCGTGGGTTCCCCACCTGGAAGCCCCCCCGAACACCAAGGGCCAGGCCTCTGCCTGCACCTGCCAGGGGCGCGGGCCAAGCGCTGTGCACAACCGGCTGTTGTGCTAGGGAAGGCATGCGCTGGCCTTGGAGACACTGCGGAACCACACGGGGCCAGCCCAGGGAAAGCATTCACCCGTGTGTAATTTTTTTCAAGATAATGGGGAGATTCTTCTTCGGACTGGTGCAGTCGGGAGCGTGGTGCTGTTTGGACGAGTTCAATCGGATTGACGTGAAGGTCCTCTCCGTGATTGCGTCACAGATCCTAACGATCAAGGCGGCAAAAGACAGCTACTCTGTCAGGTATGGGGTGGGTGCCTCTGCTTCCTTGCTGCTTAGTATTCCTTCTTAGTATTCCTTCTCTGGGAAGTGCTTCGGGTGTTGTTTTTTTCCTAAACACAGACCAGAAGAAATGAATGACATCTTGGACATCTCCTTTGCTGGGCAAGTAAAGAGCAAATATACGGAACTGACTTTCCTGCCAGCCTGGAGGTCTCCAGGCTCCTGTCCAGTGTTGGAAAGGCCTTCCCGGCCACCAGGACAGGTCACAGATATATCCAATGACTTTTTCTTTGAACTTTAAACTCTCTTAGTACCTTTCCATGTTAGGATGTTTCACTTGAAGAAACCAAAGTATGAACCATGAGAGACTATGGACTCTGAAAAACAATATGAGGGATTTGAAGTGGCGGGGGGTGGGGGGTGGGAGGTCGGGGTACCAGGTGGTGGGTATTATAGAGGGCACGGATTGCATGGAGCACTGGGTGTGGTGCAAAAATAATGAATACTGTTATGCTGAAAATAAATAAAAAATAAATTTTTTTTAAAAAATTGTTTTTTTCCCCAGCATGTGCTGTTTGGATTTAAATGTAACACAGCCTTAGGAACTTTACCAAACTCACTTACTGTTTTAACATACTTTGACTTAGAGAACACGGTTCTCTTAGCAATGATACTATAATGGACAGGGGAGGAAAATTTTTCTTTTTCCTGTCTAGGTTCTTTTGGCTGGTCTGTTAATTAAATTGGCATAAGATAAGTTAATGGGAGAAAAGTTTAATTGCATACATACATAAGCCTCATACAGACATGAGAGGTTCAGAGACAGGCCATTAAGGTTTGTATGCCATCTTGAGCTAAGGAGAAGGGGAAAGGCATCTGGGGCTATGAAGGGAAAGAAGAAAAGTCACAGGTAGACGGGAAGAGCAGATGTTTGGTGAGAGAGACAACAGGACACAGAGAGGAATCTGAATGAACAGGTCTGCTGAGCTCCGCACAGCTTACTACGCCCAGCCCATATTCTCTGTAGCTGTCTCCGTGAGAGGTGTCTTCCTGGACCCGGCCCTCTATCTAAACTCGTAGAAGCAGTTAAAGGGGGAGGTAAAAAGCTCTTCCTGAGTCTTTTGGGCCTTCACTGTCTTTAGCTAAAAATAATGTACGTAAAGAAGTGGCACATTTTGCGGGGTACTCATTCCGAACTCCTACCAATGTCTTGTAGGTTTATGCTGGAAGGAAAAGAAATTCGTATCAACATGTCTTGTGCAGTATTTGTCACCATGATCCCTGGGTAAGTATCTGTGCTAGGAGTGGAGACAGTCAAAATCGTTTTCTGAGATTTTAGCCACAAAGCAGTCGTCTGACATTGTAGTGTACCTTGTACATTGTACCATTGTAATGTACTGCCACTGCTGACCCCCTCCTGTAACTGCACACTCACAAGTGTTACAGTTCCGTACTTATGCCCATGGGTGGTCTCACGTTAAGTTTCTGACTGAGGGATGTTTTCACTTCCAGAATGGTCAGGAGAAAAGAAAAGGTTAGCCACTTGTCACTAAGAAGACAGACTAAAAAGCAGAGAGTAGCAGAAGGAAGAGAACTTGAAGGTTATGAGGAGTGGAGGCTGGGCAGGCTCAGTGAACACCTGTCAAGGGAACGTGTGGAGGGAACGGTTGGGGTGGGAGCGACCTGATGTGAGGCGCACCATGGGAGGAGGCACAGGGAGAAAGGTCGGTAGAGAAGAACACTCTGGAAATGAAAAGTACAATAGAAACTGTCTTAGACACTTGCTTTCAAGTGAAGGTCACATAGGACACAAACAGGGTTATTCTGGGGGAAACTATATTGTGTGGTTCCTCAACGGGAAAAATGAAAACGAAATAACTGCTTTTCTGCTTATTTATTTCTTTGTTTTTCTTACCCTCTTAAGATATAAAGGTCGAGTAGAGCTCCCGGATAACTTAAAATCTCTGTTTCGCCCAGTGGCAATGATGACTCCCCATTATCAAATGATTGCTGAGATAATGCTGTTTTCATTTGGTTTCAAATCTGCAAAATCACTCTCTGGAAAGCTGGTTAACATTTATGAATTAGCCAGCAAGCAGCTCTCACAGCAGGTAACACATTGCTTTTTTCAAAAGCAAGGGGATTATAGAAAACCTTAAATAAGACTTTTCTGGTATCGGACCATGGGATGACCTGGGAAATAATGGAGATAGAATCCGGTCAGCAGTTCAAGATGGCGAGCCAACATGGAGGTGAGGGTATGTGTAAAACCAGTCCAGGTTGCAAGCCTTTCCTCCAGGGCCTGGAGAAAATAATGGAATACCTGCTGTGTGAAACTGGGGACTACTTTCTCTCCATACGAGGAAGTTAACCTCTATAGTAGTGACTCGCACTTTTTTTGTGCTTCGAGATAATTGGGGGAATTTGTTGAAACACAAATCCCTGGACGTTACCACCAACTTCCTGAGTGGCGCAGCCCTTGAGAATTTGCGTTTCTAACCAGTTCTCAACAGTCCCTGATGTTGCTGATCTGAGTACCACATGTTGAAAATGATGTTCTGGGATATGCCAGCTGGATGGGTATTTGTTTATGACTCAGCATGGTTTGGACAACCAGCCACACCACCTCCAGAATGTTCTTCCTTACCCTATTCTTTCAGTTCTTTCTCTCCATTTCAGAGAAAATTTAGTTTAGATCCTGATAGGTTTTAACAGCTTTAATACTTCCGACTTTCTCTCTTAAGAAGACTTTAGGGGCACCACTTTGGGGGGAAGTGAAGGCACTAGAAGCCAAATGCAGTCTTTCTTGATTTACAGCACAGTCTCTCTTCACAGTGTACATGATTAGGGATTTAACTGTATAGTATATGTATTTATGTCCAAGTCATCCCATTTTTCATTCAGAAATGTAATAACTCAGATATTTTAATGCTTTATAGGATCATTATGATTTTGGCTTGAGGTCTATGAAGACCGTTTTAACAATGGCTGGGAAGAAGAAACAGGTATTTAAATGGTGAGTTGAATTTTGAATCGTTAGGTCAAACGAAGTTATACAACACAGGGAAAATAATTGGTAAAAGTCTAAGTAACAGTAACAAGATAAAATGGAGCTCCCAGAATGTTACAGTGAAATATGATAGAGGTGTTTAAGAATGTGAAAGAAGAGGAAGAAAAAAATGCACAAGATCCCCGGGGTTTTTTCCCAGAAGAACTTATTGTTTAAAAAAATGTATCTTGGGCCGCCTGGGTGGCTCAGTGGGTTAAAGCCTCTGCCTTCTGCTCAGGCCATGATTCCAGGGTCCTGTGATCGAGCCCCACGTCAGGCTCTTTGCTCAGCAGGGAGCCTGCTTTGTCCTCTCTCTCTGCCTGCCTCTCTGCCTACTTGTGATCTCTGCCAAATAAATAAATAAAATCTTTTTTTAAAAAACTATCTTAACCTTTATATAATAAAAGATACACTGGAATAAAAGGCCTTATTTAAAAGAGCAGTAATTTAATGAGAAATGTAAGACCTATATGAATATATCTGTATGAGAAATGTGTAAAACCCATATGAAGAAAGCATTTGTGAAGGACACAAATGAAAACATGAATAAATGAAATAATACATCATGTACTTAATATAACATCTTAGATGGTCTAGCATCATAAAGATTTAAAGACTCTAAATGCTCATTTATGAATGAAAAAACCTCCCAGTGAGTATACCAAAGGTATTATTTGTTTATTTTTGAGCCAACAGATTCTAAAGTTCAAATAGAAAGGGGCTTCTCAGTGGCACAAGTGGTTAAGCATCCGATTCTTGGTTTCGGCTCAGGTTGTGATTTCATGGGTCATGATCTCACGGGTCATGAGATGGAGCCCTGAGTCAGGCTCTTTGCTCAGCAGGGAGTCTGCTTGAGATTCTCTCTCCTTCCATCCCTCCCACCACTCGCACTCGCGTGTGCAAGTGCACTCTTTCTCTGCCTCAAATGAATAAATGCATCGTAAAAAAAAAGAAAAACAGTTAAGACTAACTTGAAAGATATTAACAAATAAAAGCAATGAAGGAGAAACTTCCCTTTAATTACTGAGACATATTATAGAGCTGCATTGGTTAAACACTGTGGTGCTGGCTTATGAACAAAGAGGGACAAGTCATCAGGACAGAACAGAACCCAGAAGCAGGACTGCACGCTCTGGGTGTGTAGTGTGTTGTCAGTTGTGAGGCAAGAACAAACTCCCAGACTTTCCAGTGATTGTCTTTGGGAAAACTAAAGTGCCCTGTGCATAAAGATGCAGTTGGAGCCACGGCCAACGTTATCTACCTGGATAACAGGAGCAAAAGACTGAAAACATAAAAGGATTTGAAGAAACAAAATGTCCTTTATTTTCTTGGATTACAGAAGACCTGTAAAACTAAGACTCAAAATCTAGAAGCTAAGGCAAAGAGTGATAATGGTCAGAAAACACTGTGCGATCAGGGGCTGAGTGCTGAACTGGGAAGAAGGATATTTGCAGCTCTCTGGGCAGAGGGAGAGCTCACTCTGATGACATGGGAGCACTGCCTGGAGAACATGCGGAAGGACTCGTATGCAAAATGGGCAAAGCCAGTTCTCAGAAAAGGAAACATAAAAGTTTTTAAATACATGAAAGTATACTCAACCCCACTCCTGAGAGAAATGCACATTAAAAATGGAAATGTCTCTCATCTGATGGGCAAAAATACGAAAGTTGGGACTTTGTTGATGAAGCTATAGGGAAGTGAGCATTTGTTTCCATTGTTGCTAAGGGGCGGACCTCTTTGGGTTTGATTAGGGGCTATATTCATGTATTACCCATTAAAAATTAAATGAAAAAAGTGAATACATTGTAAGAGGGCATATCAATATGCCATTTACATGAATTATTAAAACACAGCCAGTGTTACAGATTGTTCATAGTACCTAGATACAGCACCAAGCACAGAACGCTGTAGGGAGGGGAAGAGTCAGGGGTCTGGCTTTAGCTCGACCATAGTATGTTATTTCTTACAAATGAAGGAACTAAGGCATATATTACAAAATGGCCTATGTAAGACTGATGGCAGGTAGATGGCTACCTGTTATGAAATGCTTTGTCGTTGGGAAGAATTAGAGGCAGGAGTACCAGGAATCAGCCTCCTGACGTCCTCCAGTCCTCCAGGCTTTCTGCTGTACGAGGACCTGTTCCAGGGAGGGAGTCCCTGATCCATGTTCTTTGCATCATAGAAAAGCCTCAGTTAGTTCTCCTAGACACCTGGACTAGGGATCTTGCCTCCAGTGTGCTGTCAGTCTGCTGCCATGAGGAGCAGCTGTCTTTTGTCTGTCTGTGCTTGCACAGCTGTGACAGCCCGTCCCCTGGTCCTACAGACCATCGTGCAGGTGATGTGGTTGTGTGAAGTTGACTGTATTATAAAGAGAATTGGGGGATTTTTAAAAGATTTTATTTATTTATTTGACAGAGATCACAATTAGGCAGGGAGGCAGCCAGAGAGAGAGGAGGAAGCAGGCTCCCCACCGAGCAGAGAGCCTGATGCGGGGCTCAAACCCAGGACCCTGGGATCATGACCTGAGCTGAAGGCAGAGGCTTTAACCCACTGAGCCACCCACGTGCCCAGATTTGGGAATTTTTATCAGAGTAAAGCACAGCAAAAAATTTAAAAATCAGACTGTTTTGCTTTTTAAAAATCCCTTGGTCCTTCCTGACACCAAAAATTATTGTGATTCTTCTTGTCTGGCCTTTTCCCTCCTGTCCCTTCCTCTCCCTCTGCTCTTGCCCATTCTTTCTCAGGCTCCTGGCTTTGCCTCCGAGGCATGCAAGGATACCACAAATGTCCCTCATTTCCAGAGCAGTCTCCCAGCAACTCTGTCTAGAGCATACTGGAGCCTCTCTCTAACTCCCGGAAAGTCTGGAGGTGCTTACATTTAAAACAGTAATAGGAGGGGCACCTGGGTGGCACAGTTGTTAAGCGTCTGCCTTCAGCTCAGGTCATGGTCCCAGGGTCCTGGGATCGAGCCCCGCATCGGGCTCCCTGCTCAGCAGGAAGCCTGTTTCTCCCTCTCCTACTCCCCCTGCTTGTGTTCCCCTCTCTCGCTGTGTCTCTTTCTGTCAAATGAATAAAATCTTTAAAAAAAAAAAAAAAAAACAGTAGTAGGAGACCATGTATTTGCTTTGTAGGGCTGCCATAACAAATGGCTACATACTTGACATCTTAAAGTACCTGAGACCAGAAGTCTGAACTCCAGATTGTGGGCAGGACTGTTGTCCCTGCCAAGGCCCAGAGGGAGAGTCCAGCATGTGCTCTGTCAGCACCCCGGAACTTGTGGCTGCGTCACTCCGGTGTCCACCCCCTCTTCTCACTGTCTGCGTGTCTGTGTGTCTCTCTGCCTTGCTCTCAGGAGGAGCGTGTGTCTGCATTTAAATCGGGATCATCTGGGATAAACTCAGTCCCATCTTTTGCTGTATCAGAAAATATTCACAGGTTCCAGGGATTAGCAAGGGAATATATCTCTGCGCAACAGTTTTGTCTGCCCCCCGCAGACAGTCCCAGAAAGGAGGTTTCTGTATCTCCCCTTCGGGGAGACAGACTGCCCAGCAGCTGGAATCCTAGGATGTCCTTGGTAGTAAAGATGTGCTTTGTCGGCAGCTAGAGAATTAACATCTCTTCAGGTAATCACTTGAAACACTTACAAAACTTACCACAGTACTGGGCCATAAAGTGAGTCTTAACTAATTCCAAAGAATGTGGTAGGTATCATGAAGGCAATCAAAATGGGTAAGAAAAAAAAAATTTATTTTCTTGGATTTTCTTGGATTTTAGTTGACTTATAAGTGTAGAGCTTTCATTTTTTATTCTTAAATGATAACAGATATTCCCCCATGATAATCTTAGATGCCATCCCCCAAATTATTCTTTTGGAGAACTTTCGTTGAGTCTTACCTTTTTATATCTAACAGCACAGTATCATAACAGTATTATTATATATAAACTGTGATCGCTCCCAGATGTAGTAGTCAGTTTGTGTGTCCGTCCGTCCGTCCTTCCTTCTCTCCTTCCTTCAAGTTATCCTCCTTGAGTGTAAAGCAAGCTGTGTCTGGGGAGAAAGGATGTCACTGACCCCCAGCAACTGTCTGACCTGGGTCATGTTGAGTATTACTTTCCCTCTAAAGTGCTTGAAAAGAGTAATGAATTCTTCGAATAAAGAACTAAACAGAGTGTCCAGTAAAAGTGCTCCCTAAACGTTAGCTATTAGCTGTTTTTATTAAGGATCAAAGACTTCAGATTCGCCTCCATCCTGCTGAAGAGTTTGGACATGCGTGCCCAGGAGGGCAGGAGGGCCTCTCCCGCCCAGAGTACTTTGCTTCTTGCGTGTCTCTGCAGTCTGATCGCATGGCCTACTGTTCCTTCTCCTGCGGGCATGTTTAATGTGCACAGATATGTGTTGAAGTGTTCAAGAGGCAACATATTGTTACTGTGGGACAGTATATTATGCAATGACTTCTTACATCTGGAGGCTTTTATGACAACAAGCAGAGATACCTTCAGCTGGCTTGAGCAGAAGAGGGGTTCAAGGTTTCTCTCCCTCAGAAGCTCCAGAGGCGGGCAGGGGAGGACTGTTCTGACAAGGGTTTCAGGTCCATTGGTCTCTACAGGACCTCTTCCATGGCGTAACTTGGGCCACAGTTCCCAGCTGCATAGCCTGCAAGCCTGTTTCCCTGGTCTCCTTGAGATTGTGAATAAATTGTTATTATTTCTTATTTTTTTGAAGATTTTATTTATTTATTTGACAGAGAGAGAGAGATCACAAATAGGCAGAGAGAGGCAGAAAGAGGAAGGGAAGCAGGCTCCCCACTGAGCAGAAAGCCCGATGTGGGGCTCCATCCCAGGACCCTGGGATCATGACCTCAGCTGAAGGCAGAGGCTTTAACCCACTGAGCCACCCAGGTGCCCGTTATTATTTCTTATTTGACATCAACCCAAATTCGTTCCATTATTTGCAGCTAAAACACGTTACTGATACAATGCCAGACCCTGACTGGGGGCGTGGCATTGCCCTGCCTGTTCAGGACCAGCCCGGGCCTGTCTCTGGGTCCCATCTGTGGGCCCTGGGACCAGATATGCCTCACGCACACCGCCTAGCTGCTTTGCGGTGAGGGACAGGAGGAAGGGCTATGGGGATAGCCCCCGCCGCAAAGGAGCGGAACAGGCCTCGGTCTCATTCTTGCTCACCTGGTCTGTGTTTTTTTCTTCTGTTAAAGTAACTCCGGTGACCATCTTTCTGAAAAGGAGGAGACTCTGATCGTCCTTGAGGCTCTAAGAGAAGCTAGTTTGCCAAAATTTCTCCCTGAAGACGTCCCATGTTTTGAAAAGATTATAGGAGATATTTTTCCTGAAGCAGAAGTTTCAATACCAAATCAGGTTGCCTTGGAGGTAATAAGACTTTTGAAAATCATCACAAATGATTTAGATGTGGAATATTGAGATAAGAAATGACGTAAGTAAAAAATATTCTAGTTCTTCCTGAAACACTCTATTTGTGTTCTGGTTGGAGGGATAAACATACTCGGAGACATATTCCCCTTGGGAGAAAAACAGCCTCAGTCAAGGAAGGCTGCTAATTACATTGTTCCCCAGTTTTTTCATCTTTCCAAAGGGAATGAGAGTTTCCTCTCATTAAAGACGTGCTCTAAGGATCAAATTAGATCAGGACTATGAAAAAGGACATTACAATGTAAACTTTTGTGGTTATAAAAATGGCATGTTATGACTGACCTTGCAGTCATTGCCTCTGTCTGGGTGGGGTCTCGACTTTTCTCCCGTGGCCCCCTGTGTCCACATGCTGCGGCAGCCAGCAGTGCTTTCTGGACACCTGTGACCAGGCCCACAGAGCCCACAGAGCCCCCAGCAGACAGACCCAGAGTCAGCTCCCCCGACACCGATCACACGGCCTTTCACGGTCTGGCCACATCAGGTGACCTTTGTGTCCTTTTTCCTCCCGCCACCTTTTCTACCCCAGGCGTCTCTTTGCTTTCTGGCTCTTCCTGGGCCCTTATCAGCTATCAGGCCATCAAACCCTTTTGTTCCTCCTTTCCCTGGTACCCTGCCCAGTTTTTCAAAACACTTTTTTTTTGTTTTAATTTTAGTATATATGGTATATGTAGCTTGTAGTTTAAACAGCCTCATAATTGTTCCTTCTTTAAGTATAGGTATAAGCTATGTGCACAACCCTGTACCCAGCGGGCATAGAATACATATTATTTTGAGGCACACATGAAGTGCTCAGCAGAAGATCATTCATTAGGTTGTGTAGGAAAGTCTGGGAAAATTTCCCTTGCAAACCACCCGGACCAGGAGTTTTATGACACAATAGTTCTTTCATGGTTCTGGTCTAGTTAGATTTCAGATCCCTTCTAGGCTCAATTTTGTTGAACTAGGGAGTATTCTCATGGCATTCACATGTTATATGTTCTGTGTGGATCTCACAGCCGCTGTGGTTTCCCGTTCCTGATGTTACCCTCCCAGCAGGTCTTATTTTCTGAGTTTGGGTTTTCTTTATTACCTAGATGACCTACAAGTGTATCTAATTGTTTTCTTCAAAAAAATGGCCTTTTATTTAATACATCTTTTTGATTTCTAACCTTTTAATATCCCTATTATTATTTTTATTTTTTTATAAACATATAATGCATTTTTAGCCCCAGGGGTACAGGGGCTAAATCGCCAGGTTTACATGCTTCAGAGCACTCACCACAGCACCCCCCAATGTCCATAATCCAACCACCCTCTCCAGACCCCCTCTACCCAACAACCCTCAGTTTGTTCTGTGAGATCAAGAGTGTCTAATGGTTTGTCTCCTCCTGATCCCATCTTGTTTCATTTATTCTTTTCCTACCCCCCAAAAAACCCCACGTTGCATCTCCACTTCCTTATATCAGGGAGATCATATGATAGTTGTCTTTCTCCAATTTACTTATTTCGCTAAGCATAATACCCTCTAGTTCCATCCGCATCATTGCAAATGACAAGATTTCATTTCTTTTGATGGCTGCATAGTATTCCATTGTCTATATATACCACATCATCTTTATCCATTCATCTGTTGATGGACATCTAGGTTCTTTCCATAGTTTGGCTATTGTGGACATTGTTGCTATAAACATTCGGGTGCATGAGCCCCTTCAGATCACTACTTTTGTATCTTTAGGGTAAGTAGTGCAATTGCTGGGTCATAGGGTAGCTCTATTTTCAACTTTTTGAGGAACCTCCATGCTGTTTTCCAGAGTGGCTGCACCAGCTTGCA
>NC_081566.1:29880317-29881032 GCF_022355385.1 Mustela nigripes | reverse complement strand
CCAACAGTGTAGGAGGGTTCCCCTTTCTCCGCATCCTCACCAGCATCTGTCATTTCCTGACTCATTAATTTTAGCCATTCTGACCAGTGTGAGGTAGTATCTCATTGTGGTTTTGATTTGTATTTCCCTGATGCCAAGTGACATGGAGCACTTTTTCATGTGTCTGTTGGCCATCTGGATGTCTTCTTTGCAGAAATGTCTGTTCATGTCCTCTGTACATTTCTTGATTGGATTATTTGTTCTTTGGATGTTGAGTTTGCTAAAGCTCTTTATAGATTTTGGATACTAGCCCTTTATCTGATATGTCGTTTGCAAATATCTTCTCCCATTCTGTCAGTTGTCTTTTGGTTTTGTTAACTGTTTCCTTTTCTGTGCAAAAGCTTTTAATCTTGATGAAACCCCAATAGTTCATTTTTGCTCTTGCTTCCCTTGCCTTTTGCGATGTTCCTAAGAAGAAGTTGCTTCAGCTGAGGTCGAAGAGGTTGCTGCCTGTGTTCTCCTCAAGGATTTTTATGGATTCCTTTCTCACATTGAGGTTCCTTCATCCATTTTGAGTCTATTTTTGTGTGTGTGTAAGGAAATGGTCCAATTTCATTTTTCTGCATGTGGCTATCCAATTTCCCAGCACCATTTATTGAAGAGGCTGTCTTTATTCCATTGGACATTCTTTCCTGCTTTGTCAAAGATGAGTTGACCATAGAGTTGAGGGTCTATT
>NC_081566.1:29675934-29875317 GCF_022355385.1 Mustela nigripes | reverse complement strand
AGAAAAGAATATATATATATATATATATATATATATATATATATATATATATATAAATTAGACTGGTGACTAGCACAGGGTCACCCCCTTAATTTTGTGAGTATTTTGGTCTCTTAGAAGAAACTACCTCCCAAACTTTTAAAGAATGAAAAACATATATAGGGGTAAACACAATGAAGAGATGGAATATGCCTATAAAGATGAAAAAAAAATTTTTTTAATTTCTAAAAAAGGAGTTGATAAAGTAAGTTGGTTGGGAGAATAAAGAAGAAAGTGGAGAGAATTTGCTCAGGCTGGAGACTAGAACAAGCCCGAAGCTAGATTTAGGGTATATTTTGATCTGTTAGAAGAAGTTGTAACCCAAATTTTTTAGAAGAAAAAACCCTATGTGTATACAAAAAATAAAGTTAGATACAATGAAGAATAAAATATGACTGTAATAATGAAGGTTCAAAAAAGATTACTATTTTTTTAATGAAAGGTACTGTTAAGATAAACTAGTAAAACATGTTAAAAGACGAAAGAGTAAAAGTTTAAAAAAATTAGCAGAAGAAAAAAAATAAAATTAAAAAAAATTAATTAACGCAAGACTAAAGAATCATGGGGAGAAAGCCATGAATTCCATGCTTTGCTTTCTCCTCCTCTGGAATTCCACTGTTCTTTTTGGTAAGTGAACTTGATCTTGGCTGGATTTTTTTTTATCTTCGGGGGGGGGAAGGGCCTGTTGTAGTGATTCTCAAGTGTCTTTGCCTGAGGCAAAATTGCACCGCCCTTACCACAGGCCAGGCTAAGTAATCCGATAGGGTTTGCTTTTGGGAGCTTTTGTTCCCTGAATGCTTTCCGTAGAGTTCTGGAGGACGGAAATGAAAATGGCGGCCTCCCAGTCTCCCTCCGGAGGAGCTGAGAGCTCAAGGCCCCACTCCTCAGCGCGCCCTCAGAGAAAAGCGCTCAATCACTCCCATCTCCCTGGCCTCCAGCCACACTCCGAGCTCACCCAGCCTGTGACCAAGCATCTCTGTCTCTGGCATGCAGCTCTGCCTGGAGTCTCTGAACCCTGCAGATCCCTGAGCTCCCCCAGGGGGTGTCTCCCCAGATCTTGTGGGGACCCCACTCACAGAGCAGTGGCCTGTGCCACGGATTATGGTTCAAGGTAACCCTGAGCTGAGAGCTCACTCATTAGCTCTGTCGCTGTAGCCGGCTTCCCTGCTCTAATACCTGTGAGCTCTGCAACACTCAGACACCCCCAATCCTTCTTTGACCCCACAAGACCTGGGACTACGCTGACCCCATCTGGGCTTCACCCCAGTTTAGCCTCTGGAGCGATGTCCCTCAGTGGAGCAGTCCTGATTTAGTGCTCTGTTGTTCTGCCGCTTACCGGGAGCCGCACCCCCGCCCCATGTGGTCTGTCTTCCTGCTGCTTTGGATTCACTTCACCACCGTCCTACCTTTCAGAAAGTGGTCGATTTACTATTTCTAGAATTGTTGCTCTTCTTCTCTTTGATTTCCTGTTGGATTTATAGGTGTTTGGAATGGTTTGATAAGCTATCTAGCTGACCTCCTGCTACCTGATGTCATCTCAGCCTGCTACTTCTCTGCCATCTTGACTCCTCCCCCCCATTATTATTTTTAAATGCCTTCTTTTTTTCTCTCAGTTTTGTGTTTTCCCTCCAACTGTCTAAGATGAGTAGTTTATTTTTTTACTACTATAAGTTGATAAAACAAGGGACATCCATGTGGCTCAGTTGGTAAGTGGCTGGCTCTTGGTCTCAGCTCAGGTCTTGATCATAGGGTTGTGGTTCAAACCCCACACTGGGCTTCATGCTGGATATGAAACCTACTTTAAAAACAAAACAAAACAAAAAATCCCAACAAAGAAAACTATGTAACTTCATCCAAGCACTGCCTTAGATACAGAGGCTGTAAGTTCAGGTGGGTGGTGTTTTCCTAAGCATTTTTCCCCAGAAATTTGATAGACTAATGTGTATTTTTTTTCCTAAGTTTTCTTTCAAGACAGAGGTTTTTCATGCTTTTAATTTCCAGATAAAGACCTTTTTATTTTCTGATTTTGTTACCAATTTCTGGTTTTACTTAATTATCACCAGAGAATATTATCTTTGTTATTATTCCTTAAGAATTTAGACTTTTTAATGGCCTAATGGATAGGTAACTTTTGTGCATAGTCCCTATACACATGGAAAAAAGGTATCTCTGGACTGCAAATAGAAGACAGAGATTTTTTTTATCTCCATTTGTTAATACTGTTCATTTCACATTTATTAAGTGATGCGTAGGGTACCAGCTGGTGAGCTACACTTCGGCAAGAGACACTGAAATGCTTATTACTCAGGGGTCTTGGAGGAAGTTTGCAGGACAGGCCTCCCGGAGTCCCCGGGGAGCATGAGGCAGGGTGCCGGCAGAGAGGCAGGCCTGGGGCACCCTCCTTCTTCAGGGGCCATGGCCAGGCTGCTTTCGGGATTCCCAGGCTAAGGCTACATTGGTCAGGGCAAACCAAACAGAGCAGGCATTTGGCAAGTTCCTGGTGGGCGCCGTCTAAGGAGCCTGTAAAGGAAAGACCCCAGGAGGCAGGGACATGCCACCACCAGCTCATGCCTGCTCCCGGCTCTACAGGCTGCCATCTGGGGGCCTGCGCCAGTGGGAGGGTCAGAGTCACGTCCCCACAGGCTGTTGGATGGATGGGACAGAATGGATGCAGAGGCAGCTCAATCCCATTTTCTCTATCTTATGGATGGTGCTACACGTGCCACAGACGGACTTGTACTTGTTTACTTGTTGTCCTTGGACTCAGAAGGGAACTCGTGTCTCCTTTCCACACATTCCTATTCACCCTTCCACCCTCTGCTTCCTAATGGTCATTACTGGGTCATCTGACACACGGATACCAATAACACATCATTGCAGGAGTTGTGCTCAAAAAGCAGCGCTTTTGGGTCCTGGGGGTGGTTTTTTGGCTTGAATTCCACTTTGTTCAGATGGTTCTGCCATTGTTTGCCTTTTGGACTTGTGGGCTTGTTTTTTTCCCAACTTTATAAATTCCACAAAGTGAAGTGGTTTTTATTTTTTGCTTTAAAGATTCTATTTATTTGACACACAGAGAGAGAAGTCACAAGCAGGCAGAGAGGCAAGCAGAGAGAGAGAGGAGGAAGCAGACTCCCTACCAAGCAGAGAGCCCGATGCAGGGCTTGATCTCTGGACCCTGGGATAATGACCTGAGCTGAAGGCAGAGGCTTTAACCCACTGAGCCACCCAGGTGTCCCTGAAGTGGTTTTTAAATTTTGTTTTATTCTACAGATTTTTATGCAGGCTAGTATTTTTATTCTAAGGATAACTTTATACATCTTTATCATAATATCCATAGTTTTTCAGCTATTTGGATACTGTTAGTCCCTAATATGAACAATGATATATGTCTTTTTCTCCTTTCTGCTCTCTCTCTTTCACTGCCCAAATTTTACAATATTGCCTGCTTTTTTTTTTTTTTTTTTAACTTTGTACATTAGAAATGCTGTCTGTGACTCTGTGCAGGAAAGGGGTCTGGGAACACCCTGTGCCTCCCCAGCCCATGGCTCTGGACCCGCCCAGTGTTATCCAGCTCCGGCCTCCTGGCTGCGTGGCCATGCGATGCCTTCAGTTACTTCACAGTGTCGTAGAGTTCTTGGCGATACTGGTGTCATAGTTATAATATTCTCAGTGGTGTATAACATGTGTACTGAAATGCCTTTGATTTGAGTCTCCCCTTGAATATGGCGGCCTTGGTGAAGTGTCTCAGTAGTTCAGAATTAGCACTGATTTTACTTGTTCCGTGGGGATTTTGTTGGCCGATCATATCAGAATGAAAGCCATACCTTTTTCCTGCCGTCCTTGTGTCCCATATTCTCCTTTGCTTATGAAAACTTTCCAGGGTTGCATCACTCCTGCCTTCCTGGGATATTCCACGTTTTATCCTCATGTGATTTTTATATACTATTTTATTAAGTTAGTTAATATTTTATTTAGGATTTTCACATGTACACTTAAAAATTACCTTACCTGTTTTTAGAATCAAGATTATCCTAGCTCTTCAAAAGAGACTGAACAACAAATGTTCTTATGTTTTCTGGAAAAACTTGTATAAGATTAGATTTTTGATCAAACTCACTGTAAAAATACTTGGATCTGGATTTGGTAGGGGTGGGAGGGAGAGGTTTTGAATCACTTAGTGAGCCCTTCACACTCCCTGTGTTCACACAACAAATGCGTGTTTCTAAATGCATTAACTGAAGTTGTTTCTACTACTCTCACCACTTTCCAGGCTCTGCTACAGTTATTTCTGTTCTTCGTAATGATCGTTCTTGCCTGAGGTCTGTGTATAATCAGTTTTTTGAAAGAGGTAACTTTTGGTTTTGATTTTTTTTTTCACTATTTTTTTCCTTGATCTATTTGGTTGATTTCTGTCCTCCATTATTTACATTCTATTTATTTCATTTGACTTGTTCTCCTATTCTTAAGTTTAGTGCTGAGTTTGTTTTTTATCTGTTTCTTCCTAAAGTATTAAAGATGTGAATTTTCCTCTCAGTATTCCTGGAGCTCTTTCCTATAAGTTGGTTATTTTTGGTTTTTGTTTTGTTTTGTTTTTTAAAGATTTTATTTATTTGACAGAGAGAGATCACAAGTAGGCAGAGAGAGAGAGAGAAGCAGGCTACCTGCTGAGCAGAAAGCCTGATGCAGGACTCAATCCCAGGACCCTGGGATCATGACCTGAGCCAAAGGCAGCGGCTTAACCCGCTGAGCCACCCAGGTGCCCCATCCTTTAAGTTTTCACATGTAGTATTTTAATTAACATTTAGTTATAAATATTTCTTTATAATTTTTAAAGCCCATTAGGTTTTTTTTTTTTTGCCAATTTCTGAGAATTTAAACTACCCATATATTATTAATCTCCATTTTGATTAGTTTTGATTGGGGACTATATGCTATACTGTACATATTTATCCTTTTGAAATAACCTTCATGAGGTTTCCTACATCCCCTAATGACATCGTTTTGTAAGTGCTTCATGTGTGCTCTGATATAGGTGTTCTATGCTCATTGGACTTAATATTATATACATACACTCTTACACAGCTTAGATACCTATTATTTATTGATCCATCAGCTTCTAAAAGTGATGTATTAATATATTAACTACAATTATTGATTCACATCTGTTTTCCCTGCATATTGGCACATTGCTGCTCTTATATAGTTTGATGATATAAGTGGATATATATTTATTTCTTATTCTTCTTAAATTCCACATGTAAGTGAAACCATACAATATTTGTCTTTCTCTGACTTATTTCACTTAGAATTATACTCTCTAGATCCCTCTATGTTGTTGTGCATGCTAAGAGTTCAGTCTTTTTTGTGACTGGGTGATATTGTACCATACACACACACACACACACACACACACACACACACACACACACACCATACCTTCTTTATCCATTCATCCAACGATGGGGATTTGGGGTGTTTGCATACCTTGACTGTTGTAAAGCTGCAGTAAACATAGGAGTGTGTATGTCTTTTCAAATTACTGTTTGCATTTCTTTAGGTAAATATCCAGTAGTGAAATTACTGGATCATATGGTAATTCTATTCTTATTTTTTTGGATGAACCTCCATACTGTTTCTTGGAGTGGCTAAACCAGTTTGTGTTCCCACCAACAGTGCACGAGGGTTCCTTTTTTTCCATATCATCGTCAACACCTGTTGTTTCCTGTGGGTTTTGGGGTTTTGGGGGGTTTCACTCTTTTTTTTTTTTAATTTTAGTTCCATTATGGTTAACATATAGTGTTGTATTAGTTTTAGGTGTACAACATAACTATTCAATAATTCCATTTATTGAACTCATTCTTATTCCTCTTCCTCCCACATCTTAGGTATATGGTGACATTTTTTACAGTCTTTTATGAAGGTAAAATGAATCCCTTTTTGTGAATCTCTTGACTGAATTTTATAGATACACTTATTTTTGCCTCTTTTGTGCATCCAACTTTTCTTATTCCTGCTTATGGTCTTTCCTTTCCACTCAAATAATATATTTTTTTTAAGATTCTATTTATTTGTTTGACAGAGAGAGAAAGAGAGAGAGTTCACAAGTAGGCAGAGCAGCAGGCAGAGAGAGAAGGAAGCAGGCTCCCTGCCAAGCAGAGAGCCCAATGCAGGGCTTGATCCCAGGACCCTGAGATCATGACCTGAGCTGAAGGCAGAAGCATAACCCACTGAGCCACCCAGGTGCCCCAAAGAATATTTTTTAACATTTCTTGAAGGGCTCGTTTAGTGTCATTAATTCCTTTAACTCTTGTTTGTCTGGGAAGCTCTGTCTCTCCTTCTGGTCTGAACGAGAGCCTTATTGGATATTCTTGGCTCCAGATTTTTTCCTTTTAGCACTTTGAATATATCATTCTACTCCCTTCTGGCCTATGAAGTTTCTGCTGAAAAATCCACTGATAGCTGTATGGGGTTTCCCTCGTATGTAACTGCTTTTCTTTTCTCTTGCTGCTTTTAAAATTCTTTATCACTACTTTTTGTCATATTATTTACTTTGTGTCTAGGTGTGGACCCCTTTGACTTGGTCTTGTTGGGATTTCTCTAGGTCTGTTGGATCTGGATTTCTCTTTCCTTTCCCAGATTCAGGGAGTTTTTAGCTATCCTCTCTTCAGACAAATCTTCTGCCCCCTTTTCTCGCTCTTTTTCTTCTGCCCCCTTTTCTCGCTCTTTTCCTTCTGGGGTCCCTATCTGTTATGCTTGATAATGTTGCTGAGTTCCCTGGGTCTATTCTCATTTTGTGTATTTTTTTTCCCCCTATCATGTGCTCAGCTTTATTACTTTCCATGACTCTGTCCTCCAGGTGGCTGATCCATTCTACTTCCTCTTGTTTGCTATTTATTCCAGCTGGTCTATTTTTATTTCCATTAAGTGAGTCCAATAGCTCTAATTGCTCTTTTTTATGTCTCCTGTCTCTTGGTGGAAGGTCTCATGAAGGTTCTGCAGTCCTTTCTCAATTCTGGTGAGGATATTTATGAGAATTACTTTAAATTCATTATCAAACCTATTACTCATTTCCTTTTTGTTTAGGTCTCTTGCTCTGATTTTGTTCTGCTCTTTCATTTGGGACATATTCCTCTGTCTCTTCATTCTTTCTATTGCTGTGTCTATTTCTTTGTGTTAGGAAAATCAGCTATGTCTCCTGCTGTTTTACTGTCTCTTTAAGAGCAGGGACTCAGCTTCCTATCTGAACCTGCTGATCTTTAAAGTTCCAGGTGGTAAGTCACACTGAATGTAAGAGCTCACAAAGTTATGCCCCTCTGGTTTTCAAAGGCATTGTTATGGGGATCCCTCTTCTTGGTATAGGTCCCTGTGCCTGGGCTGACATCTGCTCCTCTTCCCCTTCCTGTGCCCTCAGATCCCTCCCTCCTACAGACAGTGTCACAGGTCTGTCAGTGTCACAGATCTGTTTGGTTCCCAGCTGTGTCTCTGCCCATCCTACCCTCTTCAAGGTGGCCTCTTCTTGGTGTGTAGCTGTGGAGAGCCTGTCCTACCAGTCTTTGGGGAATCTTCTGAGTCATTTACACAGACATGAGTGTTACCTAGTTGTATCCATGGGATGAGGTGAGCCCAGGACCCTTCTACTCCACCATCTTCTCTGCAGGTCTCTCTGGAAGCTTTTAAAATTTTCATTTTGTCCTTGATATTCCAAATCTTACTTTAAATTCTCTAGCTATGTATTTTCATATTCTGTTGGCTGTTTTAATATGGAGCTATTTATTTTTAGTTTTCTGTTGACAGGAAGTGGACTTCTGCTCTGAGATTCTCTGTTCCATGTGTTTCAATGAGTTGGATTTTTCCAAACCAACAAACTGTAGGTCCAAACTCTAAGCTAAATCAGCTTAACTGTTTTCATAGCACTTACCTGTGTTTTAGATATTACAGATTTTTCTGTATTCTTATTGTAATGAAAACATATAGATATATAGGTAGATCGATATGTCTATATATAGAGATATAGATATGATATATTGATATAGATATTTATATAGATATCTATATCTATATGAAGATATCTTTGTGGTTTTGTGCTATGTGGCTTCCAGGAGACATAAGATGGATGGTTGCATCTAAGCTATTGTCTACATTCTGCATATTTATACTTACATTTTGAGGATTTCCAATCTGCTAGAAAAAGGGAAGGAAGATGTTAGTTGACAAATTTCACTTTCTCTCTCTTATATAAGCATCTTTTTGTTTCTCCCCAGCCTACACATTCCTTCCTCTCCTTTCTCCAGTTATGTGTTACCTTTAACATTTTCAAATCGCAGCTAAAACAAATGGCATTGCCTTCATAATAGCATTTCTAGGTGCACGTTGATGGTTTAACTTTTTAACCTTTTATATTCATCTCTTCCTAAGTTTTACAAGTTAGTTTACAAACATCAGTTTATTCTGCTTCTTTCCCCTTCATATAATTTTTACATTATAAATATGAAGGCTTTCATCTCTTAAATAAACTGTTAATAAAATGTTGCCAAATAATAATATATGGCTAGAGAAATGACATAAAGTTCACAATTTAAAGGTTTAATATTAAATTTGGAATAATCCAGTCTTTTATTTAATAGTGTATTTTTGATGGTTTACACAGTGACCAGTCACATATAGGATATCCACATAGGAATACATGCTCTTAAATAAATACGCTGTACGTGGGCTGTTTACATCCCTTGTTCATTTGAGGTACGAGAATCTGAATTGCGTGCAATAGGCAACTGGAATCTCTCCAGCCTATTCCCATTTCTCTCTCTAACCACATCTACAGTGTTGGGGTGGGAGTGTCATTAACTCAGAGCAACCATAGAATTTACAAAGAATCACCAAAACCATATCCTAATGTGGTACATAAATGATGTACAGTTTGCCAGGCGGCTGACTCTATGGAATATCATTTACAACCATAAATACTAAAGTAAGATTATAATTTTTGTTTCAAAACCTTCCAAAGTAAGGAATTGTGAAAGTCTTTAACCAGGAGGGATGACATGTCCAAATATCTCTTCTTTTGATTATCCCACTTGTGCTGATCCTCAGACTCCCGTGCTATCCCTAGTCCACTCCTGCAGACTGTTGGCCTACGTCCAGGCAGGTGTCTAGGTTTGTATTGTCTGTGGTGGAGAATTCCTAGCCCCCGCATCTGAAACTGCTCCACATTCAGGCCTTACGTGGGTGTCTCATCAACTCCATTTAAAAGAAGTTGCTCTCATTGTGCTACTGGGTATTTGCCCCAAGATAGAATGGAGCGATCCGGAGGGACACCTGCACCCCAGTGCTTATAGCAGCAATGTCCCCAACAGACAAACTGTGGGAAGAGTCCAGATGTCCACCAGCAGATGAGTGGATAAAGAAGATGTAGTATATATATACAATGGGCTACTACTCAGCCATCAAAAAAAAAAAAAAAAAGAAAAGAAAAGAAAAGAAATCTTGCCCTTTGTAATTGACATGGATGGAACTAGAGGGGAGTATTATGCTACATGAAATAAGTCAATCAGAGAAAGATAATTATATGATTCACTCATAGGTGGAATTTAAGAAATAAAACAGGAAGGGAGGGGAAAATCCAACAAGACGAAATCAGAGAGGGAGACAAACCATGAGAGACTCTTAACTCTAGGAAGCTAACTGCAGGTTGCTGGAGGGTACGTGGGTGGGGGGATGGGGTAGCTGGGTGACAGGCACTAAGGAGGGCACGTGACGTAATGAGCGCTGGGTGTTCTTTGCAACTGATGAATCACTGAACTCTACCTCTGAAGCTAATAATACACTGATATTAATTAATTGAATGTAAATAAAATTTAAAAAATAAATGAAGTTGCTCTCAGCTGATTTCCTAAGCTCCAGTAGCTTGGCCATAGGAGCTATTTTTTCTCCATTTGCAGAGTCCTGCTGAGTGTTCTGTGTCTCCTTCAGCAGCAACTGTGTCTGTTCCATCATGGGAACACAAGGAATGAGAAATGGAGTAGGAGAGGTCAGTTAGAAAAAGGATAAATCCCACTTTTTTCTGTAGGGACATTTGCTATAGTATTGACATTGAAATAAACCCCACTTTATTTTTTTAAAGATTTTTTTAAGATTTTTTTTTTTTTTTTTTTTGTATTTGAGATAGAGAGAGCGAGCAAGCACTGAGCCAGGGGCAGAAGGAGAGGGAGAAGCAGGCTCCTCACTGAGCAGGATGCCTGATGCAGGACTTGATCCCAGGACCTGGGATCATGATCTGAGCTGAAGGCAGACGCTTTACCGACTGAGCCACCCAGGCGTCCCTAAACCTCACTTTAAGAAGGAAACATGGATGTCCTTGTAATTCCTGCATTAAAATATTAAGTATCTTTCTAAGCTGTCATGACTTACTGGATGTTTTCATGTCTAACCATGTCAAGTCCTCGATCTTGCAAATTGTACTTACTATCCTAGAATACTTTTTTTTAAGATTTTATTCATTTGAGGCAGAGATACAGAAAGAGCATGAGGAGAGGGAGAAACAGACTCCCTGCTGAGCAGGGAGCCAGACACGGGGCTTGATCCCAGCCAAAGATAGATGTTTAACCATCTGAGCCACCCAGGCACTGTCCACCCTAGAATATCCTTAACATCGAAACATTAAAGTAATTGTTACAAACCTGAAAACCTACATTAATGGTGATTGGAATTACACAAAGATATAGACTCTTTTAAATTTTCTTTTAGCATATGATAATTAGGCAATGATACTATGGTGACAGTTCTTAAATACATCTTAAAGAATGAATTCTTTTAAAAAATAAAAAAGATTTATTTTAGAGGCGGGGTGAGGAGGGGGAGGAGCAGAGAGAGAGGGAGAGAGAGAATCTCAGACTCTCCCCTGAGGAGGTGGGACTCGATCCCAGGACCCCGAGATCATGACCTGAGCTGAAATCAAGAGTTGAATCTTCAAAGAACTGAGCCTCCCAGGTGCCCTAAGCATGAATTCTTGTATTGTGGGAGGGTCTATACATTTGCTACCAGGGATCTGTGAGCATAACATTTTGTGTGTATTGTATTTTGCAGGTAAGTAGTAGTCTCAGTTTGGTGAAAGTAAGAACTACTATCATAGAGTGCCGTATTGGGTACCTCGTTAGGAGAGATTTTGTAGGATCATGTATTAAGAGTTTAATTTGCAATGTACTTTCATGTATTTATTTTCTTTAGGAAGCAATATTTATTGCAACTCAACAGTTGGGCTTACAACAATGGCCAGCTCAGACAAAGAAAATCATACAGTTTTATAATCAGCTTCAGGTAAGTGAGGAATGGTGTGTTAGCACCTCTTTGCTCCTGAATGTTAATAGTTCTGATCAAGGAGAAAACCAGGGTAACAAGAAAGTGGCTTACTCTGTTATTGACCCAGATGTCATTATTCGACCCTCAACTAACTTTGACTAGATTTATCTTCTTCACCTTTGTCCCCTTACCAAATGTGTCCCTCCACATGTGGTGTAAATGTTCTGCCTCACACAGCTATGCCTTCTTTGAACTTTCTGTGCCCATGAATGAACCAGTTGGAAAAGATGGTGCATTTCCCTGATTATCAGTAAAATTGTACATCTCATATTTATATTCTTCACCATCTGAGTTTCCTACAAATTGCCAGATTATATAACATACTCATTTCTCAATTAGGTTTTTTGTCTTTTTCTTACCAAGTGTGTGTAGACTTTTCTTTATACATTTTTATATCCTGTTCCTTTGTTGTTTATGTGCATTGCAAATAAATTCTCTAAATCTTGGGTTTTCAGAAATGTTCCTCGTGTTCACTGGTGCAGGAGACATTGTTAATGCAGTCAAGTCTGCTGGTCCTTTTTGTGTGTGTGTGGTTTGTGTTTTCTGTGAATTTTTAGAAATCTTTTCTATCCTATTTCATAAATATGTTCTCTATGATTTTTTTTCTCAAATCTTTTGATATTTGCATTTCCCATTTTTAAGTTGTCTGGAATTTTCTTTAATATATCAAATGTGGATCTATTTTTCCTCAGATGGATAACCAGTTTTCCCAAGACTTTTCCTCACTGATTTGCTATTTCTCTCATGTACTGTGTTTCCAATATAATAGGGTGGATTTCTTTGTTGATTTCTTCCATATTTTATTATTTGTCTTTATCTTATGATACCACCAGTCTTAATTACCACAGCTTTATAATAGGTCTTCATATCTGGTGATGCCAATTGTAAGAGGTTAAAAAAAAAAAAAAAAAGCTATCCCTGACCCTCTTAGGGTTTCTGACTGAGTCTGAAAATCAAATTGAGAAAGATAGATTAGCAGGAGAAAAGCATGCACTTTTTTTAAATTTATTTTTTATTTATTTTCAGCATAACAGTATTCATTGTTTTTGTACCACACCCAGTGCTCCATGCAATCCGTGCCCTCTCTAATACCCACCACCTGGTTTGATTTTTTTTTACATGAGAACCTTCATAAGAGAATAGACATGCCCAAAGAAGTGACCAGAACAGGAAGCTTTATACCTTTTAGATAAAGAAACAATGAATTTGTGCGGAGTTGACAGGACAGAGGGGTTGGGCTGGGGGTGTAGTAGGTGGTGAGGAAGTAAGCAGGAAGATGTGGACCTCCTGAACCAGGTCTGTTCATAGAGCCTGTCAGCCCCACATTGCCCATAAGGATGCCTCTGTCCTCTGGGTATGAGGAGGGCACCTTTCACATGGGACTTGTAGGACCTGTTTCGGGGAAGAAAGGTGAGGTGGGGGATGACACAGGGCCAGGTGATATCTGCACACGTGGTTCGTGTTCCACAGAAGAACCCCACACTTAGGAACATGGCAGTCTTCTGAGGGGATAACTGGCAGACATTCCTAGCCCTTGCTCAGGAAGGAGACACTAACATTATCTTTGTTATTCTAGACAGCCGAGTTAAACCTTCTCCATCCTGATAAGAGGACTGTCTTCCAAAAACTGTTTGCTATACAAGCATCCTTGAAAAGACAGTCCTAAACAAAGCTTTTGATGACTCTGTTCAGAGGCATGTGGAAATGTCAGTGACTGTAAAGAATTGTCTCCCCAAAATTCCACCCCTCGTTATATACTGTCTTGGTTTCTGGTGAATCGTCCCAGGGCCACTCCATTGACTACTCTAGTTCATCTGACTGCCAGGAGCTGGGACCAAATATATTCAGCTTATTTCATACAGCATTTAGCTAGAGCCTCTCACAGTAGGCTAGAGTCAACCTAAAATATAAATCTCAACCATGTCCATCCAGGTTCTGGCCCCAAACAGCTGAACACACCAGAAGCCGTCAGACTCTACCTTTGAAAGCCAGGCAGATGTCTCCTAAAGCTGGTATACTGGTTGTTCCTCTGGGTCTAAAGGATTAATCCAGGTAGAGATAGTTTCTCAGCTGTGTAGATGGTGTCTTGGCCCAGAAGGAGGAAGGGACTAGGGTTATTCTATTATCCATAACAACCCTGGTCAGTGAGTTGAGACTGATCTGACTGCCTCCCAGGGACAAGTGATGTTTCCTTAAATACTGGATTCTAACACTTCAACCACCTCTGAGGTGCAAGTTGCATTTTTGGTGTGTGTGGGGGGGGGGGGAGACAAGGTAGTGTCTGACTTCTCTTTAAGAAATACAATCCTAAGGGTATACATGGTACCCTTAGAAAGAATTTCTTGATAGTTGTTGGGTTTCCCAAACAGAACTACAGCAGCTCAAGGAATACAGTTCTCAGTTCAGAGTTCAGTTCTAATAATGAGATCTAGTTCTTTTTCTTTTCTTTTTCTTTTTTCTTTTTTTTTTTTTGGAGTGACCACTTGAGGACAAGCAGTCTAGTCTGACCTGTTTGCCATACCATGAGCCCGATGACATTTATCTGCTCCAGGAAATGAGTGAGCAGTGGAGATAGGAGTGGGGAAGATATGCAAGACATCTTGAGCAAGGGTCAAGCATTTTGACGGGGAGGCCACTCCTGCTGCTTCTGACAGATTTCTCTTAGGGGAATAACAATGAAATTTTAGGGGAATAACAATTAAATCGTGATCAGTCCTATTTGATAGGGGTTGGCAGTCCCAGCAGTCGGCAAAATGAAAGGTACCTAGGGTTGTTGGGGATACCACATCAGGGCATTTTTTTTTTTGCGAGGAAGGATAGAGAATGGGCTAAGACCATGTCAATCCAAGAGAACCCAGGCAGTTGAACCAGAATTAAATTTGAACCCTCTGGACCCCATTTTGGAATGTGTATAATCAGAGTGGCCTGCGGTTTTCATCAAGGAACAGAAAGAAGCCCCAATGCTCAGGAATGGTCAGGATGAATCGCAAATTCTCAAAAGAGATCTCTATTATCCCCCATCTCTTTTATGCTGATAATTACCCAGGAAGCAGATGAAAGGAAATGGTCTCCTAGGGATGTCCCCATTCAATGACCAGCCCTCCCTGGTAAGGTGTGTGGACAAAGAGAAGGGAAGGGGCGTGGAGTCAGGAATGTCTGAGGTCAGGCTTTGAGAAGGTTGTTCCAGTGATCAATCATATCAGCATGCTATGGATGGCAGGAAGCAGAGGAGGCCCATAAAATATCCTGACCATTGGTTCATGGTTAAGAGACTCTTGGCAATAAAAAGTCAGACAGCAAATAATCCAGAAATCCAAATGACACAAATTTGGTCTCACTGATTGGACGAAACAGCAGTTTCGTAGCTTGAAACAGCGTCATTGTCCGTGAGTCACCACTGACAGCCTCAGAAAGGGGGGGGGGGCGCAGGGCTGGTACAGGATCTGCCAAGAGTATGTGGGCTCATTCGTGCCATGGGCAGCGGGACTTTTCCCACCATGAGACAGGAACCTGGAGCGCGACAGTAGTCCCTGCATCCCAAACACATGGCCCCTTACTTTGTGCGTTGGTGACGGAGAACGCGTCGCCATGTGCAGGGTGACGTTGTGTCAGGACTGCGGTCCCAGCAGTCTGGGAAGTCTGGTGTGATCAGCTTGATTCCGGGTCCTCATCATGGGCCCACGAGTAACTCCCACAGATGGTTGGCAGCCCCGACTTGTTTGCACGGTTCCCAGCCCCAGAGAGCGTTATCTTGAATCCTGCAGTCTGTAGTTCCCCAAGGGGCAGACCAAAGAGGTAGGCCACTGCCAAAGCCGGAGTCCGAGCTCTTGCCGGGAGCAGAGCTGACCAGTATGCTTTGTGGGGCCGGCCAGCCTCAGGCAGGCTGAGCCACTAGGGGGCGCCACTATGGTGTGAGTGGGATCTTTGCAAGTTGAGGACTTCACTGAACCAGCAGCTTTGCTGGGGAGGTGAGGGTGGGGGTGGCAGGAAGTTATGTTGCTCCCAGGGAACAGTGGCCCCTCTTTCATGTGATGCCATGATGCGGCTATGGCCACTTAACTGTGTTCTTAAAGTTATCCTTTCCATTAGTCATGCAAGCCTTTTGGACCCCTTCCCACCTTGCCAGTTACAGAATGGGATTATCAGACAGAGAATCACCAGACCCACATGAGGGTAGAGAGATTGAAATGGACGTGAAAAATATTTTAGCTTTGTCCATATTTGAATTTTAATGTATTTATTTGGTACATTATTAAAGATAATCATTTCTTTAGGCTTTTGCAGTAGTCTAAAAGAGATGGTGAGGGACTTAGCATCTGACTCTTTCCCCCTTGTCCCAGTCCATATGGGCTGACATAACAAAATACCATCAGTAGGGAGGTTTAAACAACAGATATTCATTTCTCACAGTTCCAGAGGCTGAGAAGTTTAAGATCAAAGTGCTAGCAGATTTTGGTTTCTGGTAAGAGCTCTCTTCCTGGCTTGCAGATGGTCACCTTCTCACTGTGTCTTCACATAGTAGAGAGGTGTTGGAGTCTGTTCCCTCTCCCTCTTCCTGTAAGAACGCTCCTCTCATTGCAGGCCCACCCTCATGACCTCATCTAAACCTAATCACCTATCACAGACCTCACTTTTAATATTATTGTGTTGGGTGTCAGCCTCAACATTTGAGTTTTAGGGAGATGGCAAACATTCACTCTATAACACCAGTAGTGATTGGGTTGGGCAGAAGAAGACGGGATCAAGAAAATTTTGTAAGAGATGAGGAAATTTGGACATGGGTACCTAGTGGTTTTATTAACAAATCAGGAAATTAGAGAAGCAACAAGTGTGAGAAGAAGGTATAGATTAGATTATGTTGACTTTGAAGATCATGTGAGACATCCAGGAGTAAGTATCTAGTAGACCACCACTGAGATTGCACTCGGGCACATAGAGCCAAAGACTGGAGAAAATAAACACATCAGGAAGTCATTAGAACTCAGGTCATGGTTAAAGATATTCAGGTCGATGAGATTGGTAGGGCCAGTGAAGGGAGAAGAGAGAAAAAGAGAAGGATGAATTAGGGAAGACTAACATGGAAATGACATTGAAAACTCAAAAGACGGAAAGAATAGAGAAAAGGAAACTGAATAAACCATATTACGGAAGCCAATCTTACAGAAAAGTATAGAAATAAAGGAGAATTAGAAAAAGATAAACTGCCAGATGTCAAGAATTGAAAGTTATCCCTTGAATTTTAAAATTGGGAGATTTCTGTTTATTTTGACATTAACCTAGTCAATGAAAATGGAACCCAGGTTATACTAGACTGAACAGTAATTTGAAGGAAGGGTTTGTGGATACAGAGATGTATTTCTAAATAAGCACCTTCAGATTTCAGCTGAACCATCAGGAAACCAAAATTAAACCATAAATCTGCAATTTTGTTTTAGACTTGCATTGGTGTAATGTTAGTAGGCCCAACTTGTGGAGGAAAGACAACAGTCAGAAGAATTTTAGAAAGAGCATTAACACTATTACCAGTTGAATACATCCTACCACGGAGAAGAAGGGAATCTATTTCACAGGTAAATACTAAATAATGTGTTTCTCTGTTTCTACAGATCTTTATGCTTCCGTAACATTTTATGTCATATTTATGTAAGTATGTTCTTGTTAAATTTATTGCTAGGAATTTTGAGGTTAGGAATCATTATACTAAATGGGATTATTTTATTTGAATCTCAAACTAGTAATTACTAGTATAAAATAAATCTACTGAATTATATATTTATTTTGTATTTCATCACCCTCATGGACTAGTAATTTTAATTCTAATTGTTTTTTTGGTGATCAATTGAATTATCTTCAAATGACTATAATTTTGTCTCTTGTAGTATTTCTATAATTTATATTCTTATTGCATTGATTAACCTTCTAAAACAGTGTTAACTGTAATAATCTCTTGTTTCTTTATCTGAAATGTAGTTAATATTTCTCCATTTAATATGATATTTGCTCTTTGTGTATGATAAATATTCCTTCATACTTGGGAAATTTCTTCCATTCTCATTATACTTCGATTTTGACTTGGAATTTGTGAAGTAATTTTTCAGAATCTATTTTTATATTTTAATTTGTTAATAAGCTATACTGATAGATTTGCTAATGTTAAATTGTCCTTGAATTCCTAGAATAACTTTTTCTTAATATGTATATATATATTTTTTTCAAAATGATTTACATTTTTATTTTTATTTTTTCAAAATTTTATTTAAATTCTAGTTAATAGCATAATGATGCTTTCAGTAGAATTCAGTGATTCACCACTTACATACAACACCCAGTGCCCATGATGACATGTGTCCTCTTTGATCCTCCTCCCCCATCTAGCCCAGCCCCACCCAGGGCCTCCATCAGCCCTTAGTCTCTTGTGATTTGTTTTCCTCTCTTCCCCTCTTCCCATATGTTTATGTGTTTTGTTTCTTAAATTCCACATATAAGTGAAATCAGATGGTATTTTTACTCCGTATAAAGCTAGATCCCAGTAAACAATGTATACTTCAGTTACCTCATTTGAAGACTCAGCAGTCTATTCGAAAAGTTTTAGAAAGTCAAGTTCTCAGTTCTGCAGGTTTTTGTTTCAGTTAGTGTGCAGTTTCTTAACATTTTTAGCTCTTTATAGAAATGCAGCTGATTTTTGTGTGTTGATGTTGTGTCCTACAAATAGTCTGGCTTATGTATTAGCTCTAGTAGTTGTTTCATAGATTTCTTTGGGATTTTCTATATATAGAATCATGTCATATTTAAATAAAGATACTTTTATGTCTCCCTTTGCAATTTGGGTGCTTTTTATTTATTTATTTTTTTCTCACCTAATTATCAGGCTAGGACTTTCAGTACAGTGTTTAATAGCAGTGGTGAAAATGGAAATTCTTGCCTTGTGCTTGATTTTAGGGAGGCTTTCAGTCTTTCCCCATTGAGTAAGAGGTCGTCCATGGGTTTTTCTTCAAATACATACCAAGTAGTGGAATTGCTAGATCATTAATTAACCATCAGAGAGAATTAGGGTCGCTTTCTTTGGAGAGAAAGACCTCTCCTAAAACTCTTTGGTGTTAACAGTGCAAAAATTTAATAATTGTGCTATAGTTAATGCCTTTAAGAAGCCACACTGGATTCTTTTCAGATTTCAGGGAGAAAAGGAAAAGTAGATATTTCTTTTATTTTTAAAAGATGAGTTTTCATGAGAGACAGAGAGAAAGAGAGGCAAAGGGAGAAGCAGGCTCCCCACTGAGCAGGGAGCCTGATGTGGGACTCATCCCAGGACCCCCAGGATCATGACCTGAATCGTACTTTCAATGTGCTGTTGCATTCAGTTTGCTAGCACTTTCTTGAGGATTTTTTCATCTCTATTCATAGGCATACTGGTGTCTCATTTTCTTATGGTGTCTTTGTGTGGATTTGGTATCAGGATAATAATTCTAGCCTCATAAAATGCGTTAGGAATTAGTCTCTCCTTTTCCATTTTTTGCAAAAATTTGAGTAAGATTGGTGTTAATTCATTTTCAGGTGTTTGGTAAAACTCATCTGCCATATGATTTTGAACTTTCTTTCTTGAAGATTTTTATTACTCTCTGCTTGTTACAGATCTGTTGGGATTTTCTATTTCTTCTTGAGACAGTTTTGATAATTTTTGTTATTTCTAGGAATTTATCTGCATCCTATAGATTATATAATTTGGCAGTCATTCATAGTGTTTTCTTATAACCCTTTTAATTTCTGCAAGGCACTAGTAGTGTCCATAGTTTATTTCTGATATTATTTATTTATCTTTTTTAATTTAATGATTATTCCCTTTTTTATTGAGGTATAATTGACATATAGCATCGTATTTTTTCAGGTGTACAACATCTGACATTTATATATATTATATATATATATATATATATATATATATATATATATGTATAACTTGACATATATATTGTGAAATGATAGTTACCATATCACAGAATTAATAAAGTGCTTTGCATCCCCATGACTTATTTATTATATAACTGGAATTTTGAACCTCTTGATTCCTTCCATCTATTTTGGTCCCCTTCCCAATACCTTTCCCCTCTGGTAACCACCAATATATTCTCTGTATCTATGAGTCTTGGGTTTGTTTTGTCTTTTAGATTCCACATATGAGTAGTGTATATAATTGTTGAACCACTATATTGTATACCTGAAACTAATATAATGCTGTATGTTAACTACACTGGAGTTAAAATGAAGAAAAAAGACAATATTAAGTCTTCTGATCCATATATGTATATATTTTTATTTATTTTTTTTTAATTTAAATTTTTTATTTTTTATAAACATATATTTTTATCCCCAGGGGTACAGGTCTGTAAATCACCAGGTTTACACACTTCACAGCACTCAAAAAACACATACCATATATGTATATATTTTATAGATACAAGTCCTTTATCAGGAACTATGATTTACAAACACTTTCTTTCATTTTGTGACTTGTCTTTATTTTCTTGATGGTGTCCTTTGAAACACAAAAGCTTTTAACCTTGATGAAATTCAGTCTATTTTTTCTATGTTGTTACAAATAGAAAGATTTTATTCTTCTTTTATTGAGTATTTGATTCCATCATACGTATACACGTGTGTGTGTGTGTGCCTGTGTATCTATAACACCGCGTCTTACTTACCTTTTCATCCATCAGTGGACACTGAGATTGCTTCTATGTTTTGGTCAGTGTAAATAATGTTGAAATGAACATAGAGGTGCATAGAACTTTTCGAATTAGTGTTCTTGTTTTCTTCAAATACATACCAAGTAGTGGAATTGCTAGATCATTAATTAACCATCAGAGAGAATTAGGGTCACTTTCTTTGGAGAGAAAGACCTCTCCTAAAACTCTTTGGTGTTAACAGTGCAAAAATTTAAATAATTGTGCTATAGTTAATACCTTTAAGAAGGATTCTTAAAGGATCTGGATTCTTTTCAGATTTCAGGGAGAAAAGGAAAAGTAGATATTTGTGTTCTAAATCCAAAGTGTATCACTATTGGTGAACTATATGGACAACTGGATGCTAATACTATGGAGTGGTCTGATGGGCTGTTAGCAGCAGCAGTTCGAAATTACGTATATCTCAACACTGCAAGGAGCTCAAAGAAAGACAGTGATTTAGGACTGAGATCAAGAATCTCAGATGCATCTAATGTGAGTTAATATGGAACAGTTACTTTCATTTGACTACTGTAGATTCTGTTGTTATTTAAAGATTGATATTTAAGCATTATTAGGCACTTAGCAGTATAAAAGTAAACTTAAAAATTATAATGATCAGTCTTAAAAAGGAGAAAAATTAAAAGCTATTAAAAAAAACAGAAAATATGACACTGTTTTAAAATGATTGGCAAACAATAAAATGAAAGAGACTGGCTTTTAAAGTAACCCAGAGTTGGGTAGGTGTTAAGTGGAGGATGGTCTAGTGATTCTGTCACGACCAGTGTACCTTACAAATTAACAAGGTATGAAAACACTTCGCTGGAAAGGTGAAAAAGTTTTTGATACAAAATTCATCACAAAATCAACACAAATAGCAAACAAAACTTTGAATGTTATATTCTCATTAGTTATAAGTAGAAATTACTGGTAAATTTCATTAGCCAAAATATATTAACAGAAGAATGGCATTTAGGAACCAAACAGATAAGCAAAGTTGGTTTTTTTCTTAAAGTTTTTATTTCAATTCCAGTTAGTGAACATGCTGTATAGTATTAGTTTCAAGTGTACAATATAATGATTCAGCAGTTCCATCCCTCACCAGGTGATCATCACAACAGGTGCACTTTTAATGCCCTTTCCCTATTTCAGCTGCCCTCAACCCAACTCCCCTCTGGTGACCATCCGTGTGTTTTCTCCAAAGGTAAAGGTCTGTTTCTTGGCTTGTCTCTTTCTCTCTCTCTTCTCCCCACCACCTGCTTTTGCTTATTTTTTTCTTAAATTCCAATTTGAGTAATGTATAGAATTGTTGAACCCCCATTATATTGTACACCTGAAACTAATATAACACTGTATGTTAATACACTGGAATAAAATGAAAAAATATAAAGTCTTCTAGTCCATATTTATGTATATATTTTTCGAGATACAAGTCCCTTATCAGGGACTATGATTTATACACTCTTTCATTTTGTGACTTGTCTTTATTTTCTTGATGGTATCCTTTGAGACACAAAAGTTTTTAGCCTTGATGAAGTTCAGGCTGTTTTTTCCTTTGTCACTTGTTTTTTTTATATCATATCTGAAGAAAGCTTTGTAAAATCAAGGTCAAAAAGCTTTCTTCTATGGGGCACCTGGGTGGCTCAGTCATTAACCATCTGCCTTCAGCTCAGGTCATGATCCCAGCATCCTGGGATAGAGCCCCATATCAGGCTCCCTGCTCAGCAGGAAGCCTGCTTCTCCCTCTCTCACTCCCCCTGCTTGTATTCCTTCTCTCACTGTGTCTCTTTCTGTCAAATAAATAAATAAAATCTTTAAAAAAAAAAAAAAAAAAGCTTTCTTCTATGCTTTTTGGTAAGAGCTTTGTAGTTTTCACTTTTATATTTAGGTCTTATAGTCTATTTTGGGTTGATTTTTGTGTTCAGTATAAGGGAGGGATCCCAATTCATTCTTTTGCTTCTGAATATCCAAGTATTCCAGAACTATTTGTGGAAAAGACCATTCTTTCTCACATTGAATTGTCTCATCACTCATCAAAATCAACTGACAGTAAATGTTGGGATTTCCTTCTGGATTCAATTCTGTTCCCTTCATCTTACATCTCTCCTTATGCAAATGCCACACTTGATGACTAGAGCTTTGCACTAAGTTTTGAAATAGAAAGCTCAAGTAGTTTCTAAGATCTTGACAACTGATTCTAAAATGTATCTGGAGGAACCAAGGTCTCTGATATTCCTGAATTAAAAAAAACCAGGGGAAGAGTCTCATGGTGAGATCTGCCAGATGTCAAGAATTATTACAGAATTAGGGTACAACAGTGTGCTGCTGGTGCAGAAAAGGATGGCAGTTCTGAACTATTATGTCCCTATGATGTAATGTAAAAATGTGTAGAGAAAACAGAATTTTGTAGAGAAATTGATAAATCATATCTAGTATGAGATTTTACTGCATCTTTCTCAGTAATTGATAGGAAAGGAATATGGTAAAGTGGCTGTGACTAAATTCTTTTTTTAAAGATTTTATTTATGTATTTGACAGAGAGAGATCACGAGTAGGCAGAGAGGCAGGCAGAGAGAGAGAGGAGGAAGCAGGCTCCCTGCTGAGCAGAGAACCCGATTCAGGACTCGATCTCAGGACCCTGGGATCATGACCTGAGCCGAAGGCACAGGCTTAACCCACTGAGCCACCCAGGTGACCCTAAATCCTTTATACTAATTATCACCAGTTAGAAATGGAAATAGGAAAAATTCAGCTAACAATGGCAAAAATCTATCTAAAATATATTGGAATAAATGTAAAAGAAAGGAATTTGTTATGGAGGTTGCAGGGGGGAAGCAGGAATATCTATATACAATCGGCAAAAATTGAATAAATGGAAGAGATACTGTATTCCTGCATGGAAAGACTTCTGTCCTAAAAATGCCAATCTAGACCAAGCTAATATATAAACATAATATCTTTCCAAGCAAAATCCCACTTTAAAAACTCAAATTAAATGACTTTAAAGTTCATTAGGAAGTATAAACATTCCGAGAGTTCAAAGAAAATCTGGGCAGAAAACCAGAGTGCTTTATATTTCTAAAATGTTCCATATTAATTTTAGAACAAATCAATACTGTAACCGAAACAGTGGAGTACAATATAATACAGTGACCATACTTAAAAATGTTGTATTGTATATTCAGAAGTTGATAAGAGAGTAGGTCTTCAGAGTTCTCACAAGAAAGAAATGTTTACCTATGCATGGTGATAGATGTTAAGTAGACTTACTGTGGCGATCATTTCACAGTCTATACAAATATTCATTATATTGCATGCCTGAGACTAGTGCAATGTTGAGTGCTGGGTATATTTCAGGAAAAGATATAAAAAGATAACACTCTCCAAATCCTGAATAAAAACCCTGGAATGTACTAACACAGAAAGGGAACCAGACAGAGTCCAGAAATACATTCCGACGTATGTGAATTTAATATACAACTGAAGTAATATTTCTAATCAGCAGGAAAAGCATTCTTTACTGAATTCACTGTTTATATAGTTTTCTATTTTCTGATGTGAAAAATGTAGAAAGACACTTACCTCATTCCCTACCCAGAAATAAAATTACAGGGGTGCCTGAGTGGCTCAGTCAGTTAAGCATCTGCCTTCAGCTCAGGTTATGATCTCAGGGTCCTGGGACCAAGCCCCTGCATCTAGCTCCCTGCTCAGTGGGGAGCCTGCTTCTCCTCTCCCTCTGCTCCTCCCCCCGTTCATATGTGCTTTCTCTCTCTCTCTCTCTCTGTCAAATAAATTTTTAATAAAGAAAGAAAATTCCAGATGAAATAGCCAACTAAATATAAAAATAAAATTATAAAAACATAATATTTAGGGGCATATTTTTAGAGTTGGGAAGACCTTAACTAAAGCTGGGAACCCAAAAATCATAAACAGAAGATAAAATTTTTTTTTCTGTAAATACAAAAAGTGGTTTTTTTTTTTTCTAAGAGTTACAATAAACATCATTAAAGCAAACCGTAGTCTGGAAGAAAATTTTTCTAGCATCTTAGAGGAATTAGTGGCCCTGCTGTAGATGAGGGCTGTAAGAAACAGACGCAAACAAGAAGGAATAGAACAACTAGGGGAACCAGGCGGGCTAAGAGTAGAACGTTGTTGGAGCACATGAAAATTATCGACAGAGGAAAGACGCTTAGCCTAAGTCTTAGTCAAAAACTAAAAATCATAACAATGAGAGCAGCACAGTTTTTCTCAAGTTTTCAAAACATAAGAATATGCATAACTAAAACATTGCGTGTTCACGAAGATATGGAGAAACAAACATTCCTACATCTTAATGGTGGAAGTATTTTTTTTTAAGATTTTATTTATTTATTTGACAGATGTGATCACAAGTAGGCAGAAAGGCAGGCAGAGAGAGAAGGAAGCAGGCTCCCTGCTGAGCAGAAAGCCCAATGCGGGGCTTGATACCACAACCTGGGACCATGACCTTGGGACCATGACCTGAGCCAAAGGCAGAGGCTTTAACCCACTGAGCCACCCAGGCGCCCCTGTGGAAGTATTATTGTCACAGACTTTGAAAAAGAGATCCAGTAGAATTTATTAAAGATTAAAATCCAGATAATATTTGACCCACAATCCCACATTTTTTAAAAACCGAGGGAAAGAAAAGCAGTAGAGCATAATGACTTATGTGCGGGACTGGTAAATGCAGACTTCTACAATAGAAATAGTCATTCAAAATAACCTTGTACTTGGTCCTCTCCCCATGAGCCTTGAGAACTAGACGTGGCCGGTTACTGTGTGCTGGGCCGCGAGGCCCTGGCTGAGACGTGCGGCTCACTCCTATGTACAGTCTTTGTCTCTCTCTGTTCTGTTGAGCCCCTCTGCGCCCAGGGCATGGCTCCCATGTTTGGTGGGCTTCCCCTCGTCTTGCGGGCAGAGAGAGCCAGTGCTACTCAGCTGATGATATGGGACTCAGATCTGCTGAGGAGATAAATAATAAAGTCCTCCAGATAATTAAGACTTAACTGTATGCATAGATCAGAATTTCTTGGGATTAGTGTGAGAACAGCCTGTATTTGTGTCACCTGGGGAATGTCATTACAGATGGGGCTTCCTGGCCTCCACTGCCAACCCGTTCAGTCAGAATCTCCAAGGATTCTGTTAGAGTCTGCGGTTTAGCTGATCCTAAAGTTAAGTCTTCTGTACCCTAAAATTTTAAAACTACTATGAAGGAGGGGGAAAATATGCACCAGAATGCCCACACTGATTCTTTAGAGATGGTGGAAATTCAGAGAACATCTGCTTTCTTTTTTGTGTTTTATGGTATTATTTTAATGTTCCACAAGCATGTACTAACTGTGCTGGGGAAAAAACTAAAAGAATTCTCTAAAAGAAAACGGCCTGTGCCACACTGCTGGTTACATGGAGGTCTTCCAGGGCCAGAACCTTCTGCCTTTCCCATGTTTATACTCAAGAGAACATATGGATATATAGTGCATTGTAATTGGAAAGTGTGATTAAGCAAGTTAATATTACTGATTACATATTTTAGGTTTTCAAACTTGATTTCTCTGATGCAGCAGATACTGACATTAATATATTTGAAATGGAGGTGGGAAAAGATGTTAACATTCCGGAAAATCAGAGTAAGTGTTATTATTAGATTCAATAAAGTGATTGATTAAAATAGATGAACTGAACTAAATGAGCTTTATTTCTATCTTTAAAAGCATTTTTAATTTGTGATATTTTGTTGTTGTACTATGTATTTTTTCCTCATTTGTTTATATAGAATTTGTGTAGTATTACCACATACTATGGGGCATTCATCTATAATTATACTATAAAAGCAGCAGGTCTGGTCTAACCCTTTCAGTTTATAAATGCACATTAATATCTCACAAGAACCAAGTAGATATTAAAGGTAGAAGTACTATTGTGTGGAACCCTGCAGTAGCGTTGCCTCTGAAGTGGGACTCAAGGGACTCTGCCTGTTCCCAGGCCAAGTCCTACCACCCAAACATCCTCCTCTAGAAAGGATTGCACACCCGGCACTTGGCGGTGTGCGGGGGGACAGAGAGCATCAGGGTGCTGGTGGAGCCCCCCAGGGCTTTCACGGCTCAGGGCTGACCCTCTAGCTACACATTCGCACTAAAGGAGGCTTCTGCTGCTGCTTCTGCTTTTCCTCAATGGTTGTGTGACCCTACCTCATGTTCAGGTTGGAGAGCATAGTCCTTAGGCACAGCAAACCCCCTTCCAGGGTATGAAGATGGGCCCCGAGGCAGGTACTTCAGCAGGTCCAGCCATCTGCGCCTTGGCTCCTCTCCCTTTTCTGCTGGCCTCTCATGTCCTTCCCGTGGCTCACTATTTTCTGCCTCCACAGTGACTCCCACACTCTTCCCTTAGCTTGTCCAGTGGGTTTTCTAGAACTGTGGAGCAGGTAGGGCCTGTAGCTATGGACAGTGGAGTCAGTGGGGTCACATGTGAACTACTCTGAAATCTGTTTGATTCTTTCTTTGAAGGACATCTGCTTGCCTTTCTTATTTCCCAGAGGTGGCATGTCCAAACAGTGTTCGGGTGGAAGGGGGAACACACAGCCCATATATTATGGAAAAGAGACATCTGGGATCTTTCTCTGATCCAGAATTTAAGGGCTAATTACACAATGCAGTAATCTAAAAACACTAAAACAATGTTTAAAGAATTACTAAGTATGTAGTATGGGTAGCTATTTTTATTTAATAAATATTAGAGTCTGCATAGTAATGTATTCAGTCTAATGTTTTCTAGGATATCGTTTCCCAAACAAAATACAAAATTTGCAAGCTTGTAAAAAAAAAGTCTGAGGTGATCCTCAGTTACCTCATGAATCTGTTTCTCTGCAGGGTACGACTGGCAGTGGATTGTTTTAGACGGGCCAGTGGATACTTTCTGGGTAGAAAATCTCAACTCCATGCTGGATGATACTAGAACATTATGCCTGGGAAACAGTGAGAGAATTGCCTTAAATGATAAAATACGAGTGATTTTTGAGGTGGACAGTCTCTCTCAGGCCAGTCCTGCTACTGTCAGCCGATGCGCAATGGTCTATATGGTGGGTTTCCAGAAACAAATCCCAGAAAAAAAATGTATAGTTTAGTCACAATCTGCAACATTTTTGGTGACTGGTTTAGCCTTACCCCTGGATTACCAAGGGTGAGGGCAATAGTTCAGTTCTTTGTCCTCTGAAGCCTCCTAACCCAGAAGTGAGTCTGAGTGGACTTAGGCTGTGATGGGGTGTCCCCTGCACCAGATAGGACAGGCTGCAGGCAGGGCTGCTTTTCCGGAGAGGAGCCACTACCCTGAACCCTTTTCACTCGATGACCCTTAGGACTCGTGGAACCCAGTACCTAGGAGAGGAGGACGGAAGACTCAAGAGAGACTAGGTTTCTTCTCTCCGGAAATGCATTAGTAGCGTGACTAGCCCTGGGTTCTGACCGACTTAACCTCCCCAGAGCAAAGCTAATCTGCCTTTCCCCTCCCTGCAGACATATAACCTCAGCACTCCTCCTTCACGTAATCCTCCAGTTGCTTCTAGTCTTGGAAGACCATGGTTACAAAGTACAAATCAGAGACAGGTCATTCTATTTTTTTTAATTTAAATCCAAGTTATTAACATATAATGTATTACTGGTTTCAGAGGTAGAAGTCAGTGATTCATCAGTGCTCATTCCATCACATGCCCCCCTTAATGCCCGTCACCCAGTGACCCCATCCTTCCCCTCCCTCGCCTCCAGCAACCCTCGGTGTGTTTCCTTAGATGAAGAGTCTCTTATGGTTGACACAGGTCATTCTTCAGCTGTTGTGATCAGTTGCACTTTGATGAATGAGGATTCTGAACCATATTGTACCAGGGCAGTGGTGACGTAGAGACGGTTAGAAAGACGATAGACACTGTATTTTTCTTATTTACATAAAATTATCTTGTGCTTTATATTGTTAGGATCCTGTTGATCTGGGATGGGAGCCTTATATGAAGTCATGGCTTTTGAAAACTTCCAAAATTATGAGTCAAACAGGAGTGAATTGTCTTGAATTCATGATTAAAAATAGTGTAGCAGACGGACTACAGTTTATGAAGAAGCATCGGAAATGTCAGCCATTTCCTGTCCAGGACGTAATGACCGTTATGACTCTGTGCAGAATTCTTGATGCTTTCTTCGACTTCATGGGTAAAAATGGAGGCTTTGGAAAATGTGAGTTTTTCCCCCTTGTGTTAGTGGTCTTGTATCTCACTCATCAGTGCCAGTTACTCATCACCTTCTATTGAGTTTTATAAAAGGAAACAAAGAAAGGTAGACCAGGAATTTTTAGTCTGTTTGAGTCAGCAGCAGACATGCATGTGGAACAAATCATTTATAAAGGAGCATGTCAGTAAGGTAATATCCTATGTTGAAGGGTTACGGGAAAAATGAGTATAAGGAATCCTGAGAGGGTCTTTATTAGGGAAGAATGATTTTAATATGAGATTCTTAGAGATAGAGATAGTGGGGGAAATGTGTCCAGAATCCTAGGTGTAAACTGTCATCGTGGAAAGTAGCAAGCGTCGAAAGTAGTGTGAGGTGAGAGCAAAAGACTCAGAAACTAGTGTAGCATTATGGGTACAGATGAGGTCTCTGGATTCTGGACCCCCAACCTTCAGACCCTGGTTCTGCCTGGCTTCCAGTGGGACAGGTAATTGGCACAGGCTCCCAGCTTGGCCTCCAAAACCCAGTTTGGGATCCATCAAACTAACAGACATTGTGAGAAATCCTTGGGTGACAGGATGCTTAAGGTCCCAGTTGGAGGAGCAGTAGTCTTGAGTGGAAGAGAGCTGGATACGATGATGGGGGGAATATTTAGCTTAGGTTTCTCCCCTTCTCAGGGCTCTGAGTGGACCATCGGCCTTGCCTTTGCCAGTCAGCATGCCACAGTCCAGCTGGAGGCTGCAGCAACATAGCGTGTCGGCAGTGACCCCTGACTAGGTCAAGGAGCAGCTACAAGCATGTTTCTTCCCACTGCCAGTCCCCTTCGCATCTTAAAGTCTAAGTGATTAAGAGAAAGAGACTGAACTTGAAAAGGAACAGTGTCAGTGGGGATACAAGTTGTTAGCACACAGCTTTCTTGCCTTGAAGAGTGTCTACTTCCTCCCCGGATACACAGTTCTGAATTCACTGGAAGCATAAGCCAGGGAAATGGGAGTACTAGAAACAGAGCAAGAAGGAGTTAAGAGAAGGAACGTAATAAACAAGTTAAATGCTGACATGTTTAGCTGGGTCACGGCTCAGTCCAGGGGCTCTCTCGAATTACAGCAGCACAAGGGGTCTGTGTCTGTGTGCACTTCTATAGAACTAACTAAAAGTACAGTCACTTACACAATATATGCATATGTATATGTTTATGTGTGTGTGAGGGTGCGTCTTTAGTTGAAAGATGAATAAAAGTCGAAAGTTTACCATGCATGTAACAGAACCTCCAGAAAGAAGTTTTTGAAATAAATAGAAGGGTGGAAATATTTCAAGAAATAATTACCAAGGTGTTCTAGAATTTGACAAAATGTAAGACCTAAGATTGAATAGGAGCTTGGAATATTAACTAGGTTGGGAAAATAAAAACCCACACCTTGAAGTGTTTTATTGATATACTGCCCCCCAGTTCTTGGATGCTCTCATCTTTTGGTTTGTTCTTTTTTCCTTTGTATTTCAGTTTGAATAACTTTTGTTGATTTATAATCCAAGTCACTGATTCTTTGCGGCATGTGGGCCGCTGGATAAGCCCATTGGAAGAATTCTCATCTCATCTCTTTCTATTTCTCACATTTCTGTTTGACTCCCTTTATAGTGCTCAGTGGTCTGCTGAAATTCTCTGTTCAGTTTACGTCTGATGTTTTAACAGTTCAATTGTAGTTGTTTTAAATCCCTGATGCCTGAGCCATGTCTGGATCTGTTCTGTTGACTGCTTTGTATCCTGGCGACAGGACTCTCTTTCATGCTCATTTTTGTGTCTCATGATGTTTTATTGAATGCCCGATATTGTCGGGAAAGGAAGAGTAGAGACAGGTATATGGAAATGGTTACACCTGTTCTTCTCCCAGATCGTTGAGGTAATGCTGGGGAGGATTGAGTCTGTCTGGACTGGGACTTAGCTTTTATTGTTGCTTAAGTTCCCTTCAGTGCACCACAGATTTCAAAGTCTCTGTGCTCCCCCACACTCCCTGTTAGGTGGTGTAAGACTCACAGTGGGAACAGGGATGATCTCCAGCTTCTCCCGCTCTAGCCTCATTCTAAGGCAGACTCTGGGCACCTGAGCCTCATGCATGGTGTTTCAGCAAAGACACAATTTGTTGTGGTTTAAGACTATCTAAGATTAAAGGGAGATTCTAAGAAATTTCAGAGAGGAAAAAGCTAACAGGATTATAAAACAGTTTAACACAAGGTTTCTCAACAGCAATATGGATTAAGGGAAAAACTGATGTCTAATCTTCAAAGCATTTTATATTTAGCTAATTAAACACATTCTCAGGGCACCTGGGTGGCTCAGTGGGTTAGCCGCTGCCTTCGGCTCAGGTCATGATCTCAGGGTCCTGGGATAGAGCCCCACATCAGGCTCTCTGCTCAGCAGGGAGCCTGCTTCCCCCTCTGTCTCTGCCTGTCTCTCTGCCTACTTGTGATCTCTCTCTCTGTCAAATAAATAAATAAAATATTTTTTAAAAAATAAAAACATAATAAACACATTCTCAGATATGCAAAGCCTGAAAAAGTTTAACACAAGAGACTTTTGGAGTAATCCAGTACTGCAAGAAATGAATCAAGGAGAATTATATGAGATACGGAAGTTAGATGTGATAAATAATTTAGTAAAACTCAATGCAACCAAAATAAGCAAAGAACACTTCTCAGAAGAATTAACATAGGGGCGCCTGGGCAGCTCAATGGGTTAAAGCCTCTGCCTTTGGCTCAGGTCATGGTCCCAGGGTCCTGGGATCCAGCCCCACATCAGGCTCTCTGCTCAGCATGAAGCCTGCTTCCTCCTCTCTCTGCCTGCCTCTCTGCATATTGTGATCTCTGTCAGATAAATAAATAAAATCTTTTAAAAAATTAACATAAAAATCTAGAACAAAAGCTTAGAAACTTTAAGCGTAAAGGGGAGGGAAGGAGGAGGGGGAGGTGTCAGGTCAAAGAAAGCTGAAAGAGAATGATTACCTGCATTGTTTGAGGAAAAAAAAAAAAAAAAAACAGAAGTGAAGTCTAAACAGTGATGGAGAAAAAAAATAAACATAAGTGTCATCTTAATGTGTTAGGGGTAAGCCTCAGAGTAATACTAAAATCCATAGAGGGGCGTCAGGGTGGTTCAGTCGGTTGGGCATCCTACTCTTGGTTTCGGCTCAGGCTGTGATCTTGGGGTTGTGAGATGGAGCCCTGAGTGGGCCTCCGTGCTTGGCAGGGCAGTCCACCTGAGATTCTCTCTGCCCACCCCCACAGTCGTTCTCCCTCTTCCCCTTTCTCTCCCTGAAAGTAAATAAATAAATCTTTAAAAAAAAAAAAATAGAGTCCATAGCTTTAAATGTGCAAAGGAATATTTATTCTTTACTATAGAGGGTAAAGGAAACCAAAAGAAAGAAATTTGAATAACAAAAAAAATTGATCCAACTTTAATAATAATTACAATAATGTGAGTTAAACTCTCTCAATTAAAAGATAGAAACTGGAGGTGCCTGGGTGGCTCCGGGGGTTAAAACTTCTGCCTTCGGCTCAGGTCATGATCCCAGGGTCCTGGGATGGAGCCCCATATCGAGCCCCGCATCGGGCTCTCTGCTCAGTGGGGAGCCTGCCTCCTCCTCTCTCTCTGCCTGCTTGTGATCTCTGTCTGTCAAATATATAAGTAAATAATCTTAAAAAAAAAAAAGATAGAAACTGATTTCATTTTTTTTGTAGTTTTTTTTTTTTAATTTCAAGTTTTTATTTAAATTTGGGTTAATTTTAACATATAGTGTAATACTGCTTTCAGGTATAGAAGTCAGTGACTCATCACTTACCATCCCCAGTGTTCATCACAACAGGTGCCCTCCTTAATCCCCATCATCCATCTAGCCCATTGCCCCACCCACCTCCCTCCATCAGCCTTCAGTTTGTTCTCTATAGTCAAGAGTCTTTTTTTGAAACTGATTCAATTTTAAAACAAACAGTAACTCTTTCTCTACAAGTATCATCATTAAATCAAAAGGATACAAGTGGAGCAACCACTTTGGTTAAAGAGTTTGTCAGGTCCTCTATATGTGAAACATAATTGCCATTTGACCCAGCAATTCCACTCCTAAAAAAATACACCCAAAAGAAATGGAAATGTGTCCACACAAAAAGTTGGACACAGATGTATATGGCACCATTATTCTTAATAGCCAAAAAGTAGAAACAACCCAAATGTCTGTTAAATGGATAAAGAAAGTGTGGTTTATCCAGTGTATGTTATTAGGCCATAAAAAGGAATGAAGCATTGAGAGATGCACAGCATGGATGAACTTGAGAACATTATGCTAAGTGAGAGAAGCCAGTTACAAATACCACATACTGTATGACTCCATTTATATGAAGTGTCCAGAATAAGCAAATCTCACGTAGTCTGTGCTTGCCAGAGGCTGGGGGAGGGAGGAAAATAGGCAGCTCTTCTAATGGTGTAGAGTTTCTTTTTAGAGTGATGAAAACATTCTAAAATTATAGTGGTGATGTCTGACAACTCCGATTATACCAAAAACCACTGAATTGTGCCTTTTTAAAGGGGGAATTCTATATTATATGAATTGTATCTCAATCTGGTATTTACAAAGATGGACAGACATGAAATGACTGGAATAAGGGGTAAAAATAAGATACATAATGTAAATATAAATGAAAAAAAGTCAAGCTGCTATTTATATATTAGCCCAAATTTTTAGTGTGAAAATTTTCTTAAGCAGTAAAAAGATTAAGACCTACTGAGAACATATTAGAAATCTATATTCCAGATTATGATACATACACACACATGAAGGGAAGTAGGGAGAGAGGGGAAATATATAAACAAGAATATATATATATTATATATAATATATAAATAAATATGTATTATAGTATATATAAATAAATATATAAAAATATATTTAATATGTAAGAAGTAAACATACATATATAAAAGAATATATATATATATATATATATGAAGAAATAAGTGTTAAATAAGCAAATCAGTAATCACAGATAGTTAGTTTAGCAACCCCTCTTGGGAGACCTTCTAGGTCTCCCAAGAGAATTCTTACATCCTACTGCTGAAGGGAAATGAAAGCTCCAGGCCAGGACTTGGTAACCAGAGTGACCATGCTTTAGAGAATATTAAATGACCAACCCTGACAGAGTGGAGGCATCAGAGCAAACATCACCCCAAATCCTGAACCCCTCCAGACTCAGTACTCCAAACCGTGTGCTGGTGGCTCTGGAGACTAGAGCTGACAGTAGAGGCGACCATTACTCAGCTAGTCTCACTGGAGGGTCTAATGTAGCCCTTACCACCAGAAACCAGAAGAATTCAGCCAAGCTAGGGTGGGGGAGGCAGAGATGATTCTCAGAGTTATTAAGAGTAATTAAGATAAGTTATTAGTAGAATAAGATGTTAAGATAACTTATTGGTAGATAGTAAGATATTAGCATCTAAGATATTAGATAGGATTAGATATTAGATAGATATTAGTGTTAATTATTAGATCGGATATTAGAAATTAAGATGTAGTATGTAATATAAGGTATTAGATAGTAATACATTAAGCTAAGTTATTAGTAGAATGTACCATCCCTATGGGCAAAATATATGAGCAGCCAACGAGATACCATCAGCTTGTATCATGAGAAGAAGTCAAAGACAAGTGATGAGGAGGCTGAGGGTAGCTTCCTCAATAATAAGTCATGATCCCCTGCTCATTTCCAAACCCCAGCCAGCTTTTAGGTCCAGAACCCATTGGATAAAGAGGAGGCTGGGACCTTCTACAATATCATGGAAAGTATTTCTTTTTTTTTTTTTTAAGATTTTACTTATTTATTAGACAGAGATCACAAGTAGGCAGAGAGGCAGGCAGAGAGAGAGAGGAGGAAGCAGGCTTCCTGCTGAGCAGAGAGCTCAATGCGGGACTTGATCCCAGGACCCTGGGATCATGACCTGAGCTGAAGGCAGAGGCTTTAACCCACTGAGCCACCCAGGTGCCCCATGGAAGGTATTTCTAAAAATAATTACACTGTTCCTTCTCCAGAGGAGACTGCAGCCATTTACTTGAGTAACTTACAATAGGGAGAGAGGAATACTCAAAGATTTTTAGAACTGTTAGACACAGGGTCTGAGTGATACTGGTATCCAGAAAGCCAAGGCATGTTCATGTTCCTCTTCCATTAGAGTGGGGCCTGTGAAGGCTACTCAATAAATGGAACAGGGAATCTTGACCAGGGTTCAGTTTACTGAACTGGGTATTAAGAATTCCACTAGGAATTAAGAATTTAATTTTTTAATACTCTCATGTAAGTTTTAAAATCTTAATTTCCAATTGTTTATTGCTGGTACATAGAAATACAATTGATGTTTTATACTGATAAAGACATGAGTACTGTATTACCAATCAGTGTGGATTTTATTTCTTGTATTTGTCTTATTATACTGGGTAGGACCTCCAATATCAAGTTCATAGATGTTTTGAGAGCAGACATACCATTTTTTCCCCCAATCTGAAGGAGAAAGCATTCATTTTGTACCATTTCAGTATCATTTTTGCCATAGGATTCTTTCCTAGACATCCTTTATCAATTTGATGAAGTTTCTAACTATTTGTAGTTTGCTAAGAGATTTTCTTTATCATGGATAGTGGGGTATTTTTTGGTGTTTTGGGTTTTTTTTGTTTTGTTTTGTTTTTTCTGCACATACTGAGATTATTAAATTTCTTCAATACTCAAAGCATTTTCTAATTTCTTTTGTGATTTATTCTTTGTTGTTGTTTAGGAACATGGAGTTCATTTCCAAATATTTAGGGACTTTCTAGGTGTCTTTTTGTTATTGTTATTAATTTCTAGTTTAATTTTTCCTGTTATAAAATATACTTTGCCTAATTTTAGTGCTTTATATTTATTGAGACTTATGTGATACCCAGAAGTTATCTATCTAGGTGAATGTTCCTGTGCCCTTGAAAACAAGAAGTATTCTTCCTTTTTTGGATGAAATGCTCTATAGGTATCAACTTAGTCTAGTTGATAGTTTTGTTCAAATTTTCTATATCTTTTCAGATTCTCTTGTTACACATTTTATCAGTTAAGGAGTATTAAAATCTCCTTGGGGTGCCTGGGTGGCTCAATGGGTTGGGAGACTGCCTTCGGCTCAGGTCATGATCCTGGAGTCCTGGCATCAAGTCCCACATCGGGCTCTCTGCTTGGTGGGGGGTCTGCTTCTCCCTCTGACCCTCCCCTTCTTGTGCTCTCTCTCTCTCTCTCTCTTTCTCTCTCTCAAATAAATAAATAAAATCTTTTCCAAAAAAATCTCCCAACTACAATTGTGATTTGTCTCTGTATCCTTTCAGTTTTGTAAGTTTTCCTTTTGTGTATGCTGAAGCTGTTACTAGGTGCATACGTTTATACTTATTATCTCTCCTTGGTGCACTGAATCCTTAGTTAATTATTTATCTCTGGTAGTTACTCCTTCTCTAAAATCTACTTTGCCTGACATGAACACAGTTACTTCTGCTTCTTTATGACATCTGCTGTGCCTGCTTTCCATCCTTTCCCTTCTGACCCGTCTCCATTTTTGCATTTGAAGTGCCTTTCCCGTTGACAGACTATGTTTGGTTGTCACTTCTTTATCATCTGATGGTCTCCGGCTTTCAGGTGGAGCATTTGGACCATTTATTTAATATGTAAGGTTATACATTATATAACATATATGTAAATATAAGAGGACTTTGAGAAATTAACAAAGTTTATTCAACAGTACAAAAAATAACCAAACATAATTTCTAAAACAATGCATGTAGTCACTGATTGGAAAACTGAGCGAAAGACAAATACTGACTTAGTTTTTTCTAATGCTGAAAAGGGAATGAGCAAACCAGGATATAAAAAGGATGGCACTAAGACAGGGAAGATTGAGACAGAGAAATTCTCACATACATTTGTTTGGAGTTCCAGAAAAGACATGAGGAGAAGGCTATATGCAAAAAGTAAATGGGTGAGAATTTTCCAGAACTGGTAAAATACAGGTATTCTCAGCACAAAAGGTGAAACAAGTCTCAAGCCAGACCAATAAAATGAAGCACCCACCTACATTTACTGCCATGAAACTACCGAGCACCAGAGAAAAGAATACATTTGAAAAGTAAAGAAAAAGGAGAGATTACTTACTAAGGAATCCCAACTAGATTGACAAGAGACTTTTCAACCAAAAAAAAAAAAAAAAAAAAAAAAAAAAAAAATGGAAGGCAGAAAACAATGTATAATAGGCTGAGAAAAAAGTATTAATTCAGAAGTGGTAGCCATCTAGCCTTCCATTTTAAAATGATGATAAAAGAAAGACCCCTTGGATTTTCAGACAAAAGATTTGAGAGTCTACCACAACAGACCATGACTAAAGGAACTTTTACAGTGTGCACTTCAGGTAGAAGGAAAATGACCTCAGAAGGAGTATCTGAACTCAAAGAAAAAGACATGAAAAACAGGTGATTTAGACAAGATAAATGACAAAAGTGGCACAACAGATCAATAAGAATAAACATTTTAGTAAATTATGTTGGATCAAGTAATTATCTGTAGTTTTAAAAAAGAGCTTATAACCTCACATTACACATAAAAATAAAATCAGTCTCAGGTAGATTAAAGCGACAAATTGAAGAAAAGTGACACTGGAGAACTTTTTAGGAGGAAATATAGTTGAATGTGTTCATGATACTGAATCAATGTGCAGCGTTGGTGGTATAGTGGTGAGCATAGCTGTCTTCATGATACTGAATCGATGATATACTTCTAACATATGGAATTTCAGGAAAATATTGGTGTATTTTTCTATTAAGACTCTGTTTCTCAGGGCTCTGAGAGTCTATTAAGGGCTCATAGAGTCTATTAAGATTCTATTAAGACTCTATGTTTCTCTTGATTAAAGAGGATCATATCATTGTGAAACATTATTTAGTTACTAATTTAACCAAAGTGACAAAGACTTGAGGCAAATAGAAAAAGTTACATAATTGTAAAAAAACTTAGCTCTTATACTAGAGAAGACTCTGTTTTCTTAACTAATCAAAGACCTGATAAAGACAACATGAATCTCAGATTATTTTGGCAAAACACCATTGTTTTCTAGGCAGATGACTTAAAAGGTCAAGAAAAACTTCACATAGTCTCAGAAAACTTTGTCCTTTTAGCAAATGAAAGAAAATTCAATTTTAGTTTCATATGCTCATTCATGATATTAAAGATTATTTTTCCTTAAGCCAATTAAATAGAGACCTTTTATAATTAATTTTGACAATATTGTCTAGATACAGGAAAATGTTACCCATACATGGTATATATATCCATACACATACATAAACATACAATTAGACACAAAGAGAGACCCTATACCTCTAAGAGTAAAATTTATCCATGAATCCTGTACAACAACATAAAACTCACTCGTTTGTAAATAACAGTTGAGTTCCAGTTGTGTCTGTGGCAGTTGGAACAAGTGGCTAGAAGGATGGGTGGGGTGTGTGTGAAAGCCACCTGGGTCCCAGGAGTCTTCTTACAAACTACTAAAATTTCTGATAAATAAAACTCAAATAAAATTCTTAAGAAAGGGGCGCCTGGGTGGCTCAGTGGATTAAGCCGCTGCCTTCAGCTCAGGTCGTGATCTCAGGGTCCTCTGCTCAGCAGGGAGCCTGCTTCCCCCTCTCTCTCTGCCTGCTTGTGTTCTCTCTCTGTCAAATAAATAAATAAAATCTTTTTTAAAAAATCCATGTATTCTGCCCTAGAATCTCTTATTCTAGGAATTCATTATAAATAAATAATCACAGAAGTGTAGAGATTTATGCACAAGGAGTTTTCTTCTATAGCAACATTATTTATTATAAAACAGCAAAAATCTGAATTCCATCAATAGAAAAATGGCTTCATAAGCCATGGTGCAACAATGTCATGTTTCAATGGAAGGACATGAAAACAGGCTTAAAAAGCAGGCTGAGCACTGAAAAGAAATTTTAAAAAATAAATTTAAAAAACTGTGTTAGAAAGTGGCTGAAATAAATAAATATGTGTTGCTTTATCCAAAAAAAACAAAAACAAAAACAGGATGAGAAGCCAGCTCTCTTTAAATCTTGATTTGGGCTTAAATTTTAAAGTATTGTATTTAAATATTACATATTTATATAAAGGACCATAATGAAATGCAGCAACATTTATTCGTTAACCTATGTGTGGTAGAATTGTAGAATGATAGGTTCCACTAGAAGCCTGTATTATTTTAATATAAAGAAAATAAACATTAAAAAATAGAAAATAAGCTAAAAGGAAGAGTGAGTAATCCCTCACTCTCTCGGTTCCTCTGCGGTGTGCTTGACCTGGACAAAACAGTTGGGCGACGGGTGGGAGGGAGATGGATACAACCGCCTGAAGTGCACCTGTTTGGTGATTGTTTTAGTGAATCCATTAGTTGAAAGTATATAGTGTTTCTAATCCTTCACGCCATTAAGACCCACTTACTATTTAGTTCACAATGTACACCACTTTGGACGTAGTTACCTGAATGTCCTCAAGCTTTCATGTTGGAACAAACTTACAGAAAAGTTGCTAGAAGAGAATGAAGAAAAAAGTATGTTGGTGTATGCTTCAAATAAGTCAAAAATCACTTTGGACAACGCAGGTACATTCTTTGCTCCTCTTAGGAAAGTAGCTCCCACTTGGGTCTGATAAGGTAGCTACATGATAATGTGTGAAAGAAAGTTGTTCTGTGACGATTCACAAATGAAACAGTGTTGCAGGTTAAACCTCACTAAGTTACCAGGTAAATTTGGGGTCTGTTGTTCACTGTAGAAAAAAAAAAAAAAAAAAAAAAACTCTTTCCTTTTTTAAGGTGAAGATTTGAAGGACATTTCAACTGAGGAGAAAAGTTCTTCACATTCAAAAGTTTCTGTCAAATTCAAGAGTACAAAAAAGAGGTCAGTTATGTTCATTCAACAGACATGTTTTAGTATGGACCAGGTGCCGGACCCTTACGCAAGTGCAGGATTACCCGTCAGTAAACCAGGACCTTTGTGACTTAGAATGTCAAAATCCAGTTATATTTACCTTATTGAAGCTTACATAGAGCCCTTGTGTATCTAATGCGAGCTCGCCAGATTTTGATGCTACATTAAATGGGTGATATGAATTCATCTGTGCAGACTCTGTACATACTTGAGAAAGGAATGAAACTGACATGAATGTATTTCATGAATCTGTCATTTATGAGCTGAGCAATGTTGAGCCAGTTGCTAAATATTTTCAAGCTTTGGTTTGCTCGTTTATAAAACTAGAAGAATAATGCAGTGTGCGGCATATCTAGAATAGTGCCTGGTACGGAGTATAGCTGTAGAAAATATTGTTGTTACATGTCCACCATTTTACAAAATGGACAGGAGAGCCACCACTGAGGCCTCCCTGTATTCCATTACGTGGCCCTGACACACTCACATCACATTTTCTTTTAAATGACAGAACATGCAAATACAGTTTTTAGTCTGCCTGTCAAGCCTACCTTCGATTCCCCCTTTTGTCTGCATCTTCACTGTCCCCATCCTGCCCAGACCTTCACTGTTTCCTGCCTGTCCTGATGCAAGAGCCTCCCAGTTGGTTTTCCCAGTTCTTCTAGTCCATTCTCAACACAGCAGCTATACATCATTTTAACTTTTTATTGAACAGTGAGTAGCTATAAAAGAACGCTGCTAAGGTAGGTGCAAGATACAAACAATATACAAACATTCCTATACGTACCACACAGTTCTAGAAAAAATGTGTAATTAATCTCTGAAGTCCCCCATGTACCTACCTAGATCTTCTGTCATCCCATCACTTGAGATAACTACCAACCTGGATTTTGTGTTTATTGATACATTTCTGAACAATATATTTTTCACCTTTGCATGTTTTTAAACTTTAATGGAATCACTGTGCTCTTGGCTTAGAATGTTTTGCTCAGGGTTCCTATGATTACTTCATCGTGCAGGTAGGGATTCTTCATTTCACTGCTGTCCATTTATTAGTCCATTGTATAAATATGTCACAACTTACTGACCTATTGATGGACATATATTGTTGTCAATTTTTGTTATGACACATTCTTCTGTGGTTAATATGGTTGTGTGCGTCTCCCGGTATTTATATTCAAATGTTTGAGTTTTTTTAAAGACTTTTTAAAATTTATTTGAGAGGGAGAGAGAGAAGGGAGCACAAACAGGGGGAGGAGCAGAGGGAGAGGGAGAAGCAGGCTCCTGCTGCGAAGGGAGCTTGACGTGGGGCTCCATCCCAGGGCCCTGGATGATGACTTGAGCAGAAGGCAGGCGCTTAACCATCTGAGCCACCCAGGCACTTCACAGACATTCAGTAAAAAAAAAAAAAAATACACTACAATAAATAAATACTAAAATAAATACACAAATAATCTTTCCTTTTTATAGACATTTCGTGTCTTCCCATTAGACTCAGAATGGAAGGACAGAAGTTGTGTAAAGCATGGGAGCCCTGGCTGCCTCTGCACCGACTCCGGCTTCTTGTCTCAGTTCCTTAAACCAGCTTGATCCTTTGGCTTCTGGGTCCTGCTACATGTGCTCTCCCCAGAGGCTGCCCCGCCTCCCATAGGCTGAGCCGGCCCCTTGACCACCGCTGTGCACGTCATGTGTAACTGTCTCCTTTACACGTGCTGTGGCTTAGCATTCCCATTCTTATCTTGGAGAGAAGGGGTCACATTCGCTTGGTCCAGGGAAGCTGATAACACAGTAGGAATTCGTGAATATTTGCTGAATGAACTATCATAATTTACGAGTAATTTATGGGTAATTGTATGATAATACTATATCCTGAACTATTTTAAATGCCTTGAAATCAAGCCCAAACCTCTTGTTCACTTCCTCACCATCAGCCCTGTCACTACAGAATCTCAGGGTCCACAGACCAGGGTGACCTTGTTGGCCCAGACTGGACGAGACTTTCCCCAGACTCACAGAGTGTGGCTTCAGCTGTGTGGAACTAAATCAGCCTCCACAGCCTGGCTGAGAGCAATACAGAGTGAAGGACTAGGACCTTTTGTACATAAAATGGAGAATTACCAGATCCTCTCCCAAAAGATAGGTAAACTTGTGACTAATAAACTGACCTCATAAATAAAAGTGAATCATTTGCACTAAATAAATAAATAAAGGTGGGCTACAGATCTCTCACACAAATGGTGCCTTAAAAATAGTAGCAGTGTGTACTTTACATGACATCGACTAAAATTGTACATTACTGTTAAAACATTCATGTTAACAAACCTAACTGTTCTATAATTCTTAGTAATGAAATTTTGATACGATATCAAAATCACTGAACTTCCTTCTAAAATTTCAACTTTCTTGGGGTGCCTGGATGGCTCAGTGGGTTAAGCCTCTGCATTCAGCTCAGGTTGTGATCTTGGGGACCTGGGATTGAGCCCCTAATCAGGCTCTCTGCTCAGCGGGGAGCCTTCTTCCCCCTCTCTCTGCCTACTCATGATCTCTCTCTGTCAAATAAATAAAAATCTTTAAAAAAAATAAAATAAAATTTTAACTCTTACCCTCCCACATGTGTCTGCCCCAGAGCTGAAAATACATGGTATCTGGAGAAGAATCCTCATAAGTTAAAAATTATGCTTCAGAAGCTCTTCGTGTTTGCATTTACTTGGGCCTTTGGAGGAACTTTAAAGCGTGAGGATGAACACGAAGATGACCTCGTGCCGTATTTGAGCCACGAGCCTGGTTCCCCTGCCATGGTGACCTACGATTTTGACAAGCTTGTGCATGAGCTGTTTGAGAGCAATCCACACATAGGTAGGTTCTGGGGGCAGCAGTCCTAATTATGCTTGCTTCAGAATATTAGTGTGGGGGCATTTAGGCAGTCAGCTCTGTCCGCCACTCAGTCTGACTCCTGATCGCAGCTCAGGTCTTGATCTCACAGGTGTGAGTTCAAGCCCCATATTGGGCTCCTTGTTGGGCAAGGGGCCTACTTAAAAAAAAAAAATACAGATACTTTGTCAGAGCTGATATAAATCTCTGGATAAGATAAATTTAAAGAAAAGAGGGATGCCTGGGTGGGCTCAGTTTGTTAAGGGTCCGACTCTTGATTTCAGCTCAGGTCATGATCCCAAGTTTGTGAAAGGGATTCTCTCTCTCCCTCTGCCCCTCCCCCCCCCTTAAAAATTAGTTGGAAACTCTTTATGGATGGCCTCGAATTAAAGGTCCATCTTTTAAAGTGTGAGGTTAAAGGTAAAAGCACACTCCAGTACCATTAGTCTAGCAAAAGAGGCTGAAGTAAATTTGACTCCTGGTCAATTGTTGTTCTAAGGGAGGTGTCACACAAGTAAGGCAGAACAGATGAAACCTGGAAACTCTTGACCTCGGCCTAGCTGAGCCCACTGGCCGTCTCGCTGGATCTGTGTTATACATATCCTCGTGCACCAGGAATTTCTGTAGATGATAGTTTCATTTACTTCTTAAAGACTAATATTATAAAAACTATTTCATGAAGTCTTAGATTTCTTTATTATGGATTTTTTTGAGTCTGTTCTAACAAATGGAATCTGTCGTAATTTTCTGAAATGGTAAGCCTTCCCAACTAGCAGTCACTAATTAAAGGAACTTGGAATAGATGAAGAGATCCTGGGTGCAGTTACCAAAAAGACAAAACAGTGAACCATGAATGTATTTAGAAGGACTTTGTTAAAGATGAGAGCCAAAAAATATTTACCAAAAGTATAGATTTGACCAGTTTGTGTGATGTAACTCTTAAAATGTCCTTTTGAAATTATTTGTAAATGTTCTATTTAAGGTATCTTTGACCACAAAGTTTTGTGTTATTTCCCATGGAAATTATTTTTTTTAAGATTTTATTTATTTGAGAGGGAGCATGAACAGGGGGGAGAGGGAGAGGGAGAAGCAGACTCCCCGCTGAGCAGGGAGCCCAATGCGGGGCTCGATCTCAGAACCCTGGGATCATGACCTGAACTGAAGGCAGATGCTTCACGCAATGAGCTACCCAGACTCCCAGAAATTAACTTTTTTTAAAGATTTTATTTATTTGACAGATCACAAGTAGGCAGAGAAGCAGGCAGAGAGAGACAGGGAAGCAGGCTCCGCGTTGAGCAGAGAGCCTGATGTGGGGCTCGATCTCAGGACCCTGAGATCATGACCTGAGCTGAAGGCAGAGGATCAACCCACTGAACTACCCGGGTGCCCCAAAATTAACTTTTAATATCAAAATGCACTGCACGTTATTTGTTGTTGACTTAGTGAGTCAACTGGATGTTGCTAATTCCTAAGATAAATAAACTGCTCTGATTTATTTGTCAGGCAGAAAATACCTCAAATTCTATTATTTCTTCTCCATGTGAACCTAAAGACAACTCAGTAAATAATACCTTATGTTAGAAGGTTTATCTTAAAACGATGAGTATGGAATTTTGTTTTGTCATCTGAAGTATGTGTAGAAAAGCTAGTTTGGGGTGGGTGTAGGAATGGAAGGAGGGGCGGGTGGCAGCAGTTGTAAAAAGGACAAAACCCTCAGAATGGAAGAGAAAAGAGAAAAAAAAGAAGTCCCGAAACTTCCCACTTGTAGTCACTCTGAACAAAATTGTAAAACACAAAACAATTAATACTAAGAAAGTATACCTACTGGTTTACTATCACTTATCATAATATGAATTCATTCCAGATGAAATTATTATAGCCTAACAGATACCTGTAACACAGGTGTCCGTTAGGCTATAATAATTTCATCTGGAGTGAACTAACATTTATTAATATGTTAGGGTTCTTTTTTGAAAGATAAATAAGGAAATGGCATCTATTTTTAAACAAATAAGCATATATGAAGCAGAAAAAAAAAGTAGAAATAAAAATAGAACATAAGGCTATGAAAAAGGACCAAATAGAACTTCTATAATCATTCAAGTGAAAGAGTCAGTAGTCCAGATGAGCTCTTCTCTTGGCACCATCAGAGAAAGAATTAGTTAATTGAGGGGTGGCTGGGTGACTCAGTCAGTTAAGTGTCTGCCTTCAGCTCAGTTCATGATCCCAGCGTCCTGGGATTTAGCCCCACATCAGGCTCCCTGCTCAGCAGCAGCCTGCTTCTCCCTCTCCCTCTGCCCCTCTCCCATGTTGTCTCTCTCAAATAAATAAACAAAATCTTTTTTAAAAAATAGGTAAACTGAAACCTAGAAAAAAAGTCTTCAAGTTTTCTTTGTATTGACTTGGCGTGTTTCTTATTCAGCTTAGTTGTATACATTTCATCCTTTTTTCTGTGGTTTTGCACTGCCATTATTAATGGTACCATTACAAAAGCTTCCCCATTAAGTATGGTCTTGGTTTTGTTATTGCTGCTGAGCTCTTATGTTTCATTTCTGGAAGGTCTGTTTGGTTCCTTTTCAAATAGGCTATGTCACTTTTTTTATAATTTCTTGTTCTTGTTCTGTACTTTCAAGCTTACTTTCACTTAAACATAGTAAGCATGGCTGTCTTAAAATATGCACCTGATAATTCTAGTCATTTGAGTCTTATTAATCAGGGGCTGTTACCTGGTTTCTGCTAATTACCTTTAACTGGCTATTAAATCTGCACAAATTATCTGTATGGTTGAGGATAATAGTCCCATTCTATAGAAGGCATATCCACTGCATCCATCATAGATAGATATTAGATCAGGCGAGAACATCAATGGACGTTAAACTTAAGGCAGAATTTGATGAGGAGCAGGCTATTGCCTGATCTGACACTGTTTCCTCACAAACTAGTTCTTAGTTGCAAGAGATAAAACAGCAGAGAAAGAAAGCAAAGGACAAGTGTTAGAGTGAGTCCTCTTGCTGGATGATGATAAGGTAGACTGATGGCTCCCAGAGAGCCCCACATCCCATTTCTTGGGTCCTGTGGATGGGCTAACTCATTGCACAGCAGAGTTTGAGGGTGTGACTAGGTTAAGATCCTTGAGATTATCCTGGATCATGATTCCTTAATTGTGGAGAAGGAGGCAGGAGAGGCACCGGATGCATGAGGGGGGGATGCAGAGGTTGAAGTGATGCAGTCGTGCAGTTGCTGGCTTTGAAGGTGGAGGAAGAGGCCACGAGCCAAGGACTGCATGTGGCCACCCAAAGCTTGAAAGGGCAGAGAAAGGGATTTCCCTTGAGAGCCTCCAAAGGAATGCAGTCCTGCCAACACTTTGATTTTAGTCCAGTGAAAACAGGGTGGACCTGTGACCTCTAGAACTGTAAGGGAGAAATCTGTGTTGTTTTAAGATCCCTAAGTTGGTGGTAATTTGTTAAAACAGCAACGGGAAACTTACACAAAGACTTTGTCAGTCTGAACTCATGCTTTCTGTTCTTGATAGATGTGCAGACAGATGCAGAAATAAAACAGGTGTGTGTGCAAGTGTACAGAGACCTGTTTCTCAGCTTTTCACACACATCACCCTCCCCTTGGCATCACAGTCCCGTGCCAGAAGGGAAAAGGGATGGCTTGTGCATGAGCGAGTGGCTTCTCAGCTGGGTGGGACTCTGCCACAGAGGCCCAGTTTTCTTTAGCCCCATAGAAAGTAGCGAACTGTGAGCTACCTGGCAATAGGGAAGTGGAGGCTGGGAGAACAGCAGCCAGGGCTCAGAATGGGACACAAATCCTACTAGACTACTTTAGGACAGGAGGTCCACCCATGAGCTTCTGGGGACACCTTGCCCAAGGATCCCCTGAACTGGTCCATGGGCTTCCCCAACACTCCATTAGCTTTACCCGTAAAAACCCTCTTCCAGGGGCAGGTGCCCTATGTGCAACCCAGAGGAGAGCAAAAGTGAGCCTTTTCAGATGGCTAGTAGAAAACTAGGCATATTGCAGGGTTGGGAGAAACCACACAAATACAGCATCCGACACTACCCAAGGGAAAGAAACAGGAAGGCTGTCAACACCCAGCCTGGCTTGGCAGAATGGAGAGAAGTCATATGTGCCTAAAAATTACCCAGTAGGAAAGAACAAGATGTGTGGGGTAAGCATAACCACAGAAAATATCAAGAAAGCCTCAGGATCCTTAACAAGTCAGAGGGAGTTACTTCTTTCCCACAGTCAGTTAGTAAAAACTGGAGGAGACCATTTCTCCAATGTGGAGAGCATAATGAAGGACTTCAGGAAACAGGAAAAATTGAAGAAACATGACAACCAAAGTAGTACAATATTTCTCCAGTAACTGACCCCAAAGAAACAGAGATTTGTGGTATGCCCAATTAAAAACTCAAAATATCTGTTTTGAGGAAGTCTGATTAGCTAAAAGACAACACTGGAAGACAATTTGGTGAAATTGGGAAAACAATACTTGAAGAAAATGAGAAAGTAGCAGAGACAGGAATCAAAACAGAAGCAAACAGAAGTCGTGCAGCTGGAGAATACAGTGAATGGGATAGAACATCAACAGCAGACTGGATCAATCAGAGGAAAGAATCTCCAGGACAGAAACCAGGTCATTTGCAATTATCCACTCACAGGAGAACTAAGAAAAAAGAATGAAGAGAGCCTGTGAAATATGGGATATCATTTTTTTAAATCTACCCATTAAGGGAGTCCCAAAAGAAGAAGCAAGCAAGAAAGGGACAGAAAGCTTATTTAGAGAAATAATGGCGGAGAACTTACTAAATCTGGGGAAGGATTTACTTTTTAAATGAAGTTCAGACATCTCTCCAGTAATTTCAACCCAAAAATCTTCCCAGACACATAAACTATCTAAAAGAAAGAGAATTTGAACACAGGTAGAAGAAAAAATTGCCCACATAAAGGACTACCATGAAGCTCAGCAAATTCCTCACCACAAAGCTTGCAGCCCAGGAGACAGTGGGATCATCTCTTCAAGATGCTGAAAGAAAAAACTGCCAATCAGGAATACTTTACCCTGCAAAGTTGTCCTTCAAAAAATGAAGGAGAGGGGCGCCTGGGTGGCTCAGTGGATTAAAGCCTCTGCCTTCGACCCAGGTCATGATCCCAGGATCAAGCCCCACATCAGGCTCTCTGCTCAGCGGGGAGCCTGCTTCCCCCTCTCTCTCTGCCTGCCTCTCTGCCTACTTGTGATCTCTGTCTGTCAAATAAATAAATAAAATCTTTTTTTTAAAAAAATGAAGAAGATGGGTGCCTGAGTGGCTCAGTCAGCTAAGCATCTGCCTTCTGCTCAGACCATGATCTCAGGGTCCTGGGCCAAGCCCCATATTAGGATCCCTGCTCAGTGGGGAGTCTGCTTCTCCTTCTGCCGCTGCCCTCCCCGCTCTTTCTCTTTCTCTGAAATAAATAGAATCTTTAAAAAAAAAAAAAAAAGGTGCGGGGCACCTGGGTGACTCAGTGGGTTAAAGCCTCTGCCTTCGGCTCAGGTCATGATCCCAGGGTCATGCTCAGCAGGGAGCCTGCTTCACCCTCTCTCTGTCTCTGCCTGCTTCTCTGCCTACTTGTGATCTCTGTCTATCAAATAAATAAATAAAATATTTAAAAAAAAATAAAGGACAAAAAAATGACTTTCCCAAACAAAAGCTGAGGGGGTTCATCACCCTAAACCAACCCTACAAGAAATGCAAAAGGAGTCCTTCAAACTTAAGTGAAAATGTTAATTAGTAGCAGGAAAAAAATAATGAAATTATAAAGCACATTGGTAAAGGTAAGTATATAGTCAAACTCAGATGCTCTATTACTGTAATATGGTGGCATTTGAATCCCTTTAGTATAAAAATTGATACTCAAAAACATTAAAAATTCCTATAGCTGCTTAGATGTGTAATGGATACCCAATATAAAGAGAGAGTAATTGTGACATGGAAAATATAAAATGTGAGGGGAAGGCGAAAGAGTTTTTGCATGTGATTGAAATTGACTTGTTATCAGTTTAAAAGATGTTTTATGTCATGTATGTCATGTCAAGTGTCATGGTAACCACAAACGAAAAACCAACAGTACAGAAAAGATAAAGAAAAGGAAATTAATTAATGCAACCTCTAGGGAAAATCATCAGTTCACAAGGAAGACAGGAAGAGGGAACGAGGGAACCACAAAACAGTCAGGAAACAATCAAATGTTATTAGTCTTTGCTTTTCAAAATTATTTTATTTTTTAGAGGATTTTATTTATTTATTTGACAAAGAGAGAGAGATCACAAGCAGGCAGAGAGGCAGGCAGAGAGAGAGGAAGAAGCAGGCTCCCCACCAAGCAGAGAAACCAATGTGGAGCTTGATCCCAGGACCCCAAGATCATGACCCAAGCTGAAGCAGAGGATTAACCTTCTGAGCCACACAAGCACCCCCTCAAAATTACTTTAAAAGTAAATAGATTAAAATCTACAATCAAAAGATATAGAATATATAAATGGATTTTTAAAACAAGCCAACTATGTATTGCCTACAAGAGATTCACTTCTGTTTCAAGGACACACAGAGGCTCAAATTGCAGGGATGGGAAATGGTATTCCATGCAAGTGGAAAACTGAAAGAGAACAGGTGTAGCAGCTAAGCTATACTTCTATTGGACAACTTAGGCTTTAAGTCAAAAACTGTTAACAACAGACAAGGTCATTATGTGATTGTAAAGGAGTCAATTCATCAAGAAGATAGAACAACTATAAATGTATATGCACTCAACATCAGGGTACCTAAACTTATTAAGCAAATACTAACAGATCTGAAGAAATAGAGAACAGTATTGTAGGGGAATTTAATATCCTACTTTAAAGAGTGGGTAGATTGTTCAGAGAGAAAAATCAATAAGGAAATATTGGAATTGAGCTATAGTTTAGAGAAAATGGGCCTGACAGACATATACAGAGAATTCAGTCTGACACAGCAGACTGCACATTCTTCTCAAGCACACGTGGAAATATTCTCCAGCATAGAGGTGCACGGAGGTGCCAGCCTGGAACGTAGGTTCTCAGACCCGGAAAGACCAGGCACTCCCAGCCTGGGCCAGCAGGAAAATCTCAGTGTGCAATCGCTGCTTGGAACCTCTCTGGCGGTCCAGAGCTGCCCAGACAGCCGGCGCTGTCATGGTTTTGGGTACAAGCAGGAGTTCCTGTGTCCCCAGGGACCACGACTCAGAACGTGCTCTGCCAGCAGCCGAGGGGGAACTTATGTGCTCTGCAGCACCCAGAGGGGAACAGACTGAGGCTTCTCTCTGAGATGGAGGTCTGGGTGCAGTTTGCTTTTCTCTAAACCTCCAAAAACCATCAAAAGCTGTCAAGGCGAGAGAAAAACAAACATACATAAAAACTTCCAGAGAACAAAAACCTGAAAAAAAGTTTCCTCTGAGCCCACCCCCTTGAGGGGGCCGAGAAGACTCAACTCAGGGAACATTGCCTGAAAACCCACGTGGCAGGCCCCTCCCCAAGAAAACCAACCAGGAAGAAAAATAAAAAGAAAAAAAAGATGACAAGAGAACAACCAGCACTTCTTCATAGATACAACTTTTATTTTTAATTTGTTCCCACTATTCTGGTTCATTTTTTTTATATATAGATAATTTTTTAACCTATTTACCATCACAGTGAGATGTCCAGTACATCAAATTCCATAATAATATTTTAACCTGGACTTTTTGATACATACACCCGTGTTTTTCTTTTGCTTTTCTATTTTTTACTTTTTTTTAAAATTTTAATTTAGTTTAGTTTATTCTTTTTTTATTTTTATTTTTTAACATTCATATAGAGTTAAACTTCAAGGTAATCCCCTTTCCCCAATCAATGCTACCCCAATTAAAAATTGGTTTAAGCAATTTTTAATCCCCCTTTATCTTAGGAAAGTTGAGTCCTTTAACAAAGATATCAAGATACATCCAGGAAGAATCAAAATAACCTTCCTCACCCACACTGAGAATTTATAACCACTCTCCCATCTTTTTCTTCTGCCAATGTTTCTGTGTATTTGTATTTGTCCTGATAGTATATAAATCTTATACTTGGGGTTCTTTTTGATGAGGTTCTTTTTTTTTTTTTTTTGCTTTTATATATATACATATATTTTTCCCTTGTCATATACTTTTATCAGTCTTTTTGTTTGTAAACATCATTAATCTTACCTTGGGGCCCATTTGGGCTGAGCCTTCTCTTTTATCTTTCTTTTTTTTCCTCTCTCTCTCTCTCTCTCTTTCTTTTTTTTTTTTTCCTTTTTTCTTTCTTTTTTCTCTCTTTCCTTTTTCTCTCGTTTGGGTGGGGACTCCTGATTTCTCAGAAGCATTCCAGGGTGCGTCTTGACTGCACCATGGTCGATACATCCAGCTACATCTGTTCAGCCATCGCTCACCAAAATGAGTAGGAGGAGGAATGCCCAACAAAAGAAAAATTCAGATGATGGGCCTTCTGCAACAGAGCTAATGGCTATCAACATAGACAATATGTTGGAAAGGGAATTCAGGCTAACAATTATCCAGGCAATAGCTAGGTTGGAGAAAGCCATGGATGACCAAACAGAATTGATTAGGGCAGAACTAAAAGCCACTAGAGATGTTGTTCACAATGTTAGAGCAGAACTGAAAGCCACCAGGGATGATTTTCACAATGCTCTCAATGAGTTCCAATCTAATCTAAATTCTCTAAAAGCTAGAGTAACTGAGACAGAAGATAGAATTAGTGATCTGGAGGACAAACAGATAGAGAGAAAGGACCAGGAGGAAGCCTGGAACAAACAGCTTAGAAGCCACGAAAACAGAATCAGGGAAATAAATGATGCCATGAAACGTTCCAACATCAGAATTATTGGAATCCCTGAAGGGGAGGAGAAAGAAAGAAGTCTAGAGGATATAGTGGGACAAGTTCTCCACAAAAATTTTCCCAATCTCCTAATGGAACCAGCATTCATGTACTAGAGGCAGAACGGTCTCCCTCCAAGATTATAGATTCTCGAAAGTCCTTGAGACACCTAATACTAAGAATGAAGAATTATAATTGTAGGCAGGCCCTCTTGAAGGCAGCTAGGACAAAGAAGCTCCTTACATACAGAGGAAAGCCCATCAGAATAACATCAGACCTTTCCACAGAAACCTGGCAAGCCAGAAAGGGCTGGCAAGATATATTCAGGGCACTAAATAAGAAGAACATGCAGCCAAGAATACTTTATCCAGCAAGACTGACATTCAAAATGGATGGAGAGATAAAGAGTTTTCAAGACTGGCAAGGCTTAAAAGAGTATGTGACCACCAAGCCGACACTGCAGGAAATATTAAGGGGGGGTTCTATAAAAGAGGAAAAGTCTTAAGAATATCATTGAACAGAAATATACAGAAAAAAAGACTTCAAAGGTAACACAATGTCAATAAAAACGTATCTATCAATAATCACTCCCAATGTGAATGGCCTAAATGAGCCCATAAAATGACACAGGGTTGCAGATTGAATAAAGCAACAGGACCCATCCATATGTTGTCTACAAGAGACTCATTTGAACCTAAGGATACACCCAGACTGAAAGTGAAGGGATGGAGAAGCATTTTTCATGCCAATGGGCCTCAAAAGAAGGCCGGGGTAGCGATTCTCATATCAGATAAATTAGACTTTAAACTAAAGACTATAGTAAGTGATACAGAAGGACACTCCATAATTCTTAAAGCGACTATCCACCAAGATGATCTAACAATTGTAAATATCTATGTCCCCAATATGGGAGCAGCCAAGTACATAAGAAAACTGTTAATCAAGATAAAGAGTCATATTGATATGAATACATTAATAGTAGGTGAGCTTAACAGCCTCTCTCAGAAATAGATCATCCAAGCAGAAAATCAATAAAGAAACAAGAGAATTGAATGACACATTGGATCAGATGGACCTCATAGATATATAACGAACATTCCACCCTAAAACAACAGGATACTCATTCTTCTCAAGTGCACATGGAACCTTCTCCAGAATAGGCCACATACTGGATCACAAATCAGGGCTCAACTGATACCAAAAGACTGAGATTATTCCCTGCCTATTCTCAGATCACAATGCTTTGAAATTGGGGCTCAATCACAAGGAAAAGTTTGGAAGGAACTCAAACACCTGGAAGCTAAAAAACACCTGCTTAAGAATGCTTGGATCAACCAGGAGATCAAAGAAGAACTGAAACAATTCATGGAAACCAATGAGAATGAAGACACTTTGATCCAAAACCTATGGGATATAGCAAAGGCGGTCCTAAGGGGGAAATACATAGCCATCCAAGCCTCCCTCCAAAAAATTGAAAAATCCAGAATACACCAGCTGTCTCTACACATTAAAGAACTGGAGAATCAACAACAAATTAAACCAACTCCACACATAAGAAGGGAAATAATCAAGATTAGAGCAGAGATCAATGAGGTAGAAACTAGAAATACAGTAGAACGTATCAATGAAACTAGAAGCTGGTTTTTTGAAAGAATCAATAAGATCGATAAACCATTGGCCACACTAATCCAAAAGAAAAGAGAGAAAGTTCAAATTAATAAAATTATGAATGGAAAGGGAAAGATCACAACTAACACCAAGGAAGTAGAAACAATCATCAGAAGTTATTATCAACAGTTATATGCTAATAAGCTAAGCAACCTAGATGAAATGGATGCATTCCTGGAAAACTATAAGCTCGCAAAATTGAACCAGGAAGAAATTGACAACCTGAATAGACCAATATCTAGTAACGAGATTGAAGCAGTGATCAAAAACCTCCCAAAAAACAAGAGCCCAGGACCTGATGGATTCCCTGGGGAATTCTACTAAACTTTCAAAGAAGAAATAACACCAATTCTCCTGAAGCTGTTTCAAAAAATTGAAGCAGAAGGAAAACTTCCAGACTCTTTTTATGAAGCCAGCATTACCCTGATCCCCAAACCAGGCAAAGACCACACCAAAAAGGAGAATTTCAGACCAATGTCACTGATGAATATGGATGCTAAAATTCTCAACAAGATCCTAGCAAACAGGATCCAACAGCACATTAAAAAGATTATCCACCATGACCAGGAGGGATTCATCCCTGGGTTACAAGGATGGGTCAACATTCGCAAATCAATCAATGTGATAGAACAAATCAATAAGAGAAGAGAGAAGAACCACATAGTCCTCTCAATTGATGCAGAAAAAGTATTTGACAAAATCCAGCATCCGTTCCTGATTAAAACACTTCAAAGTATAGGGATAGAGGGAAAATTCTTGAACTTCATAAAATCTACCTATGAAAGACCCACAGCAAATATCATCCTCAATGGGAAAAAGCTTGCAGCCTTCTGTTGAGATCAGGAACACGACAAGGATGCCCACTCTCACCACTCTTGTTCAACATAGTACTAGAAGTCCTAGCAACAGCAATCAGAAAACAAAGAGAAATAAAAGGTATCCAAACTGGCAATGAAGAAGTCAAACTCTCTCTCTTCGCAGATGACATGATTCTTTATATGGAAAACCCAAAAGACTCCACCCCCAAACTACTAGAACTCATACAGCAATTCAGTAACATGGCAGGATACAAAGTCAATGTACAGAAATCAGTGGCTTTCTTATACACTAACAATGAAAATACAGAAAGGGAAATTAGAGAATTGATTCCATTTACTATAGTACCCAGAACCATAAGATACCTGGGAATAAACCTAACCAAAGAGGTAAAGGATTTGTACTCGAGGAACTACAGAACACTCATGAAAGTAATTGAAGAAGACACAAAAAGATGGAAGACCATTCCATTCCATGCTCTTGGATTGGAAGAACAAATGTTGTTAAAATGTCTATACTCCCTAGAGCAATCTATACTTTTCATGCCATTCTGATCAAAATTCCACTGGTATTTTTCAAAGAGCTGGAGCAAATAATCCTGAAATTTGTATGGAATCAGAAGAGACCCTGAATTGCTAAGGAAATGTTGAAAAAGAAAAAACTGGGGGCATCATGTTACCTGATTTCAAGCTTTACTACAAAGCTGTGATCACCAAGACAGCATGGTACTGGCATAAAAACAGACACATAGACCAGTGGAACAGAGTAGAGAGCCTAGATATGGACCCTCAACTCTATGGTCAAATAATCTTTGACAAAGCAGGAAAAAATATACAGTGGAAAAAAGACAGTCTCTTCAATAAATGGTGCTGGGAAAACTGGACAGATATATGTAGAAGAATGAAACTCAACCATTCTCTTACACCGTACACAAAGATAAACCCGAAATGGATAAAAGACCTCAACATGAGACAGGAATCCATCAGAATCCTCGAGGAGAACATAGGCAGTAACCTCTTCGGTATCAGCCACAGCAACTTCTTTCAAGATATGTCTCCAAAGGCAAAGGAAACAAAAGCGAAAATGAACTTTTGGGACTTCGTCAAGATCAAAAGCTTCTGCACAGCAAAGAAAACAGTCAACAAAACAAAGAGGCAACCCACAGAATGGGAGAAGATATTTGCAAATGACAGTACAGACAAAAGATTGATATCCAGGATCTATAACGAACTTCTTAAACTCAACACACACAAAACAGATAATCATATCAAAAAATGGGCAGAAGATATGAACAGACACTTCTCCAATGAAGACATACAAATGGCTATCAGACACATGAAAAAATGTTCATCATCACTAGCCCTCAGGGAGATTCAAATTAAAAGCACAATGAGATACCACCTTACACCAGTTAGAATGGCCAAAATTAGCAAGACAGGAAACAACGTGTGTTGGAGAGGATGTGGAGAAAGGGGAACCCTCTTCCACTGTTGGTGGGAATGCAAGTTGGTGCAGCCACTTTGGAGAACAGTGTGGAGATTCCTCAAGAAATTAAAAATAGAGCTTGCCTATGACCCTGCAATTGCACTACTGGGTATTTGCCCCAAAGATACAGATGTAGTGAAAAGAAGGGCCATCTGAACCCCAATGTTTATAGCAGCAATGGCCAGAGTCGCCAAACTGTGGAAAGAACCAAGATGCCCTTCAAAGGATGAATGGATAAGGAAGATGTGGTTCATATACACTATGGAGTATTATGCCTCCACCAGAAAGGATGAATACCCAACTTTTGTAGCAACATGGACAGGACTGGAAGAGATTATGCTGAGTGAAATAAGTCAAGCAGAGAGAGTCAAGTATCATATGGTTTCACTTATTTGTGGAACATAACAAATAACATGGAGGACATGGGGAGTTAGAGAGGAGAAGGGAGTTGGGGGAAATTGGAAGGGGAGGTGAGCCATGAGAGACTATGGACTCTGAAAAACAATCTGAGGGTTTTGAAGGGGTAGGGGGTGGCAGGTTGGGGGAGCCAAGTGGTGGGTATTAAGGAGGGCACGTATTGCATGGAGCACTGGGTGTAGTGCAAAAACAATGAATTCTGTTATGCTGAAAAGAAAAAAAAAAGATCGTAACGGACTACTATGCACAATTATATACCAACAAATCAGATAGCCTGAAATAAGTGGGGACATTTCTAGAAGCATACAACCTGCTTCTATTTAAAGAAGAAATAGAAAATCTGAAGACCAAAACAAGTAATGAGATTGAATGAGTAAAACTTCCCATCAAACAAAAGTCACCTTCACTGGTGAATTCTCTCAAACACTGAAGTCCTTCTTAAACTCTTCCAAGAAAAAAAAAAAAAAAAACCTGAATATAAAGGAAAACTTCCGAAGTCATTTTACAAGGCAGCATTTCCCTAATACCAAAACCAGATAAGGACACCACAAAACAACAACAAAAACAAAAACAAGAACCCTACAAGCCCAATGAATTCAGATACAAAAATCTTCCTCCCAAATGAGCAAACTAAACAACACATTAAAAGAATTACAAACTATGATCATGCAGGATTTGGGTTGCAAAGATGGTTCAATTTATGCAAACCAATAAATATGATGCATCACGTTAACATATACAAGTGCCTCAAGAAGTAAAATACCTAGGAATAAATTAACCAAGGAGGTGAAAGATCAGTACACTGAAAATTACAAGACATTAATGAATCAAAGAAGACACAAATAAATATAGTCTGTGCTTATGAGTTGAAAGAGTTAAAGTTGTTAAAATGTCCGTACTCCAAAGACATCTATAAATTCAGTGCGATCCCTATCAAAACTTCAGTGGCTTTTTTCACAGAAATAGATAAAACAACCCTCAAATTCATCTGGAACCAGAAAAGACTGAAGAGCCAAAACCGTCCTGTGGAAGAAGAACAAAGCTGGAGGCCACACACTTTATCTCAAACTGTATTCCATAGCAATAAAAATCAAAACAGTATGGCACTGGCATTGAAAACCGACACAGAAACCAATAGAACAGAACAGAATCTAGAAGTAAATACAAGCCCATGTACCCAACCAATTTTCTTTTTTTTTTTTTAAGATTTTACTTATTTATTTATTTGACAGACAGAGATCACAAGTAGGCAGAGAGGCAGGCAGAGAGAGGAAGGAAAGCAGGTTCCCTGCTGAGCAAAGAGCCCAATGCGGGGCTCGATCCCAGGACTCTGGGATCATGACCTGAGCCGAAGGCAGAGGCTTAACCCACTGAGCCACCCAGGCACCCCCAACCAATTTTATTAACAAGATTTTATTCACTTCAGAGAGCACACGTGCCAGTAGGGAGGGGCTGGGGGGAGACGGAGGAAGAAGCTGAAGCAGGCTCCTTACTGAGCACAGAGCCCAGTGTGGGGCTCGATCTCACAACCGTGAGATCACGACCTGAGCCAAAACCAGGAGGCGGACTCCCAACCAACTGTGCCAACGAGGCACCCCTAGCCAACCAATTTTTGGCAGAGACACCAGGAAGATGGGTCTCTTCAATAAAAAGAACTGGGAAAACTGCATATTCTCATGCAAACGGAATAATGAAGTTGGGACCCCATCTCATACCATGGACAAAATGAACTCAGGATGGATTAAAGGTATAAACATAAGACCTGAAACTATAAAATTCCTAGAAGAAAACATAGGGAGAAAGTTCCTTGGCCTTGGTCTCAGCAATGATATTTTTGGAATTGACACCAAAAGTAAAGGCAATACAAGCAAAAATAAGCAAGTGGGACTGCACGAAGTTGAAAAGCTTCTGCACAGCCAAGGAAATCATCAACCAAATGAAAAGGCAGCCTATGGAGCAGGAGAAACATTTGCAAACCATATATGTGATAAGGGGTTATTTTCCAAAATATTAAGTAATAATACTACAACTCAGTAGCAAAACAAAACAAAAAAACCAGATTGGTGATTACCAGGGGTTAGAACAGAAGACAAAAGGGGTAGCACTAAGGAGTTTTTTAAGGGTTTTAGGATTGTTTTATTATCTCATCCATTATAGTGATTACAAAATACGTTCAGGTAGGAAAAACAAAAACAAAAACAAAAAAACTCCTAGAACTGTATACTCCCCAAAAATGAATTTTCTGGTATAAAAAAATTTTACAAATAATTCAAGGAACTGTATCAAATATTCACATTATTATCTTCATATGGTGAAAGCATGACTAAATTCTTTTGCTTTTATCCTGTATCTTCTGGAATCTATTAAGAAAATGTATTGCTTTTTTTTTTTAAGATTTTTATTTATTTATTTGACAGAGAGGGAGAGGGAGGCGGGGGGAGGGTGGGTGAGGGGAAGCAGGCTCCCTACTGAGCAGGGAGCCCCAATGCGGGGCTCGATCCCAGGACCCTGAGATCATGACCTGAGCCGAAGGCAGAGGTTTTAACCCACTGAGCCACCCAGGTGCCCCCCAAATTTATTACTTTTATAATGGAAAAACAAATGTGCTTTGCAAATAAGTAGCAAAGTTACCTAATACAGTGGTTTGACTAAAACCAGTATAACACTTTCATTTAATAATATCCAACACATAGTAATAAACAGAACTGGCTAAGATTTCAAAGGATATCAGATTATGATTCACCTTATTTTCTGGATATAAAAAGACATTTTCATTTAATTAAAGATCAGCAGGAAAAATAAAGATAGCTCTGTTTTATAAATTTGGATATACCCTTGGTGAATAGTTATTATTTCTGATTCAACAATCAGATTTTTCACATAGAGGTCATGTCATTAATGAAACATTCCGTAAATGAACCTTTCTTACTTGGACTTATTTTTGTGTCATTTTCAAATGTAGGCGTAAACCTACCATCTGGTAAATGTTCTATCTTTGGCTATTTTGTGGATTTGCAGCAGTGCGAATTCATACCGTGGTCAGAATTACTTCCTACTGTTCAGACACTAATTCAAAAAGGTAAGGAGAATTACTAGAATCATACTCTGACTTCCCTAAAATGTTGGGACTGCTTTATATATAAAAGTAGTTATATGAGCAACTTTGAGGACTGACCTGTTCCAAGTTAGTGCAGAACCACTCTAGATCTGTGTTTCCAAAACATGCCTTTAAGAAAATAACCACTGAGTATTGTTTTCTGAGAAATCGAAATGTATTTGATTGAGTCAGTTGTGCATTGTAAAACTATAGCTCACTGGAAGTCTTACTAGTGGAAAGATTTGGTATTTTAATTAGCTGTGGTTACTGAAAGCAGAAGCGGGGGAGGACCAGGACCTCTTTTAAAATAGGGAAAGCATATATGTAAGAACTACACTTGATTATAAAAGAAAGAGCTAATCAGAAAAGAGGAATCATAGCTTCACAAATATCCAGATATGCTTCATTGTTCTTATTCTCAATCTTCTGCAGACTTACAGAAAACAAAGATGTGTAAAGTTGTTGTACCATGAGAGCTTGGTTGAAGTTTGAGGCTTCAGAGTTCTTGCAAATACAAGAAATTCAATAAATGCAAATTGAGTTGAATTTCTCTGAAGTCAATTTTCTCCCATCAATGAATTTCAGTTTTGTTATAAGACTTTCTGAAAGAAAAAAACCAGAGGTATCATAATTATGAAGCATCCAGAAAGTTCGGATTTTAAATTGATTTATACCAGCATTCTGTTCTATGATATTTGAGGCAGTAAGGATTAGTGGGTGATTATATTTATTTAAAACCTCTGAGTTGTGTATCATGTTAATGCTATATTGGTTATTCTAATCCTGAGCTTTACTACTACGTACAAAAACACAACTGAGTATCAATGCACATAACTCAATATCTTAATTTACCATTTCTATGGGAAACCAGAGGTATTTCCTCCAAATCTGAGATACAACTTCCTCTGGTCCCAATTTATCCTAATTGTAGGCCACGAGCTTAAACGATACTAAAACCCTCCTGAGTTTTCAAAGCCAAACCATAACAGAAATCGAAACATCAGAACATCACAACATCACCTTCAACTGAGCCTATGCCAAGTAAATCAGAGGACCTGGTACCAGACCAGTCTCTGGCACCAGAAACAAAAACATAACAAACCCCCACATTTTTTTTTCATGACAATCGAGGAAGATTCTCAGAAATACCATTAGTGATGCACAGGGCTTTGGAATGAAAACACGGGAAGCCAACTTGTCAGTATACATCAGAATTCTACACCGTACTCCAGTTTATACCGACCCAGCAACTGTGCATGTGAGAGGCTGTGTGCAGAATGACATGGGGATATTCTCTAAACTCAGCTAAGGCCTAGAAAGAACATAAATATCCATTGCTGGGGCACTGGCAAGAAGTCCCTGATACCTTCAAATACTCAGTTTTTAAAAGTTGCTGACCGGCATACACGGTATGGGAACTCGTTCCTAGGATACGGGAATGGGAAGGAGACTGTCGACCGCATGCCTTTATGGCCTTCAGAATTGTGCCCCACGCAAGTGTGTCAGCCAGTCGGTTGCTAGCATTAGAAAAGCGACCTCAAGATGAGCAAGTGAGATCTCTGTCATGTGAAGCCCTTCTGAGAAGTTTAGCTGCATAATAGTGGAAAGAATGAGGGTGGAATTTGTAGGAAGCTGTGGGTTCAAGAGAGATTTGGTTTAGTTTTGGGGGGGTGTGAGTGTGTGTTACATTTCATATGAAATTGCCCATATTCGACTGAATTTTACTAAATAGATATCAGTTTCCCCTGGTTCAACCAATAAAAAGATGGGGGATACTAGGACATAAATATTTGTACATCAGAAAGTTTCAACAGCAACGAGACAGATGAGGGGAGGAGAAGGCTTGCCCAGGAAGGGAAGTTCTTCTGAAGGACTGCGGCAGGCTGGGCAGGAGAGCTGCTTTCTTCCTTTCACTAGAGGGAAGCGGGAGGAGAAGGGGCCTTGGGCGGTGGGAGTGTGGGTGGAGTGGGGGCTGGCACCAGCTGAGTGCCAGTGGAAGGAACAGCTGCTGAGATCAGCAGAGATGACAGGGGGACTGATGGTCCGTTCTGGCTTCTCTGCAGCTGCTGACATGGTTTTACAATGTCCAGACTTTTCCAGAAAGTATCCAGTACCCAAAAGATTAATGTTTATCTATAGGTCATTTGACACTTTTTAACTTTACCTTAGGAACATCCATGCTAGTGGACCCTGAAGGATCGAGTGAAAACCTGTTGAAGATCACAGAATACGGAGAGAACATCACTTATATCGCCACCAGAGACACAGTGTCCCTCTCTTTCCTCATAAGCTTTCTCTTAAAGAATTTCTGCCCCGTACTTCTCACAGGTATTAGGAAGATTTAAAGAAGGAGAATTTATAGAGTTAGGAACAGGCTTAGTAATTACATAGTCTAAACATTTTACTTTATAACTGTTTGGGGGGGGGGGATATGCTCTGAGAGGCTCTAGACACTATGTCAACATGTATTCCTACCAACAGTGTATGAATGCCCATTTGCTCACATTTGCCAGGTGAGGACGTTATAAATCTTCATTCTTTGGTTCCTTCCAAGACAAATTCCAGAAGTAGAACTACAGGATCAGTGCACACATGGCCCCCACAGCCTTGGGCTGACAGCCTTAGAGTGTCCCTGACAGAAGGAGCAAAGATTGGTCTGATTAAATGTAATTACATACAAGGAAAAAATTAAAAGAACCTGCCTGATTTAAAAAAAAAAAAAAATTCACAATTTCTCAACCTGATGTTTAAATGTTTCCATCTTTTAAGGTTACCAAGTGACTAATGCATACAGCCCCACGTCTCCCATAACATTTATTTGACCCCTTCCTTACCTTTTGTTGCCCATCACCAGGGGCCCTAGTATTGCTCCCAGAGTTTCACACGGAAAATAATGAGGCTGGAACTCTCACATAATCTATACGTTGCCTCCAGTTTGGCCTAAGAAGATTCTTATTCTCGGGGCGCCTGGGTGGCTCAGTGGGTTAAGCCTCTGCCTTTGGCTCAGGTCATGATCTCAGAGTCCTAGAATCGAGCCCCACATCGGGCTCTCTGCCTGGCAGGGAGCCTGTCTCCCGCCCCCCCCCCCCCCCTCACCTGCCTCTCTGCCTACTTGTGATCTCTGTCAAATAAATAAATAAAATCTTTTGAGAAAACATTCTTACTCTTAATATCGGGTGGACTATGCAGTCCTGACCGTGTTCTGCTGGAGTTTGTCATCACGTCTCTCCCCAGATTGTGTCAGCAGAAACGTTCAGGGAAATGAATTGCATGCAGCAGCTCCTCTGTGCTGTGAGCTGGAATATTTGCCAGAGCCGTAAATGAGCCTTCGATTAAACACAATGGGTAACTTTGACTGTGTCCTTTTATCAGAGCTGTAAGTAATTTGAGAGGATTTCGTATCTACGTCCTGGTTTACCCAGGCTTAACCATGGTTTTTTTTAAAAAAAAACAAAAGGGAGAAAAGAATCTTTTTCATGCAGTTTTCAAATAAAGTGTTACTGGTTCATCTTAATATGTTAGCATCTATTCATTTCCTTCCACCTAAAAAAAAAGTCTTTTTTCCCCCCCTTAGGAGACCCTGCTGTTGGGAAAACCAGTGCCATTAATGAAATGCTTGAGAGGCTGGAGGGTCCTGGAGCACTGGATGTGAAATACAGTTCCATCTTAGGAGAAGTCCTACTGTACAGTGAAATTAAAAAATCAAGGTTGTATGTTGAAACACCAAATTTGATTTGTCTGGTAAAAAAATTTTGCTTTAACATATAAATGTGCCTTGTTTTAAAAAGCAAACCTGCTATGTAGAAATGCAGAACTCTTCCAAAGAGAAGCGAAGAAGAAAATCTGTACTTTTCCAAAGTATTAACACCTAGATTAATTCCTTTAAATGAGAGATTTTACCTTTATTTTAAATATAACTAAAATTAAAATCTCCTTTTTCTTACATAACAAAGTACAGCTATGAACTATTTATTTTCCTTCCTGGAAAAATACACCTAAAACTTGCCAAAAATTGTTGCATATCATTGGTTTTCTTGACTAGAATTTTCATCTTATCAAATATGAAATATTCTTTAAACATGGGACTCTTGATCTCAGCTCAGGTCTGATCTCAGAGTCATGGGTTCCTGTCCCATTGGGCTCCACCCACACAATATAGCGCCTACTTGAGGGAAAAAAAAGTTCTTTGCAAAGAACTTTGTCTTTCTCCATGTCTCTTCCTGAAGGGAGGGATGAAAAAGAGTTGTAAATTGTGCAAATAAAAATTACAAATTTTTAAAGTTAATTCTCATTAAAATGTGAGAGAAGCACACTGTTGTTTGAACAGAATGACACGGTTGGATTCCTCCCACGCTGCACCAGGCCATCTCCCACCTGCACTCGTCAAGGCTGTCCTGTCTTCCCAAGACATCTTGAACTTCCACACATGTCTTTCCAACGGCACTTGGTAGCCAGAGCCCCACCACCTGCATGTTGCATGAATGATTTTGGAACTACGCTTAAATAAGGCTGTAAACATTTAATGTCATTGGAGTCATTCCTTATCTGAATTATTATAATCATTAGTAACAGACACTAAAAAAAGAACTCTTACTATAAGATCACTGTTTAAACTGAACAGGATTTTAATAACAAAATCACAATACAGAGCAACATCTGAAGGCAAGACCAAAGTAAAAGTGAAAGGCGTTTCTGTTGAGCCGTGCACAAGGAAAAGTGCCGTTTACAAAGGGACTAGTGAGTAAATGGCTTACTACCCATCGGGCATACGAGTAGCCTGGCACCCTAGGAATTTGTCCAGATTGTGTTTAGAGTAAGCCTATGTTGTTGAACTTAACGGTGATGGCAGCAGCACAGTCTTCTCTGTAAAAGTGTAAATGGGAAAGAGGAGTATTTGTTTCCTTGTAGGAGAACGAGGTAAAACCCAAGACACACCGGTACTTTGATTATATTTTGTTTGCATGGCTACTGTGGGAAGCGAGCTAATCTTGAATCTCGAAAACCTTGTATTCCAATAGCCTGAAGCAGAATATCAGCCTCTTTCTCTCTGAAACTCCCAAGGCAGGAGCTGAAGGTCAAGGTGCGTATTATGTCATGTGACTCTCCTTCCTCTCGCAGCCATGTGCAGGTCACCACGTGACCAGAATCTCAGAATGAACAGATTTCCACTCCCTGTTTATAATCGAGAGTCCTAAAATATCCCCACTCACCCTCAGACTGCCCTGCTGAACCCAGCAGTGGGGGTGGTGATGGCAGAGCTTCCCAGCAAGTGGGGACTCCGGCTTCTTGGGGGAACAGTGGACTCAGTCTGGAAGTCCCTGGAGGCAGGGTCGGCCCCTCCTGTTCCTTCACCCTTGTCCGAGTAACTCAGTGGTGAAGTTACTATATGCATTCTCAGGTCCTCCTGGAGAACTCGGGCCGGGGCTCTGGGAGTAGCCACCCCATTTCTGCAGAGGAAAAGCAGGAACAGACCCCAGACAGCTGCACATCGGGAAGGAAGCCTGGCCCCAGGGTTCTTGCCAGAGGAGTTTTTGGTTCTGGGTCTACTTTTGGGTTTGCTGTCGCACCATCCACAGTGGCCCTCGTGGAGGGTGCTCTCAGGGAATGTGTCCCGAGTGGACACCGGTGCCTGCTGCCTTCAGACCTCTGTGTGAACTTTCAGTACATACACACCACCTTGCACATCCGGACACTAGGAAGTCCTAAAAGCGTACTTGTGTCAGTTATGCATAAACCACGGAGCATTCCCCCAGCTTCCCTGCTGTTGTATTTGGCTGTGTGGTTGTAGAGTCCCTGCAGACCACACCAAAGGAAGGAAGTCCTGGGAAACATTCCCCAGTTGGTATTCCTTTGCTCACTGAATTGTCCTCAGTGATTTCCTGAAAATGACAACGCTGGAGTAAAATTATATGATGTTCACATTTCCTAACACCATAAAATAAATCACACATATGCTTTAAGTTCTCTAAATCTGTGTTTCTTTTCCATATTTGGCATAACAGATAAGCATATTAAAAAGCCAGCAGTCAAAACTGATGAAAGTTCCTTGAAAAATGATAAGAAGGGAATTGTAGTATCAACGATAAATTTTAGCATCGGTATCACAGCTGCCAAAGCCAAGGAGATGATCCTGAAGAAATTAGTCAGAAGAACCAAAGACACTCTTGGAGCGCCAAAGAACAGCAGGGTAAAAACACCTCCCGTCCCGCAGGCCAATCTGCAAGTGCTGCTGAAGCCGCGTGTGACTTGCTTTCGTTAATTAACCGTAAACAGAGAAAGCAAAGCGTCACATACACTCCTGCCCATGCCAGAAAATGCACTTAATAAACGAAGGCTCCGGTTTTCAGATAGGCATAATATTGATCAATTTTACTGATTCAGAATTACAAAAGCCAAAAGAAGTGCCTGGAGTCTAAATTAAACATGACCACATAAGACAGAAAACGTGTTAGAGGCCTGTGGGTTTGTAACGGTGTATTTGACCACGTTTTTCTCCTGTGAGCATGACTTGAGACTGTTAAAAACCAAAATGCAGCTGAGTTAACTGTAAGGATCTATTGGCTTTGCTCACTTATTCATGAATCTTCAAGGCATTCGCCTCACAAAAAGAAGGGCGTTCCAGGAGCTGTACAAAATGACAGATCAACAGGCAGAGGGGTGGGCAACAGGGTGGGGTTTATACTGGCAAAAAGCGTGTTGGTTGTGGTGATGTCACTTTCCCTAAGTGGGTGGCAGGGGTCTGTCGGGCCAACGACCTGCCTAATGCTGAGTCACCGGCTTAGGATTCCATGAGCCGAAACTGTCATTAAGTCTGTGTTGGGTGCCATGGGGCTTACCATGAGGGACTCCATTTTGGGCCTATTGTCTTATTTTCTTTGTTTGTTTTAATGGTTTTTTTTTTTTTTTTTAGGATTGTATTTATTTATTTGACAGAGATCATAAGTAGGCAGAGAGGCAGGCAGAGAGAGAGGGGGAAGCAGGCTCCCTGCTGAGCAGAGAGCCCAATGCTAGACTTGATCCCAGGATCAAAGGCAGAGGCTTTAACCTACCGGGCCACCCAGGTGCCCCTATTGTCTTGTTTTTAACATGACCAAAAGAGGAAGAGAAGCAGATCTGCAGCCCCAGGGAAAGGTACCAAGAGAAGAGCCTTGTTGAGTGCTGTCTGCTATTTTGAAAACTTACCATTTTCTAAACTCCTCTCTTCAAAATGGAATTTGGTCTTTTGCTTTTTAACAGAAAAATAGACATGTCATTTCATATAACTTTGTTTTTACACCATAGTGTAATTAATATTCCTAAGTTGTAATAGAAGATAAGGCAATACTAAGTGATATGTTTTAAAATCTTTTGTCTTGCTCCAGATTGTACTGTTCATTGATGATCTAAACATGCCAGAATCAGACACATACGGAGCTCAGCCACCCCTGGAATTAATCCGGCAGTTACTAGATATGGGAGGCCTGTACGACACAAAGAAGAACACTTGGAAGGTACAGCATATACAAAGATTGTGTCCCCATTAACAATGAATTAAATATTCAGAACAGTGTTGAGTGAATTGAGAAGTTTAGGAACTCTAGTCAGATGAACACACAGAACACACCGGAAACCCTGCTTGAACCATGCCGGTGGCGTCTTTTGTCATTCTGCTCGGCTCCGTAGGATTTGCTGTTAGTGGAAATTATGAGTATGGCCCTATAGGTTTAATTTCTGAGTCAAATAAATGCTCACTATTAATCACATCAATAGTTCATCAGATTTTTCAGGGCAACAGCTGTGAATATAGATGAGAAAAGCTAGCGAAAATGTTTCCCAGCACATCCTTACTGTCCGGGTAAGACTGCTCTGCGTCTTTATTTGCGAGATCCCAGATCAGGGATGTTCAGTACCATTGCAAAGTCCAGCAGATTCCCAGGGCAGGATTCCTGTGTCTTTGTTTTCCTTACATTGAACCGAATCAGAATGGCTGCAGTTTTTGAAAAAGCAAATGCACTCGTCTCCTCACCCGGTTCCTTCCCTGGACATCACGAGCCCTGCACTCCAGAACAGACTTTGTATAAATGGTTGCATTACAAACAGGTTCACGACTCAGACAGACCTGGGCCAGCAATCCTGAACAGCACCCTGGCTGGTGCGGGGTCAGCTGGGACACCCGAGGGTCGGAACCACTGTTGGCACGCAGCCAGGAGAAGAATCCACATGCAGCCTGGGCAGGAAGGTCCCCGGGAGGTGACCTGCACAACCTTGGCTTCCCTGGAAACTCACTCCATGCTCCCGAGCCCTCCCTCAGCACCAGAGTCCTCTCTGCCTGCCTCAACCATGTTGCTCAGGGTCCAGTAATTGCTTCTTCAAAGACAAGCTATGACTTGATGACATTTAGAAAGCCTTCTGGAAGGAACAGCCCTCAAAATTGCTTTCGAGGATTTCAGTTACTTCCAAGAAGATTCTATTACTGTCAGAGTTTTTGTTTTTGCAGCAAATCGTCTTTTTGTCTAAACATTGAAATCTTCTGTTCACTGGGGGCTGGGAAGTGGGTGATAATTCACTTTCTACGGATGCATGTACCTGTCCTTTCCATACTTCCCTCAGAACATTCAAGATCTTTCTCTGGTGGCAGCCTGTGCCCCTGCAGCGGTCAGGAGGCATGCCAGCCCACGTCTGCTCAAGCACTTTTCCATCCTGGTGCTGCCTCACCCTCCACAGCACGCCTTGCGGGCTATTTTCCAGGTAATGCATCCATCTCATTTTCTGCCGAACAGAATTTTATTTTCATGGTATACGAGAAGAAATTAAAGCCATTGATACTGAAAGACAATTCCTTAAGGTGATGGGTTTTGTTCCCCCCTTCCCTTTCTGGCCTGTGGTTGTAACCTGTCTCAAAGTAACCAAAATATCAGTCAGTGTGCATTAGAAATACATGTGGCACACGTGTAATGCACATGTAACGTGGATCCTGCGACTTCATTCTTGAAGGCCCTGAGCCAGCATATCTTGGGCAGGGGGAGGCGCTCAGGAGCCTATATTATTAGCAAGCTCTCCTGGAGTTTTCTGTCTCGGTTTGTTCTCTTCATTTCTTTATAGAACACAAAATAAGAAAATCTGAAATATCTTATTAGAAAAACAGCTCAACTTGAAATTTGGTTTGATTAGAAAAACAAATTTGAGGGGCACCTGGGTGGCTCAGTCAGTTAAGTGTCTGATTCTGGAGCTCAGCTCAGGTGTTGATCTCAGTGCTGTGGGTTCAAGCCCCGTGCTGGGGCTTACTTTTAAAAAAGGAAAGAAAAGAAAATGTTATGCAAGATTACTGATTTTTTTCAAAACTCATCATGTGTTTTTCTTCTTTATAATATAAAATTTAAAGATTAATGTTTAAATCTGTTTTTCAAAGAGCCCTTGGTAATTCTGCACATGATCAACAACAACCACCACTTAAAAAATCCTAACGTAGAAGAATATATATATATAATATATATATATATATATATATATATTATATATATATATGCAACCACCACTTAAAAAATCCTAACGTAGAAGAATATATATATATATACATGCACCAACCCAAAATGAGAAAATAGTTCTAGCACTTAGTAGTCCATCTAGTAGCCTCTACAGGGGAGCAAGGGGGTGGGAGAATTGTCAACACCTATGGCATACACTCACATGGGGCATAAATTGTCCCCAGAGAGCCGCAATACATGCCTCTAGATCATTCACCAAACTCAGACGAAGTGGGATTTTCCCCCGGTTTGTGACACTTGCAGTGTCTTTGTATTAGTCTGTTTGGTTTAAAGTAGATTCTGGTTACTAACATTTTAAATGTCATTCATCCTCCATGATAGTAACATCTCCTTTTCAGTGGGGGATTAATTAGGAAGAAAGTATGCTTAAACTTTCGAGCTGACTATAAGATTTCTTTTTAAAGGCTCATTTGGGAATGTATTTCTCCATCAATAACTTCACATCCAACGTTCAGAAATGTAAGGATCAGATAATATCATGTTCTCTCGCCGTCTACTCTCAAGTATGTCAGAATATGCTGCCAACCCCAGCGAAATGTCACTACCTGTTTAATCTTCGAGATGTGTTTAAGGTGTGTTTTAAAATTCATTCCTTAGCTTAACTTTAATTTGTAAGTTAAGGAAATGTAATTTTACTGAATTGATCCTCTCTCTCTCTCTCTCTCTCCCCCCATTTCTCCACTGTAAACATTCAATTGTTCAAGAAGGGGGGAAAAGGAATTCAAGTTGATTAGTTTTGCTGTTCATTAGCAGTTTACCCTGTGAGCCCTTTAGAAAGAATCATTAAAACAATTCCTTGTGGAGAACTCAGTGATGAAGCCACTCAGACTGTTAGAATATTGGCTGAGATTCTCAGTGGCAAGGGTATTATGTGGCTTTCAGTTTTGCTTTATTTCTGAGATATTATTTCTGCTCTCTGAAAATGAAAGCCTATATGCATTTTGTAAATATGCTTGCAATTCCTATGAGCCTTGTTTTTTCCAACAGGAAATGTTGCCAACCATGCCGCCTTAGTCATTAGCCTTGATCAAATAATTTTCAGAATTAAAACATTAAGAAAAGCAATTTGGGGGGGGTTTCAAAGACTTTATTTGTCAGAGAGAGGGCACAAGCAGGGGGAACAGCAGAGGCAGAGGGATAAGCAGGCTCCCCACTGAGCAGGGAGCCCAATGTGGGACTCGATCCCAAGACCCTGGGATCATGACCTGAGCCACGCAGGCATCCCAAGAAAAACAATTTTGGAATTCAGTTTTTCTCTCCTTACCATGGACCTGTGGTCCAAAATGGTGTATATCATGTTTGAAATGCGTTATAAGTTCTTTTCATCCACATTCAGAATCTTAGAACATCAGCATGAAGAAGCTCGCCCCCAGCCCTACCTGCAGCCCACCTCAGCACTGTAGTCAGGACCCGTGGCCTCCCAGGCCAGCGAGACCTCAAGAGGCCAGGCCCAGCGGTCCTCATCCCCTCTCCCTCCATGGGGGGTGCTGTGTCCGTTTTCCCTGAGTATTAACCTGCCCATCTCATCAAAAATCTAGTTTATCACTTGGAGAAATGGACAATTTGGACCTAGATAATTGCTTCTAATTTTATGGAATCATAAACGTGCAAAAATTGAGCCTCTATTTCACATACTACCTGCTAATGTTAAAAATCTAACATTTCATTCCCTCACAGCTTCTCCTGGGGTTGCTGCAAGCTGAGAGGGTTGTCATCAACTCCAGAGAGATGGCCGCTCTGTTCTTTGTTCACGAAGCCACCCGAGTGTTTCACGATCGCCTGATTGAATACACTGAAAAACGGCTTTTCTATCAACTTCTCTCAAAGGAAATTGAGAATTATTTTCAGGTAAGCCTCTATTTTAAAAATTATTTTAAGTGGTTATCTTGGGAAAAGATAACCTGAAAGCCTATAACATTAGTAACAACATCATTAACAATCCCATTTTCTACTTGATAATTAATGTCTAAATGAGCATAGATTTGACAAGATGTAAATGACAAGGTCTTGATGTCTTTGGCCTTCACCAGCCCTGACCCCGCTTATGTTTCTCTGAGCAGGTGTGGGGCTGTGGCAGGGGATCCCCGTGTCTCCACACCCTTGTCTCTGAAGTTGGGGTAGCAGCTGTACCCACCTGGGAGGCTGTGTTGAGAATCAGCAGTGTTCATTTGAGGTTAGAGCAGTTACTGATATACAGTAAGTGCCTAATAAATGTAAGCTGTGGGGAAGAACTGGACCTCTGTCTACAATTCAGATACAGACAGGTGGATTGGCAGAAAGAAACTGAACTCTAGAGTCAGACCTGGGTTTGTCTTCTAAGTCCAGCTCATGGTGCTAGGGCTGCTTCAGGTTCAACACATAAAACCACTTGCAAAACCGTTTCCCGGGGGGCGCCTGGGTGCTCAGTGGGTTAAAGCCTCTACCTTGGCTCTGGTCATGATCCCAGGGTTCTGGGATCAAGCCCTGCATTTGGCTCTCTGGTTGGCGGGAAGCCTGCTTACTCCTCTCTCTCTTCCTGCCTGCCTTTCTGCCTACTTGTGATCTCTGTCTGTCAAATAAATAAGTAAGTAAATCTTTTTTTAAAAATAAAAAATAAAAAAATAAAAAACGTTTCCAGGCTTTGCCCACTGCACTCCTAGCTCCTCCTGGTGCCCGGGCCTGATGTTGCCCACCTTAGCAACCGGGGGTACTCTCCCAGCCTTCACCACGCCAGAAAGGGCAGCACCTCAGCCCCATGTCCTAGCCGGAGTGCGGGGCATCTCCCCCACCTCTGCTCCACACCTCTGGGAGCCCTGTGGCCGTCCTTCCAGATTCAGCTTGTCTTTCCTCCTTCAGTGGGTGTTGCTGGCCGACACCACACACTTTCCTTTGTGCTCTCCCTGCCCGCAGAGATGACGCAACTCACACACAGGTCGATGCACAAGCTCTTATTTATTCCCTGGTCCATCTTTCTCCTCCCCTTGCGGGGACGTTCCCTTGCCTTATATAGAGCCTAACAGCCAATCACAGGGGTGTTCACGTGAACAGGGAGCATACAGCCAATCACAGAGGTGTTCACATGAACAGGGAGTATACAGCCAATCACAGAGGTGTTCACGTGAACAGGAGGTATCTGGGGCTCGTAGGCCGTGGTGGCATATGGTGCTCATGTGACGAGCACGAGGTCACGTGTGGCCAGGGCGGATATTTTTTAGGCTGTCCGTACTGCTCCGGCGCCATCTTGGGCGTGACCCCGACAGCTTTCCAGCTGGAGGGTCCCTTCTTTGTGTTCTCGCAGGATTGTGGATTTTCCTGTCCTAGAACTCATGATAATGTAGTTACTTATCTCTCTCTAACCTTATGGATTCTGTGAGAACAAACTCACTGATCCCTGTCTCTTCCTAAATTGCCAGAATCCAGCATCCTTCCTTCCTCTCCATTGGTGCTCGATAAGGATAACTAGGAGGAAGGAAGAATGGAGGGAGGAGGAACGGATAAACTTTGCTAAAATAATGAAAGAGAGCGCATTCCTGCCCGGGTGAAGTTCACGAAATTCCTCCTGTAAATAGCCCCTATAGTCCAGGTTTCAGGCTTTGCCAGACCAACCAAGCAACAGAGGTAGAGGTGGCTGGTCAGGGACACGTGGCTTACCCTTATAGCAGGAATAGCTACAAGACCCAAAGACATACTGACCCAATCTTCCTTAAAGATAGAAAGATATAAATTGGTGCTCTGAGAATTTGGGTTTATATAGTATCATTTAATCAGTTGGTTGGCTGGCTTATTTTCATTTAAAAAAAATACAAATGTGATAATGTTAACAGTCTTTGCACTTGCAATGTGGCAGACACTGTTCCCAGAGCTTTCTATATCATTACTCATTTCAATATATATAATGCCTCTGTGATGGAGGTCCTCTTGCTATTCTCACTTAACAGATGAAGAAACTGAGGCAGAGTAGGGTGAAGAACTTGCCCCAGGTTACATAGCTAGTTAAGTGGTAGAGTCCAGCCAACCCAGGACAGCGGACTCCAGATACCCTTTTACCCATCATTTTGTCCTGCCACCCAGCTGTGTCTCCTGGGTGCCTGCTAGGAATTTCCAGCGCTAGACACAGGCTGGGGGAGCAGGGGGTTGCTGAGACCCACGTGGAAGACCCATGTGGGTGCAGTGCTGGTGCAGCACATTTCTGATAGAACACCATTTGATCTCCTTTGCAACTCTTGTGTTGTACTGTATGTACTTCAAAACACCATTGTGAGAAAGGGTCCATTGGTTTCACTGCCAACACCGGTCCACAGCACACAAAAGGCGAAGAGCTCCGGAGGCCTACCTTGATCTGCTGTGCCAAGAGCTTCTCTGATGCAGATCTGTTACATTAGTTTTGATAACGAGAAGAATTTGGCTATTAACCCGTACTCCTAAATGATCATCTTACAATAGGTTCAGTGGACAAAAGAGAAACTGATGAACGACTCAACTGTATTTGTGGATTTCTTGGATATAAACAAGGCCCATAGGAAAAAGATCTACCGGAACACCAATGACTACCATAAACTCGCCAATGTACTGAATGAATTCCAAATGAAGTTGAGCTCCGCATCTTTGGAGGTACAGCAGACATGCTCAGTGTAGACTCTGAGGAGTACGTGTGTGTGTGTGTGTGTGTGTGTGTACACAGGTCATTTACATACACGCACACAGATGGCTATATTTATTTCACAGCAGATATTTCCAAGGCATCTGTGTGCGTATGAGAGAAAGGGGGCACCTGGGTGGCTCAGTCGGTTAAGCATCCAACTCTTGATTTGGGCTCAGGCCATGGTTTCAGGGTCCTGGGATCGACCCCCCACATTGGGCTCCGTGCTCAGCTGGGTGTCTACTTGGGATTCTCTCTCCCTCTGTGCATTTGCAAAGGAGCAGCAGGGAGCAGCACCTCTGGCACTACTGCCTGGGGCAGACAGGTGTCAGACGAGAGGCCCCGACGAAACTGTAGACGCCAGAGTCCCATCTCCTGGGGCTCTTCCCTCAGCACGAGGCCCCCCAAAACAGAGCCGCAGCACCAATGCTGTTGTTCTCATCCTTCTCTTCCCTCGATACTGTGACTCCTGTGGTCCTGCTCCCGGCAACACTGGCATAGGGACAGTCCTCGTGACGCACCTTGATTTCTCACGGAGTCTAGGTTGCTGGATTACCAAAATCATCTCTCTCACTCCCGGATCCTTGTACCTAAAACTGCAGTGAACCTTCGCTATTTCTGTGCCTGTCAGCAATTGATCTGTCCCATTTCCTCCGCTAGATTTTTCATTCCATGGTGTTCTTCAAGGAGGCCATAGAGCATATCGCCAGAGCCGCGAGGGTCCTTCGGCAGCCAGGGAGTCACATGCTACTGGTAGGAGTTTAAATTATTCCATAGTTTCAAAATAAGTTTCAAAATAACAACTGAGCGAATCTGATAAAATCTACCTTGCTTACAGAAGTTTTATTTATGCAGACTTTCTCTTTGTGAAAGCTTGCACCCCCTGAGTCCCACACAGGGTGACCTTCCTCTGTGGAGTTTACGTAAGAAATATTTCAGCACATAAAAATGCTTGTTTTGGGAAATCATTTGATGTGAACAGAAGTAATTAGCAGGCAGCATCTCTAGTGTATCCTCAAACCAATGTAGTCTCTGTGCAGGCAAATCTTGACTTTGAAGATGGTACATTTCCTGGAATATTGATTTAGAAACTTGAGTCTTTGCACAAAGTTCTACTGCTCATGAAAACAAGTAGGCGTTAAATTTTTGGAAGATCCCCAAATAACTTGAACAGAGAAAAGCTTTCAGAAGGCTAAATAAAATCCAACACATGCAGCCAATTATAGGAATCACAGTATTTATGAACATTGAAGCTGTTGCTTATGCCTATTATTTATGTATTTTATAACTCTGTTATTTATAACTAGTTATTTAATCCTCATCATTTTTTCCCAAAATGACTTGTCTTGCATTCAGAACTACTAGAACTTTATTTAAACAGACATGTATTAAGACTGATTAAAGGGAATTAAAAACTAAAAATAGAACTAAGGCAAAAATACAAAAGCAAATATTTCCTCCACCGAAACTATTTCTTTACTAACCTTGCCCACCTCACAGATGCCACCAACATAGATCTACCGCTCTAGCTGGAAACCCAGGAACCCCGTGTTCTGGATGCTTTTCGGTCATGCCCCACACTACGTCCCGCAATACAGCTTCCAAAATATAGTCTGCGCTCGTGTGCATCTCAATTGCCACCACCCAGCCCAAACCACTGCCACCACCCCCAGGACTCCTGCTTCCCCTGTGTAAAATATACCTTCTACCCTCCCCTCAGTCCCTGTCACTCTGTCCCTGTTTTCTGCGTTTTCTCCCTAGATCTTAGCATTATCTGATCTTATGTATTTAACTTTTCATTTATTTATTATCTGTCTCCACATTTAGAACACAAGTTCCATAAGATCTATGGTTTTCTCTATTTCAGTTAATAATGGATTATTTTTAACTCCCAAATGGCACATACTCTCAGTTTGCTTATTTTACCACAAAGTGACTCTTTTCTAATAACAAGTGAGTTTATAAAGAGTTCTCAATTCTGAAATCCTGAGAATGCATTCAGAATAATTTCAAAAATCTAATGCTCAATTAGATATTTACCTCTTTAACAGTGATTTCTCATGACCCTTTCATCCTGTCAGAGACCCTGTTAAAAACACAAGGTAAAGTATGGCAAGTCCCTGTTTCCTCCATGATCCTGGCACTATTTTGCCCAATTAAACATCATCAGCAGATCAACAGATCTTTGCCCTGGGATTCACTTGTGTAACATGGTAAGATAACCGGAAGCTGACCTAGCCTGCAAGGCTTCAGCAGGGATTAGCATCTAGAGGGAACATAATGACTTGATGAAGAACGTTTAAAACACATTTTAAAAAACAATCATCATCTAGATTGGTCAATTCAAATGAGATTAGTTGAATAGATAAAGAAGTAAAAAGCAAATCATACATGACTTGTTAAAAGTAATACTTAGTTCAGCTGGATTGTATAACTGAACTTCCAGAACAAGAAAACAAGCTTCTAGAGGCTGCCCTCCTGCCTTGACTCATGCATGACCTGCCTTTTCCATTTCCAAAGCCGGCAACGTGCCATATTTCTAACCCTTCATCAGCTGTCACACATCTCCCTTTGTCTCTCTGACCACAGCCAGGAAAGATTCCCTACTGTTTAGGACTCATGTGTTTTTTGGTTTTGGGGTTTTTTTTAATTTTATTTATTTTTTTTTAAAGATTTTATTTATTTATTTGATAGAGAATGAGAGAGAGAATGACAGGGGAGAAGGTTAGAGGGAGAAGCAGACTCCTCATGGAGTTGGGAGCCTGATGCGGGACTCGATCCCAGGATTCCAGGATCATGACCTGAGCCAAAGGCAGTTGCTTAACCAACTGAGCCACCCAGGCGCCCCTAATTTTATTTATTTATTTGATAGACAGAGATCACAAGTAGACAGAGAGGCAGGCAGAGAGAGAGGGGGAAGCAGGCTCTTTGCTGAGCAGAGAACCCAATGCGGGACTTGATCCCGGAACCCCAGGATCATGATCTGAGCCGAAGGCAGAGGTTTTAACCCGTTGAGCCACCCAGGCACCCAGGACTCGTGTGTTTAGACTGAGCTCCGCCAGGTTATCCAAAATTGTCTCCCCATTTCAAGGTCCTTAATGTCATCACATTGAAAAAGTCTCTTTTGCCATATAAGAGCACAGGCTCTAGGGATCATGAGGTGACACATTTGGGGGTGAATGTGGCAAAGATATTATAGAACCTACCGCAGATAATATAAATATATTTTTCTTATAACTACTTTCCAAGATAGGTGTATAGAACACTAATTACAAAACTATTTTGGGGCTAATAACATAAAGATTTAGTATATATAATAATAACACAAAAGAGGAAGGAGAAAATGCTGGAGCAGACTTTCTCTATTTTACCAGAATTAAGTTAATATTAATCTGGAGTAGATAAAAAAATTAAAATATACAGTGTAATTCCTAGAGAAACCATCAAAAAAAACCCTAAAAATATATATATAACACAAAATAACAAAAGAGTTAAAATAGAACTCTAGAAAAAATACTGAGTTAACACCATGAGAAAGAGGAGAAACACAAAAGGGTGAAAGACACAAGACATTAAAAAACAGCAATATGGTAGATGTACATCAAATCATAGCATTCATAACAGTAAATATATATGTACTAAAGGTTGCAATAAAAAAGCAGAGATTAGGGGCGCCTGGGTGGCTTAGTGGGTTAACCTCTCCCTTTGGCTCAGGTCATGATCCCAGGGTCCTGGGATCAAGCCCCACATCAGGCTCTCTGCTCAGCAGGGAGCCTGCTTCCTCCTCTCTCTCTGCCTGCCTCTCTGCCTAGTGATCTCTGTCTGTCAAATAAATAAATAAAATCTTAAAAAAAAAAAAAAGCAGAGATTGTAGGACAGGATTTTTTTAAAAATCTAATCATATGCTGTCAACAGGAATTGTATTTTAGATTCAAAAACACAAAGTAGTTGAAAATGGAAAGATGGTTGGGGTGCCTGGGTGGCTCAGTCTGTTAAGCATCTGCCTTCAGCTCAGGTCATGGTCCCAGGGTTCTAGGATGGAGTCCTGCACCAGGTCCTCTACTCAGTGGGGAGTCTCTTGCTCCCTCTCCCTCTGCTGCTCCCCCTGCTTTTGCTCTCTCTTTCTCTCTCTGACAAATAAATAAATAAAATCTTTAAAAAAGAAAAAAAAATGGAGAAAGATAATTCATGCCAATAAACCCCATAGGAGAGTTGGAGTGGTTATACTAATAGCAAGCAAAACAAACTTTTCAGGGGAAAAAATAAGTGTTGGAGAAAAAAGAAAGATGTTCTAATGATAAAAGCATTCAGAAAGATATAACAATAATAAACACGCACACCTAACAGCTAAGCCCCATAATATGTGAAGCCAAACAGACAGAATTGAAGAGAAAAAAATAAGCAGTTCACCAGTAATGACTGGAATCTTCACTATCCCCACTCTCAACCTTTGCTAGAGCAACTAGACAAAAAACCAACAGGGATATAAATAAGTAACAATACTGTAAAACAATTTGACCTCATTGACATAGATACCAGACTCCTTCCCTCCAACTGCAAAATACACATTCTTCTCAAGCACACGTGGAACATTCTTCAGCCTAGACCACGTGCTGGGCTGTAGAACAAAACTGAGCACATTAGAAGGATTGAAGTCATTCAGAGTACATCCTCAGAACACAACAGAATTAGAGTAGAAATCAATAACAGAAAGCAATTTGAAATATTCCCCAAAATGTGTAAATTTTACGATATACTGATAAATAACCAGTGAATGAAAGAAGAAATCTCAAAACCTATTGGGAAATATTTTGAGATAAATTAAAACACAGCATACACAAAGCAGTACTTAGAGGGAAATGTGTATAAGACATAAAGACCTAAATTTTAAAAAAGGAAAACCTCATATAACCTAACTTCCCATATTAGGAAACTAAAGAAGGAAAGAAAACTAACCCCCAAATCAAGCAGAAAGAAGGAACTGATAAAGATGAGAGAAGTAGAGAACAGAAAAAGAATAGAGAATATCAATGAAACCAAAGGTTTGTTCTCTGAAAAGATGAACAAAATCGACAAGCCAAGAGAAAAAGAGGGAAAAGAGTCCATTATTAAAATTATTAAAACCAGGAATTAAAAAGAAGTCATAACTACCAACATTACAGAAACAAAGGATTATAAGAGAAGAGTATGAACAACTGTGTGCTGGCACATTGGATAGCCTTGATGAAATGGACACTTGCTTGGAAGACACAGTTGACTGAGCCAAAGAAAGAGGAAATCTGAAAGGACCTAAACAAGGAGATTGAATTGGGAATTTGAAAACTTCCCATGAAGAAAAGCCCAGGGCTGAACGCTTCCCTGGAGAATTCTACCAAACATTTAGGCAGAATGAAATCAATTCTTTACAGACTTTTCCAGAAAATAGAGGAGGGAACAGTTCAACTCAACAGTTCAACTCACCCATAAGGACAGTATCACCTGATACCAAAACCAGATAAGACACATCTTGGCAAGGGAAAACTACAGACCAATATCTCTTATGGATATAGTTGTAAAATTCCTGCACAAAATATTAACAAACTGAATGCAATAACATATAAGCATCAGGTGCCATGACCAAGTGAGATTTATCTTGGGAATGATGTTTGACTAAACATCCAAAACACAGCAATATAAGGCACCGTATTAATAGAATACAAGGCAAAACCACATGATCATTTGTGCAGAAAATGTGTTTGATAAAATCTAATACCATTAATAATTTTTTTAAAAAACTCTTTAGCAAAAACGAATAGAAAGGAACTTCACCAGCCTAATAAAAGGCGTCTGTGGAAAACTTACATGCTTAAAGATGAAAGACTAAATGTTTTTTCCCTAAGACTGGGAACAAAACAAAGATGTTTTTCTCTCTCAATTTCTATTCAACCCTACACTGGAATTTGTAGCCAGTGCAATTAGATAAGAAAAAAGAAAAAAGGCATCCAGATACTTACCTTACAGGAAGTAAAACTGTCTTTATTCACATTCCACATAATCCTGTTTATAGAAAACCCTAAGGACAAACTACCCAATTAAAAATAGACGCATCTAAAAAGATTCTCAATATCATTTGTTATTAGGGAAAACAATCTGATACCATTTCACACCTATTAAAATGACCAAATTTGGGGGACACCTGGGTGGCTCAGTTGGTTAAGCAGCTGCCTTCGGCTCAGGTCATGATCCCAGTGTCCTGGGATGGAGTCCCACATCGGGCTCCTAGCTTGGCAGGAAGCCTGCTTCTCCCTCTGCCTCTGCCTGCCGCTCTGTCTGCCTGTGCTCGCTCATGCTGTCTCTCTCTCTCTCTCTGACAAGTAAATAAATAAAATCCTAAAAAAAAAAAAATTTTTTTTAAAAGACCAAATTTTTTTTAGAAGAGGGGGGATAGTAGGAATTGCTAGTAAAGATAGCAACAGGAACTCTTCATTTACTGCTGATGGGAATGCAGAATGACACAGTCACTTAGAAAGATAGCTTGGTGGTTTTTTACAAAGCTAAAGATAGCCTTACCATATAGTCTAGCAATATGCTCCTGTGTATCTACCCAACATATTAGAAAACTTAGGTCCTCAAAAAAAAAAAAAAAAACCTTCCCATGCATAATTATAGTGACTTTATTCAAAAACTGGCCACAACCAATATGTCCGTCAGTAAGTGATAAACTGGGGTACAATGGAATATTTTTCAAAGATAAAAAGAAATGAGATATCAAGCCACAAAAAGACATGGACAAATCCTAAAGGCATATTGCTAACTGAAAGAAGTCAGTCTGGAAATACTGCACACCATATGATTCCAATTATATGACATTCTGGGAAAGACAGAACTATGGTGATGGGAAAAAGATTGGCTGTTGCCAAGGGTTTGGAGAGAGGAAGGAAAGTGAAACACAAGATATTCGAGTGGTGACACTGTTCTGTGCAATGCTGTAATGATGAGTACATGACACCATCCATTTGTCAAAGCCCATGAACTTCACAGCACAAAGAGCAACCCTTAGTGTATGGTAGTTTCAAAAAACCATTTAAGAGGTCTAGGGAGTCCCAGGATGGAATGCAGAAAGTGACGAAACAAGCAAACTATGTTACAGTGTGTGCGGGAATCTCCCTGAAGAGGGTGGGAGGGAAAGAACTGACCTCACAAAGTGTGGAAATGAGTGGACTCTGTAAGACTAATGTCAAGAGAGACTGTAAGTCAGCACTGCACTGTAACTAATCAAGTAGTTTCCTGTAGGAGTGAGGTCACCATTCGATAGTACTGTGCAAATCTATCCCAACTGAGTATCCAAGTAGAGGGTGGCAGGTGGTGGGAGCCAGTGTTCTCACGGTTGCAGTGGGAGCTTACAGAAGCAAGGGGAAGAAGCTAGAGTGATCCATGAGGTGATGGATGAGAGTTGAAGACAGCAGTTGAACTCGTGTTTGGTTTCATGTATATGGTTATAACAGACATATTTATAGGAATGTGTGTATGTGAAGGTTAGCATACGAAATTGGAACATAACTCAGCACTCCTTCACTGTGAGCTTTAGTGATTTTTCTCCCGAAGGATGCAGTGTGAAAAGGGGAAAAACAGGAACTTCACAATGGAGAAGCCTGACGTTCACTACTTCATCTAGGTGACCAAGGTCCACAATCAATGGTGATAAATCATGTTGATAAATGGCACTTTACCCCCATGGTCTTCCCTCCCAGAAACACATTACCCCAGTCTAATCAGAAGGAAAACATAGAGAAAATCTCAACCAAGAGCCATTCTACAAAATGCCTGACCAGCACGCTTCAAACCAATCAGTGTCATCAAAAGGAAACAAAAAAAAAGAGAGTCCGAAACTGTCACAGTCAAGAGGAGCCTCAGGAGATAGAACTAGTAAAAATAATATGTCCTTGATGGGATCCTGGGACAGAAAGAGAATGTTAGGTAAAAACTAAGGAATTCTGAATAAAGTATGGATTCCAGTTAATAATAATGTACTGATACTGTTTCATTTAATGGTAATAAGTATATCCTACTAGTTAAGTGTCCGTAGGGGAAATGCAATGTAGGGTGTATGAAAATTCTCTTTTCTATCTTGGCAATTTTACTGTGAATCAGAAACTCTCCTAAAATCAAAAAGTTTATTTCTTTAAGGGGACAAAAGATTTAGCAAAAGAGGCACAAATGCAAGCAAGTCTATGAGAAGACTACCTGCCATCGTGAACCGTTAGGTAAAGGCGCTAGGAACGCCATGGAGATAGCAGCACACGCAGGTGCTGTCAGGACTGTGGATAAGCCGGAACCCGTGCACATGGCCAGCACGGATGTAAAGCAGTACACCTGCTTTGAATAACAGTTTGAGCATTTCTCATGACGTTGACCCTGATTTACCCTTTAACGGAGCAGTTCTGTTTCTCTGTATCTGTACAAGAGAAAGCAAACGTTTGCTGGACAACGTGAACATGCGTGTTCCCGTGAGCATCGTCAGAATAGCCACGAGGTGGACGTGCTCCCAAGCATCCATCAGTAGGTCCCATCCAGGAGGATACTACTGAGCAATAAAAAGGGACAGACGGCAGATAGACGCTCCCACATGCAAGAACCACAAGGCCATCAATGCTAAGTGAGGAGGCAGATGCTGAAGACTTTGTGTGTACGATTCAGTGGCTAGGAAAGCTACAGAGACGGAAGATGTGCTCATGGTTGCCTGGGCTTGGGATCGAGGAATGACTACTAAGAGGCCTGGAGTGTCCAACTATTCTAAGATGGATTTACTGGTTGAAAACCTGTAGATTTACTAAAAATCATTGAATCATACACATAAAAAGAGGTGTAGTCTGTAAGTTATACCTCAGCACAGCTGCTAAAAAAGGCAATACTTTCTCATTATTACCAGAGAGCACCTAAGGGTCGGTTGCTCAGAATAAAGGGGGAAAGACCTATCTAAAGTCTTCTAAATGAAAAGTCAAATATTGTCAGTAACGTAACGATTCATAAACATGTCAATGCTATTTTTTCAGATTGTGTTCTTGTTCCAGTCAGGTTGTCTCATATATTTCAAGAGACTACACAGAGAAAATGTATCTGCAAGCCCTATAGAACTTTGATAAATACGTCGATTATATTTCACGTATTTCCCAAAAAGATTCTCGGTATTTTTGCTGATAGGAAACTATCCGTTGTAAGGTGTCTAGGACATACATAGGAATTGTGTATTAGGTTGTTCTTTTCGCACAGATCGGAATAGATGGCTGTGGGAAGGAGACCTGCGCCACCCTGGCCTGTTACTTGACAGAATGCAAACTCTACCGAGTGCCCACATCCCGCAATTATGCCTACATGGAATTCAAAGAAGACTTTAAAAGGGGCTTCATTCAAGCTGGACTGGAAGGGAACCCCACTGCCTTGATAGTTACTAGCTTAAACTCAAAGCAGGTCAGTACTTTTTGTCTTCAGCATTTGTTAGCGTTTTCCATGTAAGTAGTGTCCCCCACCCCCATTTAATATTTGAAAAGAAAGTATGGTCCTGCCAGCCTACCCTGCTTTTCCCACTGTCCTGTCCTTACCCACTCACAGCCCATAGTGTTTATATACTTGTCCTCCTGCTGCAGAGAGATTTGCAAAAGCATCTTCTGTCTTTATAATTTTCATTTTAATTGGCAAGTGAGAAGTCATTTGTCCATGCTACTGAACTACTAGTCCTATAGTCTGTGTTTTGGGAAAAAAAACACGGTCCTCTGATTCCAGCATCTCCTCTTGGGCTCACAGCCTGCCACCACAGACCCGAGGCTCCTGCTCCCTCAGTCCTCTCCAACGTCACTGTCAAATTTAGGACTCTTCTTGCAGGATATGCTTTGTTGACATATAAGCAAAAAACGCTAATCACCCCATGACTGTTTAACCCGGTAGGTGACATAAACTATGCCCTTCCCCAGTCACTGGCCATGCCATCTCAGATTGACTCACTTCTTCGGGGCTAGCGTCTCACAGCAGCACTGTTATTCTGCGATAGTTACAAGTGTTGTTCCAAACCGCATCTTGTGTTCTCTCCTCATACTGGGCCTCTCTCCCCAGGCTTGTGGTTTCCTTGCGTATCGAGTTTTGCGAGTGAGTCCACGAGCTGTGTTGTTATCTGCTGTTCTCCAGAGTGTCCAATTTTCTACTTTAATTATATGCCCCCCTCCCCAAATTTAAATACCCTGCTCTGTTCATCAGCTTGAAGTTTCTTCCAGCTGCTTTTCTGGATTTCGGAAGATGTCACTTCTCCCATGCTGGAGGCCTGCCATTCTAATTTAAGAAATCATTTTTCAGAGACACGCTATTAGCTGGAGCTGGGCTGGACAAGCTCATTGACTCCCGTGTCATTCAGGACTTCAAGGTCACTGGATCCCTTCTCCACACTTTCCAGCTTCCTCCTGACCACATCATTGCTTTCCACATGAATCCCCAAAAAATGGTGTTAGGACTAGTTAGATTAGCATTTGTTAAGTGGGACACAGGGTATTGGGTAGTGATCCATAGTTCAACAGAGGATCAAGAGCAAGATGGAAATGGAGAAGTTTCTTACAGGTCCTGGGAGAAGGAGAAAGCATACCTTGAGGGGCCTCATGGGGTGGTCAGGGTGGGGTCAGGCAGGGAGACCAGGATCCAGGACCTGCGGTTGGCATGGCTTGGGCTCCCAGTGAGGGCCAATGGGGCCCACTCACACCTAAAGAGTGGGGTTTGGTTCGGCCCACGGGGGTCTCTCTAAAGGGTGCATAGGGCCTGCAGACCCTGGGAGGCAGGAATGGCTGCTGCGCACAGACTGTTGGGAAAGTCCTCTCAGCAGCTGGCACCCACTCGTCACTCTGTGGGCAGCTCACACAGGGGGCTGCTGTGAGGGAAGGGTCCCCTCAGACTTCTGAGAGAATGAAACAGATGCCGAGGCAGTAGCACCCAGGGTAGGTAAGCAGACCTCCTGACCAGGAGGGAATGACCAGGGTGTTGGAGAAGCCCCATCTGTTGTCCATCAGTCATGGGCGAGCCAGGAGACCAGCTGACCCCACAGCAGCTCTGTCAGCCCCTTCTGGAGGTTGACAAACAGCTCGCTTTCCTTCCCAGCCCGAGACACCAGAAGCCTGTGAGGGTCTCAGGAACATCCTGAGGAGGGGATGAGACAAAGATTTTTTTTTTAAATCACGGATTTACTTTCAAAAAAGGAGTTTTAATTAAAACTCCTTTTCTTTGTCCTGGGTCTCCGGTGTATTTAGGGTGGAAAATGTAAATAATTTACTCACTCCTGATTGGATATCTGTTTCATCTAAGGAGTCGTTTTTGGAAGACTTGAATAGCATTCTCAATCTGAGGAAAATACTTTACCTGTTTGAAAACGAGGAGCTGGACTCCATCGCCCTGAAGATGAGATCTGTTGAACAGTCCGGTTACATGGATAACAGGCAGTCTCTCCTTGCGTTCTTCCAGAAGGTACTCTTTTGTGGGTTGGCGTTATCATGTTACCATGTTAAATTATGAATAAACTATGATTATAATTCTCTACCTGAATTTCAAGCTGGATAGTTTTTTGTTTTGTTTTGTTTTAATTCTTTAAATGAGGTTTTTAAAAAGGATTTTATTTATTTATTTGACAGAAAGAGATCACAAGTAGACAGAGGCAGGCAGAGAGAGGGGAAGCAGGCTCCCTGCTGAGCAGAGAGCCCGATGTGGGGCTGGATCCCAGGACCCTGAGATCATGACCTGAGCCAAAGGTAGAGGCTTAACCCACAAGCCATCCAGGCGCCCCTAGTTCTTTAAATGAGTTTTTAAAGTTAAAACTGGTGACTGGATTCCCGCATGCAGATACCCCACTCCCTTAGGGCAATCCAAGGTCAGCAAGGATCTGGGCATGCCTGGCTATCAGTGGCTGAAGAGCATGATAACAGCGAGAGGCAATGACTAGAGAAGTAAGAGGACAGGCTTATTTCTTACACTGACTTCCCTCCCTGACCATAGTTGGTAACAAGTCTGGAAAGGTAAGAGACAAGAACTCTTGCTTTGCTTTAAATAACCCTGGAGCTGGCCAGGGGGTGATGGGAACAGACAGAAATAATGCAGACCGAGCAGATGGTATTTACAGGGACCTCAGCAGTGTGTCCATCTGGAGACGGAGGCCAGACCATCGAGCTCAGCTTTCTGTGTCTTTAAGGCCTGATGACCAGCCAGCCACTCAGAGGTGAGAGAGGTAGGAGATAAGATTGTGTCCAAAGGGGAGCACCACAGGCCAGCTGACTTCTCGGGCTAGTTCCTGTTGCTAACGGAGTCACCTGAAGATTGACCTGACCCACCCTCCATCCTCAGTGGACGCTTAGTGATCCGGCACTAGAAGATGTAAAACATCCCACAGATGGGGTCCAGAGTTGAGGGAGAACAATGACGTCACATGAATGGATGCGTAGATCGGGTCCTACTTTTTAAATCCTGATAACTTGTGGCCCTCTGGTGCCTTATTACTAAATTGGTTTGTGTAGATTGCGATTGGCAAGGAAGAGCAAAGAAGTTCTCATCAGAGAACAGTGCACTCCAGAAATAAAAAATAAACCAAGAATCCCAGTTAGAAATCAATTTTAATTATTTGTATGTCTATTTTATACTGTATTTCCAAAAATGACTTGAAGTCTCTTACAGTAATCATAGTGCGGGCATACTTGAAGCCATTAACATTGAATATCTTTGAGAAGGAGTTTGGGGATGGGTAGAGCAAAGAGAGGTAACTTCATTTTTAATTTAAACGTTTCTCTGTTGTATGAATTCTGCATTGAACAGTTTGATTTGCTTTCATACATTTTTTAAAGACAAAAAGGAGGAAAAAGAATCTTACACTTTCCTCTGCTTTCAGCTTTACTACACTTCTTTGGCAAAATAGGTTGCTTGATACTCAGACATCTTTCACTTTTTACAAATTGAACTGTTTGAGTAGAAAGGAACATTGAATCCCTGAAGCTGCTTTCAGTAATGTGGTTTCATTGAAAGTGACAAACAGACATGAGGACAGACCCTGCGCCCACGCCAGTCCTTCCAAGGAGCCAGTAACAGCAGCCGCACAGCCCAACCTCATGAGACTAAGGTTGCGGGGAGATTTCATGGAGACCAGCACTTTGAGGAAGCCCTGCAAAACTGTAGCGGCTCCAGTACCGTGTAGGGCTCGCCCACAGTGTCTGTCCGTCTCTCTCCTGGCCTTCAGCTTTCACTCTGACCACTTCCTATGTTCAGTTTCTGGACATCTTAGTGGCACACCAACCCAGAGCAAAGGCTGAAATAGACCTGCTCCCCTCTGGTGGAAGGTCCCCTCCTGGGCAGGGCCGAGCACCAAACTCTCTCATGTGACCTGGTTCATTGAGGGGATGTTCTGGGTCATGTGGAGCACCACCTGGCCACTATCCTCGTGAGAACTCCACGGGGCTGGCTCATCCCTGTGGAAGGCGCTCAGTGGGCACCTGAGTGCCTCTACTGAAGAATGGAAACAAGTTCCAAATGCAATTTTTAATGTACTATTTTTTCCAAAGCAGGGGATTCCATTTCAACAGCTTGCATCTCTATTAATTTTCAGAGGATCCATAAAAACCTTCATATTTTTATGACCATGAGTCCAGCAGGACCGACCTTCCGCCAGCATTGTAGAGCCTACCCCTCCATGATCACCACCTGCACTATCGACTGGTATGAGAAGTGGCCAAAAGAGGCTCTCCTCGTCGTAGCCAATTCTTTCTTAAGAGAAAAGGTGTATTTAAAGAACAGACAGGTAAATGCAACCTCTTAAAAATCAGATCCAACAGAAGATTTCAGGTTGTTAACGCATCTGGCAGAATTATGTCTCTGAAGAGCAGTGAATCCTGGGGAGACAAAAACAGGCAGCTCTGGGCAAAACTCTGAAATAGGTCAAGTGTTGGCCTTGACTCTTTATCAGTTCCCAGTCCCTTTTGCCCACTGACCCGCCCTGTGTCAGAGATGCCCAGATTCCTCACTGCCCGGGTCTCTGTGCTCCCCTGCTCTATGGTGAGCAGCGGGTTTCCCCGAAGGGAAACAGTCCCCAGTGGGGACACTACAGCCTTCGGGGTACTCCCTGTCAAGCTCTCTGACTGGCCTATAACCAACCACCTACATGAGGAGCTGAGAATTCATGAGCCACATGAAGTACGAATCTTTCCTAGTGCTGCCCGAAGTGCAGCGCGGCACCTGGGAAAGGGCTCACGCAACTACTTGGCAAAATGTTCAAGGAAAGCGAAGGTCAAGGGCAGAGTCAGGAAGAAAACGCAGCAGGGCTCAAGGGGACTGGGTGGCTGGCCAACCCTGGTGGGCTAGAGGTGGGCACCAGGGCTAGGTTGTGTCTCCGAATTTTCTCCAAAACTAAGCGGGGGACACTTTCTCCTCTACTTTTCCCATCCACATATCAGTATATCCTTTGAGCCCTGACATTTTCACAGCTTTCCTTTACTCAAGGAAGACAAGTGGAGTCTCTTGTATTTGATAACCTGCTTTAGGAAAGAAAGATGGGAGATTTAAAAAAGAAAACAAACCATGAACCCAGGCCATTGGTGATGGCTCCCTAAATCCTCGGATGGCTATAGCAGAAATGAGGGTAAGGCCCAGGAGGGCGAGTCTGGCATGTCCTTAACCACGGGCCCTATCATTGCTTCATCCCCCACCACCATCCAACCCACCGAAGCATCTCTACTCTCAGTCCCATTCAACCAGGGCCTTTTTCTTCCTTCCCACACCTCAGAACGAGAAACTATTCTTAGTTATTTATTTTCTCTTTCTTTATGTGTATTGTGTTGTTTTCTCTTGATTTTAATATCTTGCAGAACTTGAAAGAAAAACTTGCCCCAACGTGTGTCCAAATCCACAGAAGTATAGAAGACTTGAACACAAAATACTTCGAGAAAACCAAAAGGCATTACTATGTCACTCCCAGTAGCTACTTGCGTTTCATGGATACATTTGCTCACATTTTGAGGTCACGAGAGAAGGACATGCAAGCAAAGAGGTAAGACTTTGAGACCAAATTTTAAAATATATATATATATATGTAAATATATATATTTATATATATACACACACAAACACACACACACACACACACATACACATATAATTGGTGCTTTTAATTTTAGAAAGAAACACTACAAAAGGAGCCCGAATCTGCTTTTCCCGGGGTGGGGGGAGGATAGGCAGCAGCAGCACAAGCCCTTCAGAGAGGTCCGGCATTGAGGGCTGCCCGTCAGTGGAGACAGGGTGCACACACGCAACCAGGGAAGAGGCTGTTGTTCAATCACATCGTGAAAGCACGAGCGGCCGTGGGAGCCACTGGCCAGCGCCTTTATCCCGGGAACAACACCAACATACGGGGAGCCAGATATCACAGACAGCGGGGCGCGCTGGGGCTGCACATCCTGTGTCCAGCCGCCCCCAGGGAAAGTGGGCAAGGAAACACGACACGGCAGGTCTTGTACCTGATCAGAGCCCCAGCAACTTGGAGAAACTGTCGTCACAGCCTCCCCAAAGGACAGGGACATGAGCGGAATGGGCCATGCAACCCCGGCCCAGGAGTCTCTGTTCCAGAAGGCCACAGGCTGTCCTCAAGACCCCTCCAACAGTTGTGTCCAGGTATGCGTGACCTGTGCAGGGGTGTGACGGCTGCTGGAACCGGACAGAGCAGCTGCCCTAGGGCAATGTCCCCCTCCCCCACCCATATCCCTCCACCCCCCACCGCCTGACCTGGGTCCCACTCCAGGCACTGGGGCCTCCCTGTCCTGACAGTGATAGATGCAAGTTCATTCTGTCCTTCGGCTGCAGCACTGGGAGGACAGTGCAGCCAGGCTCCAACTATGGAGCCGGGCCAGTTAGGAGTGCTGTTTCCCCGGGTGCATCCAGGGGCGTGCCACGGGACACCCAGGACCATGGAAGTTTCTCTTCACCTCTCATGCTGGACATGTTAGCTTGCATCTGACAGACCAATGGGGGCCAGGGGCACAGTGGCCTCAGCAGCAGCCTGATGTGAACACAGGGTCAGGGGCTCATCTTCTGAAGCTGCTGTTGACAAGGCCAGGTGGGGCATGGGGATCCGGGGTCAGCTCTGTGTGGTGCCATTGCTGGGGTCCAAGCGTGCAGCGAGGTAACCAGGAATCCTGTTAGTTTAGAAGGTGAACCTTGTCCTGGTGTTTTCAGTAAACTTTCATCAGGCCTAGAGGCTGGGGCTTTTGGTGGTTTCTCTGAGTCCTTGGATTGAGATTTTTAAACTGAAGGTGACGACAGCAGTCTGGGAAATCAGCCGGATGCCCCCCTCACAGGAGTCAGGAGACTAGGGGACCCTCCTTCCACCTCTGACATCCAAGTTTCCAAGGTGTCCCCTTCCCACCACAGGGGCTGCTGCCTTCCATCCGCAGACATGAGACGGCAATGGTGCAACCGGTCCCTGTCCCAGCTGTTTCCTCCCTCCCTGTCTTTGCCCGTGCCGCACTCGTGCCAGCAGCCCAGGCACATCTCTAGGTGGCTTGGTGGTTTCTCCCTTGTACTCCTTGTGCTGGCCCAGAACACCTTCCACCGCCCCCCGACCCCGATGTGTGGGTCAGACCAGGACCACCTTCAGACTATCTATCACCTTACACGCATGATCGTTCTCATGGCTACCCATAACTGCTCACATCCATCAAGTGGTAAACAAAGCACCGGGTGAGGGGTCCCTTTCCCCAGCCCCTCCTCGCTGCTCGCAAATTCCAGCAGCCCCGTTTCCCAGGGGTAGACCTGGGAGAAGAAAAAGAGGGAGAGGGTTCATCGTGTGGGCTGGGTCCCTTACAGCCAATCCACATCTCTCCCCCATCCCAGAACTCACAGTGAAACATTCCAGTTATAGGGGAACTAAGTCCCGAACCCCCTGCCCCACATATGTGCTCCCCCGGGAGCTGAGCTTTAGTGGCCTCCCTGTCTTTTCAGCTGTCTCATTTTTATTTATTTATTTATTTACTTGACAGACAGAGATCACAAGTAGGCAGAGAGGCAGGCAGAGAGAAAGAGAGGAGGAAGCAGGCTCCCTGCTGAGCAGAGAGCCCCATGTGGGGCTCGATCCCAGGACCCTGGGATCATAACCCGAGCCGAAGGCAGAGGCTTTACCCTCTGAGCCACCCAGGTGCCCCTCTCATTTTATTTTTAGTAGCACCTGCTCCTGGGGGTGAGTTAACTAACTGCTGAACACTGGCCGACATGTGCAGCTCAAGACAAGTAACACAGACGTAGCTGAGTAATACAGACATGTATGATCTGAGGATCACTCTGAGATAAACTGGAGAAAGAAAACTCACTGCAAAGATTTGAAAGCTATTGTATGAATCCAGATGAGACATTCTGAAGACCTGTCCGGAGGTTAGGTCAAAGGGGGAAATGCCCAACAGCATCCACATCATTGACCGTGTGCAGGGCACGGCTGATGACATTCTTTTAGGTTAGGAAAGCCAAGAAGTAGAAACTGTACCTTCCGCAGGCTTTTTCCTCATCTTGCTTGCTAGAGTCAGGACTAAAATTCTGTTGACTTAACAGATTTGTAGTCTGCTGATTTTATATAGTTTGTAAGGAATAAAGTACATTTTATTTTTATAAATATTTATATTTACTTTACTTTATTCCTTACAAACTATATATATATCTTAGCCCCACCACTTACCCTTCACTCCAAGGTCCACTTTGACTTAGTGTTGTGCAGGCCTGAGGCTTACGTCAAGGTTCGTGCCCTTTGACCGGTCCCTCCGCATCCTCTGTCGAAGACGTTTCCTTCCGCTGCCACTTTTGCACCTTCATGAAGAGCTAGTTGTGCTTTCGTGGGTTTGCTTCTGGCTTCTTGGTCCGATTCTGTTGATCGACAAGCCTGACCCTCTGCCAGGACCCCGGTCCTGATCCAGTCATGACCTCATCAGTCTCACAATCAGGCAGAGAAGTACCACCCACCCTGTTCTACTGCAAAATTGTTTTAAACGTCCTGGTTCATTTGCCTTAGAAGAAGCTTGTCTTTATCTACAAAAAAAAAAAAAAAAAAAAAAAAAAAAAATCACACTGCAGTTTGGGGACATCACATTAAACTATATATCCATTTGGCAGAGAATTGACATTTTACCGTGTTGTCTTTCAATACAAGATCGTAGTATATCCTGCTTTGCTGAAATTTCCTTACGTCTTATGCCTTCTTAATTCTTCTCAACTCCTCAGGAATCATCTTTGTATGGGTGTCTCCAAGATCCTGGAAGCAACTGTACTTGTTACAGAGATGCAGGAGGAGCTCTTGATCCTTGGCCCACAGATAGAACAAAAAACAAAGGTAGATCTGGTTTGGGAAATAATTGCTTTTAAAGATTTTATGGTTTAATATAAAGCAGCGTTGGGAAGCAGAGGCTCTGCTACTTGGCCAACATGGCTTCAGATCCCAGTTTTGTTAGCAGGCAGCTGGGTAGCTCTGTGGGCCTCAACTTTCTTGTCTGTAAAATGGGCAACACAAGGACAACAATGATAACAAAGGCCCCCAGCTAGTTGTAACACCTCACGCAGCATAATTCTGCCGTTGTCCGTTGCACCACCCGGAACCATGCTGCGGTAATTCACAGTCTGCAGCATATTCTAAAACTTGACCTGTGTCGCATGACATGATGTTTACTGGCTCTGGTCATCCTTTGCACTTTCGTCTATTCAGCAAATATATTTCAGGCTGATTTTGGTAAATTTTATAGCAAAGAAATGAGTTTTATGAATCTGTCTTGAAACAAATTTGTCTTTGAAGAAGAAATACCATGTCTCTGAAGATGCATTCTCAAAAGACCTGCGTGTCTCATTAGGAAATGGAAGCCCTAGTGGAAAAACTGCAGAAAGATTCACAAGTCGTGGAGAAGGTCCAGATGCTTGTTAAACAGGACGAAGAAATTATGGCCGAAGAAGAAAGAATTGTGGAAGAGTATGCTCAGGTAAGCACCAGCGTATAATCCGTCACAGTTATTGGGACATTTGCAAAAAATGACAGCTTGCTTTGCCTAACTCCCACCCAAAAAAAAGGGACGCTGTCTGGCACATGTAGCATGGTGTTTGCTGCACCACCGGGTGTCACGATCACGTGCAAGGTGTGTGCAAGGACTTCCCACAGACCGCATTCCAGACCGGTGTATGCAAATCTTGTTTCCCCTCCATTACCCATGTAGATCTTGGGCCTCGTGGCATAAATTGTTACAATATGTCCTTTGGCTGAGCACTTAGTGCCACCTGCCCAGGAAAGCTGCAACAGGGGACAGCAAAAGCATTTCTAGAAGGCATTCCTAATTGACATAGCTTGCAGGAAATTAATTAAACAGACAGGTGACTGTCTGCAGACCCCAAACCTGTCCCCGGGCATTCCCGTGACACCTGGCCCGAGAGGAAACCTGATTGCAGTTATAATGTCTAACTTGTGCAAGCCTGGAGAAAACACGCATGGCTGCCGACATTGGTGGAGCTCCTTCCAGGGCCCGGTTGGGGGTGGGGAGAAGCTGGGCCTGGGCCCTTTGAGGGGCTCATTAGCCAGGCAGTGACCCCTGTCCCGGGACCACCCCTTGAAAGGGCATTGCTACTGCCCACTGAGTCGGATGGAAAAGGCCGGAACCACACCCAGCGTCTCATCGGGGAAGGAATAACGCACACGCTCCCAGCAGTGTAAGTAGCGCATATCATAAAAACGTCCAAGCTACTTTCCAAGTTCAAAATAGAAGACTGTATGGTGTACAGCCTTGTACATTCGGACACATCTGGGGACCTCTGACTTTGTTGCAGGAAACTGCCCATGAAGTTAAAAGCGTGCTGCCGGCTCTGGAAAAGGCGGTGGTGGCTCTGAGCGCCCTGGACAAAGCCGATGTGGCCGAGCTGAGGTGGGTCACCTGCATGTGTCTGAGCTGCGAATGCTCAGAATAAAACACGGACACAAAGGAGGAGGGACTAGGCCTCTATTCCTGTGCTGTTAGACTGAGTCGTTCTCAGCCATCTTGGGGACTTGAAATCTGTCATCGTGCGTGTCACATGCTGAGTGTCGTAGCCTTGTGGCACCATCAGTCACGGGGTGTGTCAGCATCTTACGTCACCTCTAGAAAGGAAGGCTCCCACCAACCAGGCTGCAGGCTGCGTGGGAAGAAATAGGACGATTCTGAGGTTTCTAGCTGAAATCTCGAAGAGATGCTCCCAATTAGGGTTTGCTGTCACCCCTCAGATGTGCCGCGTTGTCCATTATTCACCAGAAATAGTATTTCTGTTAAAGATGCAGAGTAGGCCAGTCTGCCATGATATTTGTCACGCGTGCTTAACTCTAGGGACAAGAGAAGAGGAAGGGCAAGCTGTCTTTAATCAGTGGGGCCCTCCGGGAAGAGCGCCCAGCTGAAGCCGTTCCCTGTAGGTCGGATGTCGCGGGGAGAGACAAACAAGAGGAACAGAGCAGGTGCTCAACCTCTTTCTCCTGTTCGACCTCATTCACCGGAATGCCTTCTCGCGTGTTCGTGCAGCAAAGAGGCCCCAGGCTGGTCGTGGGAGCGAGAGAGTTCCCGGTTGCCGGGTGGCCTGGGAGCGGAGAACCGCACAGACTTGCACGCACGCCAGGAAGGTGTCTCAGGGTAGGGTGTGGTAAGCAGGAGACACAGAAAGCACAAGTCTGAAGGCAGAAAGGTGGCAGAAAGGTGAGGGGGCAGCCTGAGTCCCTGCAGGCAAAGTAGCAGCATGCCTCTGCCTTCGTTCCAGAAGGCCGTTCTCTTAGCTCTTCTCTGGAGGACATTCCCAGAGAGAGGCCAGCGCTAATACCCGTGAGCCTGATTTCTGCGGGTGGTGTGTGACTGGGCTAGCTCCCAGGCTCTGCCGCCAAGCTTCCTAGGCAGAGATCCTGCCATTGCCTCCCTGTGCCTCAGCTTCCCTTTTATGCAACAGGGATAACACGTCATCAGAGGACTGGATGGCTTAAAACATGTCAGGTGCCTAGAATGAGTCTGGCGTGAGGCAAGGGCTCAAGTTAAGATGGCTCAAATCAAGAGGTTTCTTTGGAGCAGGCCCACTCCCTTTCCCTGGCTAAAAGAACCCTAGCTCTTCCAGGGATTGCGTCCCATATGTCTTGGGGGTTTTTTGGTTGGTTGGTTCACTGGTTGGTTTTTAGGATTCGCCCTTGTGATATTGCTAATGTGCATTTCACTTTGATTTCAACGCCAGATAAATGGGACACCTTACAGTAGGAATTCTTAGGGTGTGCGGCAGAGACATCTAGAAGTTACAAAGTGCAAAGGGTTGTCTCTCATAGGATTAGCACAGTTAGCTGCTGGAAGAAGGAGGATAGTAGAAAATAGAGATGGGGCAAACCAGAGTCTAAGCCTGAGGACTCCTGGGTAGTAATGAGGCCTTTAAGCCAATTTCCAAAGTACGTAGGTCTTGCTTTGAATCAGGTATATTTGTTTCTGGAAAGTGACATGTAGGTGGGATTATAGTCTATTGAGTGTGTTTTCCCTTTAATTTACATTAAAATTGTATCGAGAATATATTTTATTTTAACCATATTCCCATTATGTTTGCTTTAAAAAAGAGTCAAACATAGGCAAAATTGAGGAAAAACTTGTTTTTGGAGATTTCCTTTCTCTTCTGCGGACATTATCTCTCTTTTCCTAGTTCCTCTGTTACAATCTTTCTCCTTCTTTCAAAAAAACCATGCTGATAATCTCAGAAAAGCCATCTGAGAAATTAGTCCCAAACAAAGTGTTAATGATTTAATTATTTAGTTCTGAAAAATATCTGCATTTTAAAAGTAGACTGCAAATGAAAACAAAGATTAATCTAAATAAATGAGTCTCTAATGGTGAAATTTAAGTTAGGGGGAATCTTCTTGGTAACCCCTGTAGACAGTGTTGTACACATATCTATGTGTACACATATCTATGTTCATTGCCTGCCTTCTTTTGGGAAGTCTGTATGGTTTCATTTGGGGGAGACTCATTAATCATTACCATGGATGGACCCCTCCTTTTTGTTCCCAAGTCCCAAATGCTGTTGATAGCAGCCACAATCTCATGGCCCTTCACCAAAACTTACTTCTTGTGACTGCTCTTCTGACCCCTGGCTCTCCAGAGCATCACCTTCTCACTAACAGTGCCGAGGCGTGTCAGGTAGTGAGGACATGGATAAGAAGCAGCTTCCAGTATTCCAATAATGACATGCGAGAGACCCGCTCCCGCCCGCCCTCCCACACTCTGCTCTATCAGTGATTTCATGCTGGGAATCTTAGATCAGGGTGGGGAAACTGTCAGAGAACGTGTTTAAGGGGAGTGGCACGGTTGTCTCTGTCGAGTAGTTCTTAGTACCTCAGCACTGGTGAAACATGAGGGCTCCTGCTTTAAAGACTCCACAGTGAGTACTTTGATGCGGAAAAGGTCCTCTAACTCAACTGTTCTTCGTATTTAAGTGTCATGCATGTCATCTTCCTGAAGCAAATTTACTCATATATTAAACATACCCAAACATTTAAAAATACCCAAAACTGGGTGCCTGGGTGGCTCAGAGGGTTAAGCCTCTGCCTTCGGCTCAGGTCATGATCTCAGGGTCCTGGGATCGAGTCCCGCATCGGGCTCTCTGCTCAGCAGGGAGCCTGCTTCCCTCTCTCTCTCTCTGCCTGCCTCTCTGCCTGCTTGTGATCTCTCTCTGTCAAATAAATAAATAAAATCTTTAAAAATAAATAAATAAATAAAAATAAAAATAAAAATACCCAAAACTGAAATGGCTAAATAGTTACCCTTACGAAAATGCCTGTTCAGCATCTGTGTGTATCGCCGTCTGCGGCGGTTTACAGGGGGCGTGCGACGTCTGCTGTGAAGCTGACTGGGTTTCCACCACTATTGCAGAGTGTACACACGGCCTCCCTTCCTCGTGCTGACCGTCATGAATGCCGTCTGCATTCTTCTGCAGAAGAAGCCTAACTGGGCTTCAGCGAAGTTGCTTCTTTCAGAAACTGGTTTCCTGAAAAAACTGGTTAACCTTGACAAGGACAGCATCCCGGAGAAGGTAAGAAGTCGACCCCTAATGAGTGCACAGCTGATGCTTTCCATGTTCATAGTCTGGAAGAGTCCAGCAGACGTGGTAAAACTGGCGCTGGACATTGGCGTGGCAAGTCAGGGGTGCAGGTTAAAAGATGATAGAGCAGGCTCCGAGAGGAGACGTAACAGGTCTGCTGGGAGTGCTCACGGGGGAAGGCCGCCTCTCAGAATCTTTGATGAGAGAAGAGGCCAGCAGAGGGAGGCACTGAGTCACACTAAGAAACGCAGGAGTGGTTTGAAGTGTCTGGGATATCTTAAAGTTCAGATATAATTGGTATACGACATTGTATTACTTTCAGGTGTACAATATAATGACTCAGTATTTGTATGTTTTGTGAAATGATCACCACAGTAAGCATAGTCATCCTCTGTCCCCTCATACAGAGTCACAAATATCTTTTCTTACAGTGATAACTTTTAAGATCTACTCCATAACAACCTTCAAATACACAATACGGTATCTGTAGCTATTTTCGCTGGGACTTACTTATCTTCTAAATGGAGGTTTCCTCCTTTGACCCCCTTCACCATCCCTAACCGCAACCCCCCCGACAACCACCAATCTGTTGTTCTCTATATCTGTGAGCTCAGTTTTTTGTTTTAAAGTCCACAGATGAGTGATGGATCTTTCTCTGTCTTATTTCCCTCAGCGTAATGCCCTCATGTCCCATCCATGTAGTCACAGCTGGGAGGATTTCCTTCTTTTTTATGGCGGAATAATACTGCCATGTGTTGGGATGAGTGTGTGTGTGTGTAACTTTTCTTTATTCACTTCTCCATCAGTGGACACTTAATTTGCTCCCATGTATTTGCTCTTGCAAACGGTACTTTAATGAACATAGGAATACATATATCTTTTCAAGTTATTGTTCTTGTTTCTTTTAGATAAACACCCAGAAGTAGAATTGCTGGACCAATGGTAGTTCCATTTTTTAATTTAATTGAGGAGCCTCCATACTTCTTCCATGATGGCTGTACCAATTTTAATCCCACCAACAGTGCACAAGGGCTCCTTTTTCTCCACATCCTCACTTGTTGTCTCTTATCTTTCTGATCCTAGTCATTCTGATGGCTGTGAGGTCATATCTCACTGTGGTTTTGACTTGCATTTCCCTGATGATGAGTAAACATTGAGCCCATTTTCAAGCATCTGTTGGCAATCTCAGTGTCTTCTTTGGAAAAATGTCTATTTAGATCCTCTGCCCAATTTTTAATCAGATTGGGTTTTAGTGTTTTGTTTCTGTTTGGGGTGTGTTATTTGTTTGCTTAATTTTTTTAAAGATTTTATTTATTTATTGGACAGAGAGGGAGTGTAAGTAGGGCAGCAGCAGGGAAAGGAAGAAGCAGGCTCCTGCTGAGCAGGGAGCCTGACATGGGGCTTGATCCCAGGACCCTGGGATTATGACGTAAGCTGAAGGCGGATGCTTAACCAACTGAACCACACTGGTGCCCTTGTTTGTTTGGTTTTTGTTTGTATGTTTGTTTTGCTTTTGAGTTAGAGGAGTTCTTTATATATGTTGGATATTAACTGTATCATAAATATCATTTGCAAATATTTTCTTCCATTCTGTAGGTTGCCTTTTCATTTTGCTGATGGTTTCCTTTACCGTGCAAAAGCTTTTTAGTTTGATGTAGTCATATTTACTTGTTTTTGTTGCCTTTCCTTTTGGTATCAAATCCAAAATCAATGTCAAGGAGCTCACCATTGGTGTTTTCTTCCAGGAGTTTTATGGCTTTGGGCCTATATTCCAAGTCTTTAACCCATTTATTTCTGTGTTATTTCTGTGTGTGGTGAGATAGGGGTCCGGCTTCATTCTCCTGCATGTGGCTGTCAAGTTTTCCCAACACCATTTTTGTAGAGATTGTCCTTTCATCATTGTATATTCTTATTTATTTTTATTTTTATTTTTTTGAGAGCAGGGGAGGGGTAGAGGGAGGGAGAAAATCTTCATGCTGGGCATGGAGCCTGATGCCGAGCTCAGTCACACAACCCTGAGATCACAACCTGAGCTGAAAGAAGAGTCAGAGGCTTAACTGACTGAGCCCCCCAGGCGCCCCTCCCCATTGTGTGTGCTTGGCTCCTTTGTTATAAATTAACCAATTCTATGTACATGGGCTCATTTCTGGACACTCAGTTCTGGTCTATCAATCTGTGTGTCTGTGTTATGACCGGACCATACTGTCCTGATCACTAACAGCTTCGAAATCAGGAAGCGTGATGCCTACAGCCTTGTTTTCCATTCTCATGATTATCGGACTGTTTGGGGCCTTTGTGGTATTTCTGTGGAAATGACATTGGAATTCTGATAGGGATTTCATTCAATCTGTAGATTGCTCTGGGTGTTACAGACATTTTAATAATATTTTTTCAGTCTATGAGCATAAAATAACTTTTCACTTACTGTGTCTTCTTTAATTTCTTTCATCAGTGTCTTCAGTTTTGGGTGTACTTGCAACTGTACTGAATTCATTTTTTGATGGCATCCTTAGGGTAGTCTACATAGAATACGTCATCTGCAGATAGTGACAGTTTTTACTTCTTTTCTGATTGGGATGCCTTTCATCTTTTTCTTACCTAGTTGCTCTGGCTATGACTTCAGATACTACGTTGAATGAAAGTGGTGAGAATAAGCATCCTTCTCCTGTTCCTGATGTTAGAAGGAAAGCTTTCAGCTTTTCACTATTGAGTAGGATGTTAACTATGGGCTTGTCATGTACAGTCTTTATCATGGGTATATTTCTAGCTCTACCCAGCCTGTTGAGAATTTTTATCATAAATGGATACCGAATTTAGTCAAATGCTTCTTCGTCTATTAAGATGATAATGTGATTTTTATCCTTCACTTTGTTAATGTGGTGTATCACATTGATTGATCAATTGATATTAAACCATCCTTGACTCCTTGAAATAGATCCCACTCGATCATGGTTTATGATACTTTCAGTGAACTGTTGAATTCAGCTTGCTAATAGTTTGCAGAGGATTTTGCATCATTGTTCATCAGGGATATAGGCCTGTAATTTTCTTTTTTTTTGGTGTCCTTGTCTGGTTTTTGTATCAGGGTAATACTAGCCTTATAAGATGACTTTACATGTGTTCCCTTTTTTGTTTTTTGGAAGTCTCTGGGAAGGATTGGTATTCTTTTCAATATGTTGGATAGAATTCACCACTGAAGCCAACCAGTTCTGGTCTTTTTCTATGTTGGGAGGTTTTTCATTACTGATTCTATCTCCTTACCAATAATTATTTTGTCCAGATTTTCTGTTTTGTTATTCAGTCTTGGTAGGTTGCATGTTTCTAGGAATTTATTCATTTCTTTTAAATTGTCCTATTTGTTGGTATATAATTGTAAGTAGCAGTCTCTTATAATCTATCTATTTGTATCTCTATGGTATCAGTTGTAATATCTCTTTTGTTTCTGATTTTATTTATTTCAGTGCTCTTTTTTCCTTGGTAAATTAGCTATAGGGTTTTCAATTTAATGTTGTCTTTTAAATCTTTTTTTAAATTATTTATTTATTTATTTTTAAGATTTATTTATTTGACAGACAGAGATCACAAGTAGGCAGAGAGTGGGGAGGGGGAAGCACACTCCCCGCTGAGCAGAGAGCCCAACCTGGGGCTCGATCCCAGGACCCTGAGATCATGACCTGAGCCAAAGGCAAAGGCTCAACCCACTGAGCCACCCAGGTGCCCCTAATGTTGTCTTTTTAAAAAACAACTCTTAGGGGCACCTGGGTGGCTCAGCTGGTTAAGCGGCTGCCTTCAGTTCAGATCATGATCCCAGGATCCTGGAATGGAGCCCCACATCAGGCTCCCTGCTCAGCAGGAAGCCTACTTCTCTCTCTCCAGCTCCCTCAGCTTGTGTTCCCTCTCTTGCCACCTCTCTCTCTGTCAAATAAATAAATAAAATCTTTAAAATTAAAAAAAAAAAACCTGTTAGATTCATTTATCTTTTCTATTGTGTTTTTATTTTGGTTTATTTATTTAAAGATTTTATTTATTTGTCAGAGAGAGCACAAGCAGGGGAAGCAGCAGAGGGCATGGGAGAAGCAGACTCCCCACTGATCAGGGAGCCCGACGCAGGGCTCAATTCCAGGACCCTGAGATTGTGACCTGAGCCGAAGGCAGAAGCTTGACCAACTGAGCCACCGAGGCACCCCTCTATTGTGTTTTTAGTCTCTATTTCCTTTACTTCTGCTCTCATTTTTATTGTTTCTTCCTTCTCCTAACTTTGGACTTCACTTGTTCTTCTCTTGCTAGTTTTGTTAGATATGTCAAACCAGAAGACTAACCCTTAGGTCAGAGCCGTTAAGAGAAGCCTAGGGGCCTCTGTCACTGAACAACTAGGAACTTGTGGAGGGGGCGGAGGCACGAGTCTGCAGGGGCGCAGGCACGAGTCTGCAGGGGCGCTTTCAGGACTATTTCTCCCTTGACTGTGGCCTTGGGAGTCTCATGGATGGAAGCATCGTTGGCTTTCAAACCAGGTATTTTGGGGTTCTTCTTTCAGGTACAGGCCTAAAAAGTCAAGAGAGAAGCTTGGGGATGTGAGTTCCCTCCCAGTTGTGGGTAACGTGTCAGGAGTCAGGTGTACCGCAAGATTACGTCTCAGCTTCTGTTCCCGGTTCCAGGGGTGTTTCTTCTCATTGCCCAATGTGTAGGAGTCATTCAGGTAGCTTTTTGGTTTCTTTTGGATATAGTTGATCTCTACGTAGTTGTAGATTTGGAGAAGGTGAGTTCAGGGTCCTCCTACGTCACGGTCTTGAACTGGATCTCGAAGATTGATTTTTATTTATGTAACAAATATTCATATAACAAACGAGTGCCAGACACTCTTCTGAGCACTTTACAAATATGAATTTGTGCTGGAGGAGATGGGGGGGCAGATTGGAGCAGAGAAAAAAATTGAAGAAAATGGGGTAGCCTGGACTCTAGGGAATGGTTTCGCTGCAACAGATTTAATTCAGCAGAATAGAGATTTACCGTCGGACTTCAAGGAGGATGAAAGCAGGGCCAAAGTCTGAGCAAGCATTGGAGTTGAGGGCCCTAGTAGAGCCAGAGGCTCTACTAGGACAGGTGCGTATTGCAGGAAGAGGAGGGGTATGGGCAGGGACGGCGGGAGGTTAGGAGGGCCTGGACCGAGGCACATTAGGTAGCAGTAAGAGAGCCACATGCCACCGACATGGCCACCAGCCAATGCCTTTGGCATCAGAAGCTGCAAAAGGAGAGGAAGAGAATCCCCCCCAGGCCCCAGGAGGGAGTACTATCCCACCTAACCTGGATTTCAGATTTCTCATCCCAGCAAGGTCAGAGAATCAACTGCTGTTGTTTTCGGTCACCCAGTTTGTGGGAATCTGTCACTGTGCTCACAGGGAGCAAATAAAGAGTTGGGTCCCAGGCAGTGGTTGCTGCAGTAACAAGTACCAGGAAACGTGAAGAGGCTGGAGGACTATGCAGACCGGGTATTGGGCAGGAGCTGGGCTGAGAGCTCCATGCAGGGGCAGCTGGGTAGATGCATACAAGGCACTGTCCTCGGTTCATTCAGTCACCGTCCAAGGGACATCATAAGACATGATGAGAGCTCACAAGACCAATTCATTCCTTGGTGTTGCGAAGGCCACATTGTAATAGGGAGGCCAGATGTCACACAGCTAATACCACAGTCAATTAATTACTTACATGATGATCCGTGCTATTAGGAAATATAAGGTAGTGTATGAGCAAGGCGACGTTTTTAGCAGAATGTTAAGGTTGCGATCCGTGTTATTCCTGAATCAATGTAAAATTACTGACTCTCTGAAGCATTCTTAACAAAAATGATTCCCTGTGGTTTTGTTTAAACAGGCCTGTCAAGCTAAAATAATAACTCATTGAAAGAAATTATTAAAAGCATAACAGTATTTTAAGCAATAATGAAAACACCAATAGTAAGTTGATAATAGACCACCTGCCATGTGAATCACGTAGCAAAATGCTGTTCTGTCCTCCCAGGCAAGAGAGGAAGTGCCTGGTTGGGAAGGAAGAGAACAGGAGTCTTCGTCTGAGAAAGATTTTATTTTGATGATGACTCCCCAAAGTAGATGAGAAATCGTATGTATCCAACTGGAAACAAGGTTGTGCCCATAGATGAGGTGACTGGGAAGCTAGAGTGTCCTCAGGGACCCCAGCTGGCCAGGGCCTCACTGCCTCCGCTGCAAATGACACAGCCCTTCAAGTAGCAACCATACCCTGCCAACATGCCCCTTGGGGACAGAAGGTTGGGGATGGTGTCTGTCTGCTCACACCTCAGGGGCACAAGTCCCTTGGGTGGAACTCCAGCAGAGCCAGCAGGCCAGCCGAGGCAGCAACGAGATGTCCAAAGCGTCCGTCCCAGAGGTTTCTCTCTGCAGCTGCTGGAGTCGCTGTGTCCCAGCTGCGGCCCCAGAGCTCTGACTGAGGAGGGCCGAGGATTTCTCGTGGGAAATACAAGTTCACTTTCATGGGGACTGAGGAAAACTGCAGGACACGAGCATTGCTTTTTCTCATAATGCACGGAATTGTGGTATCTCTAGGTCTTCACGAAGCTGAAAAAAATTGTAACCTTACCTGATTTCAACCCAAACAAGATTGCCCTCGTGTCAGTTGCCTGTTGCTCTATGTGCCATTGGGTCATAGCTCTGAATAACTACCACGAAGTACGGAAGGTACGTCCTGCCCCCCAAGTGTCGCCCCCCTGACTATGGTCCCCCCAAGTGTTGGCACCAGCCCACAAGTCACTCGGCCCAGCCCCAGGGAGAGGGTGCACGCCACAAGGCGCATGGGAACTGCTGTGGGAAGAACACCCCTAATGAAAACCACTTTAATCCAAGATCCTATGCTAACAGGCCTCAATTTTATGTTTTCTGTTTTTATTATTCTATTTTTATTTTATAAATTATCTTATAAATAAACTTATTTTATAAATATTTATATTTCTTATTTTATTTTTTATTATTTTATTTTATTTATGGCAACTATGCTCTTGTCTTATTTGCTAATTTTCATATATTTCACCATATTAAACTACTTGCTATCCCTTTAGTGCACATAATTTTAGGAAAGCCAATTGGAAGAACTGACACTTAGAAATGCCTTTCAAACATAAGCAACATTTTTAATAGCAATCTTGACAATTTTTTAGCACTTGAACGTTGTGACATTCTTTTTTAGGTGGTGGTCCCTAAGCAAATCCGGGTAGCTGAAGCTCAAAATGTCCTCAAAATTGCACGACAAAGGTTGGCCGAGAAACAAAGAGGTTTACAGCTGGTAAGACATTTGTTTGCTTGTTAAACTTGTAGCAGCTTTGTGAACTAGTCAGAAACACCAAAAAGAGGTCATTCCCTCCATAGAGTTTCATCAGTTTAGGGTAAAATGAGGATAATAGTAAAGGTAGTAAAGAGATTAATTGTGATTAAGCAAATAATACAGGGCTATATGTACAGGTGCCTTTCACATAATAAAACACTAAATAATGCTAAATATTACTGTGTCAGTAATGTATTAATTTACCATTTCGCCAGATTTCTCCCAGGAGAGCTTGGTGACTTCTGTCCCAAAGACTTACCCAGTATCAATCTGTGATTTTAAAAACTGTCCTTAACCTGTTTACATCAAATTACTCTGTTGTTTTATAAAGATGTGGTTTTGTCTTAAACTTCTTGGTGTTCAGTTAAAACTGGGGTGTCATTTCGGGAGAGAGGACCAAGGTTGCCAGCCCACTCACAGGCTTTCTGAGAGGGGGTGAGCCAGCAGGGAAAGGTAGCCCTTTGGCACCTTCTGTTTGCCTGTATACGGTCTTTCTCCCAAACCTCCCCCCGCCCCCACACCATTTCAATGAAATTCTCACATTCTCAAATCTGGGGATTTCATTTAAAATTTGAATTTTGGTCTTCACTTGAAAATTCAGAAGCTCTGGCAGCCATGGGCTGGCACTCACATGGCTATAAACCTCCAACACACTGCAAACATTTATGTCACCTGCCTGCCCCCCACCAGGCGTTTCTTGCAAACTTGGCTATATAAAAAGTATTGGATAGTTTGAAGAAAATTAACAAATTTTTACTGAATGTATTTTATGCTGGCATGTCATTTTACTGCTACTATTTTGTTGCCACTTATGATGTACGTATACAGTCCCATTTAGAGATGTGTTACTAATAGCTGACATTTACAGAGCACAGACTCTGCTCCCAGTGCCACGTGGAGGCTTTATACGAAATTTCTTGGTCAGTCCTCAAGTCACCTTTCAGAAGGAGATGTTTCCAAGGGAGAAAACTAAAGTCAAAGATTTAGTAAATTTGTCCAACACCTTGAACCTCTAAGTGGCGACCACACTCTAACCCAGGGCTAACTCAAAAGCACTTATGGGCTCCACAAAATACACTCCCATCCATGAGTGATGCGTAAACCATCCAACAGCCGGTGGGGCCCAGACGCCAGCCAGTCACAGAGCAGTGTGGGGTTCTGGGGGCCACCTACAAAGACAGGATAGTCGGGGGGAGGGCCAGGATGGGCAGGGGTAGGGCTGGGAGCCCTCTCCAGGGTGCGGCATGGGACCACTTAGCAACCGCTGCAGAAATAGTTCGATATTTATACAATTGGCGTGCCTCTGTCAGCCCATTTCTGACCCACATGCAAGTTCAAAAATGGAGTAGCCCAGGAAAGGAAAAAGGTTTCTTCATAATTTAAAAAAAAAAAAATTACACATTATACAACTTAGTAAATAGGGAGTTTGAGAAGAAATACAGCTGACCTTTGAACAACACAGGCTAGAACAGCCAGATCCGCTTATACGTGGATGGTTTTCAGTAAACACAGCACAGCACTGTAAATGTATTTTCTCCTCCTTGTGACTTTTATAATGACATTTTCTTGTTTCTACCTTCCTTTAGTATGAGAATTTCATATACGTGTTACATACAAAATACGCTTTGTGTTATCAGTAAGGCTTCTACTTAGCAGCAGGCGATTAGTAAATAAGCTTTGGGGAGACAGAAGTGGATTTTCAGCTGCATGGGTGTGTTCGGGGGTATTCCTAACCCTTGTGTTGTTCAAGGCTCACCTGAAATTTTTAATTTAATGGAAATATCCATTCGTTGTTTTTCAATAATTTTTAGAAATTCTGTGTAAGTAAATTTAAAAACCTGAATGATATGCCTGGTTTTCAGGAAATTCTTAGTCACTAAAAGTCAACCAAAAATAAACTTGAAAGCCTAAATAAGCAAAAATCAGAGATTTAAAAGGTCTGAGATAGAACCACCAGATAAGGAAAGAGGAATGAGCAGCACGACGAACCAGCGAGACCTACGAGCACTGCATCCAGCAGCAGAACACAGAGTGGATCTTCCTGGATTCTTAGAGGCAGATGGCTACAAAGTATCTTCTCTGACCACAAGGAGTGAAGTTGGCAACCAAGAACAGAGGAGAACTGGAAAATTCATAGATACGTGAGGATCCAACAATGAGCCCCAGAGCAATCAGTGACCCAACGAAGAAATCATAAGGTACGTTTGAAAATACTTAGAGATAAATGAAAACAGAGCACAACATCTCAAAACTCCTGGCATGCAGCGAAAGAAGTGCCCAGAGGGACATTCAGAGCTGTGGACTGCTACCTTAAAAAGAAGGAAAGTCCTTGGTGCCTGGGTGGCTCCATCGGTTAAGCCTCTGCCTTTGGCTCAGGTCATGATCCCAGGGTGCTGGGATCAAGCCCCGAGTTGGGCTCCTTGCTCAGTGGAGAGTCAGCCTCTCTCTCTCTCTCTGCCTGCTGCTCTGCCTACTTATGCTCTGTCAAATAAATAAATAAAATATTTAAATTTAAAAAAGAAGGATCTCAATAACCTCACTTTATACTTTAAGGAACTCGAAAAAGAACACACTAAACCCAATATATAGCTAATGGAAAGAAATAATAAATATTAGAGCAAAGATAAACAAAATAATCAAAAAACAAGAGGAAATCAGTGAAACCAAACATTGGTTCTTTGAGAAGATCATCAACATTAACAAACCATTAACTTGGATTCCTAAAGATTCAACCAAAATTAGTAAAATAAACAAAGCCAGTAAAGTTACAAAATGCAAAATCAATATACAGAAATCAGTTGTGTTTCTATACGTCAACAACAAACTATCCGAAAAAGAAATTAAGAAAACAATCACATTGACAATTGTGTCAAAAAAAAAATAAATAAAATGCCTAAGAATAAATTTAACCAAGGAGCAACTCCTTGGTACTGTACCTTATACTCTGAAAACTGTAAGACATTGAGGAAAGAAAAGGAAGAAGATACAAATAAATGGAATGATAGTCCATGCTCATGCCTAGGAAGAATTAACATTGTAAAATGTCTGTACTACCCAAAGCCAGTGACAGATTAAATGCAATCCCTATCGAAATTCCAAGGCATTTTTCACAGAGATAGGACAAACAATTCTAGAATTTGTATGGGACCACAAAATTTGTTATTTTTTCTGTTTTTGGTGAGGTTTTTTTTTTTTTTTTTGGTGATACATAGTCTAACAGGTGTGAGGTATTACCTCTTAATGACTAAGCCACCCAGGCACCCCAATACTGACTATCTCCTCATGTCTTCTTTGGAAAAATGTTTAGTTCATCTGCTCTTTTTTTTTTTTTTTTTTTTTTTGAGAGATAGAGAGCACACACAAATGGGGGAGGGGCAAAGGGAAAGGAGAGAGAGAGTCCCAAGCAGCCTCCTCGGCAAGCACAGAGCCTAATGTGGAGCTCTACCTCACAACCCTAAGATCATGACTGAGTCTAAATCAAGAGTCAGGCACTTACCCAGTTGAGCCCCTCGGAGACCCTATCTTCTGCTCATTTTCTGATCAATGGTTTGGGGTTTTGTTATGGAGCTGTAGAAGTTCTTTATATATTTTGGATATTAGCCTCTTACCCAACTGTTTTTGCAAAACTGTTCTCCCATTACGTAGATTACCCTTTCATTTTCCTTGATGTAGTCTTTCTTTTGATCAAACTTTGATGTAGTCCTAGTTGGTGACTTCTGGTTTTGTACACTCTTGGTGTTAAATCCAAACAACTCATCACCAAGACCAATGTCAAGCAGTTTCTTCCCTACATTTTCTACTAGGAGTTTTATGGTGTTTTGATTTATTTTGAGTTAATTTGTGTAAATGGTGTAAAGTAGGAGTCCACTTTCATTGTTCTGCATGTTTTTCCCAGCTCCATTTGTCAAAGAGACTATCGTTTCCGCAGTGGTTGTTCTTGGCTCCCTCATTGAATATTACTTAACCATACATGCCAGGCTTTGATCCTGGGTGCGCTATTCTGTTCCATTACTCTGTGCGTCTATTTTATCCTGTTGCCATACTGTTTTTATTATCATACAGGAATGCTACTGATTTCTGGATATTGATCTTAACATCTCGCAACTTCACTAACATTGTTGATTTGGTCTAACAGTTTTTGGGGGGTGAGTCTTTCGGATTTTCTATATACAAAAGCATCTCATCTGCAAATGGTGACACTTTTCCTTAATTTCTTTCTGATTTGGGTGCTACTTATTTCCTTGTCTTGCCTGATTGGAAGTCCTGATCAGAGGCTGATCAAGAGGCTGATCAGTCTCTGATCAGGACTTCCAATACTATAACAAGTAAGAATGATGAGAGCGGGCATCCTTATCCTGTTCCTGGTCTTAGAGGAAAAACTCTGTTCTTCACCGGGGAGTATAATGTTAACTATGGGTTTGTATTAACTACCCTTTATTATCTTAAGGTTTGTTCCTTCTATACATGATCTGTTGATGGTTTTTACCATGAAAGGATATTATATTCTGTCAGATGCTTTTTCTGCATTTATTGTGATGCTCATGTGACTTCTATCCTTCTCTTAATATGATGTAATACATTTATTGATTTGCATATGTTGAACCATCCTTGCAACCCAGGGATAAATCCTACACGGTCATGGTGTACAACTCTTTTAATATGTTCTTGAATTCAGTTTCCTGGTATCTTGTTGAGAATTTTTGCATCTATATTCATCAAGGCTATATTCATCTATAGTTTTATTTTTCAGGACAGTTATTTTATTTTTCTGTGGTTTGGAATAATTGTGTTTCTTTTTTTTTTTCCCTTGACTTTCTGTGTTGGTCTCTGTGCATTTGATAAAATGGCCACATCTCTCTGTCCTGACAGTATGGCCTTGCACAGGAGAGGAAACTCCTCAGTCCAACCTGAGCTTCGGCTTCTCTCCCCCACTGTGGCAGTGCCCAGGCAAACTTGTTTGTTTTTAGGGGCTCCCAGAACTCAGGGTGTGCCAACACCTGTTAATGTCCCAGAGTGGAGCATCTCAGTCAACCCCTAGAGCAGGCTCCTTGGAAGCCTGTGTAACTAGTTCTCTTCGGGGACAGATTGGGAGGTGGGTGTTTCTGTCTGAGTCCTCAGCACTGAGCACCTAAGAACTGTTTCTTTGTTTGCTGTAGTTCTCTGGGACCCACAGACATAGGCTCTGCTGGCTGCCAGAGCCAGGTGCTCAAGGGGTGTATCCTCTGGGCCACCACCACCAAGACTGGGGCACCTACCAGCACCCAGGCTCTGGGGAAATCACAGTCAACCCCCAAATGTGTGCTAAACTAGCAGCCTGACCCTCAGGTTACAGCCTCTTTCAAATAGGCCTCTTTAAAGCTAGGACTGGGAGACAGGCATTTCCCTCTGCTCCCTCTGTGCTGAGCCCTGAGGGCCATGGCCAGTTAGTAAGGATTTGCTCCCATCAGGTGGGTCTTGTGGACACAAGCCCACTTGGCTTTCAGTCGCAAAAGTTGAGAGAGACACTAGATGTCAGCTTCAAAACCTTTGCCCTCAGGAGGAAGCGGGAGTTCTGTTTGTGTCACTGTGCCAGAGGTGGGGTTATGGTGAAAAGCTCAGCCTTGCCTGTTTGGATGTGGGTACTTCTCACTGGCCCAGGGTGTCAGAGCTGCTCAGCCGGTTTCTGAGTCTTTCTCACGGGGAGTTGCTCTGGGCATAGCTGTATGTTCGTCCACAGGAGCAGGTGGGTTCGGGTGCCTCCTCTGTCACCATCTTGGACTGGAACTCCCAGTTACATATTCTTTGATGCTTGGTATTCTCAAGTTTGGTGGTTTACTCAATTCTCTCAATGTTCATGATTCTTTTGTGTATTTTTTGTATTTTCATTCATTTACCCGACAAATAATTATTCATAATATTGCCGATTTGTTTTTCCTATTAAGTGGTAGAGCAGAAAAACAATAAACTCTAAATTTCAGTCAAATCCTTACTTAGGATAAGGGTACATTCCCTTCTAGCTTGCAACCAGGGCCTTCACGAGAAGTTTCTAATATTTTAACTCCTTGAACTCAAGTGTATTTGAAATGTGTATAAAATACTAATGGATACACTTAGTATTTTAAAAGTGAATGTAGGGGCGCCTGGGTGGCTCAGTGGGTTGGGCCTCTGCCTTCGGCTCAGGTCATGATCTCTGGGTCCTGGGATCAAGCCCTGCATCGGGTTCTCCCCTCGGCAGGGAGCCTGTTTGCTCCTCTCTCTCTGTCAGCCTCTCTGCCTGCTTGTGATCTCTGTCTGTCAAATAAATAAACTCTTTAAAAAAAAAAAAGAAAGTTAGTATAGTAGTTAACTCCACTGATTTTAAGCTCTCCATTGAGATTTTCTCCTCACTCAGTTATGTATTGTCTCCTCTTTTAAAAATAGATCTTATGAGCGCCTGGGTGGCTCAGTGAGGCCCAACCCACTGAGCCACCACTCTGCCTTCGGCTCAGGTGGTGTCTCAGTGTCCTGGGGTGGAGCCCCGAGGGTGGGCTCTCCACGCTGCAGGGACCCTGCTTCCCCTCCCCCTCTGCCTGCCTCTCTGCCTGCTTGTGATGTCTCTCTCTCTGTCAAATAAATTTTTTTTTTAATGTTTAAAAAAATAGGTCTCTTGTTCACCTGGGCCCTAAAATAAAAAATAGTTCCAAAAAATCTAGGGAACTTTAGGGGAAATAAATAATGGCAGAACATGTGCTATCACATGAACATTCATTAAAAATGTTATTTGGCAGGGAGCGCCTGGGTGGCTCAGTGGGTTAAAGCCTCTGCCTTCAGCTCAGGTCATGATCTCAGGGTCCTGGGATCGAGCCCCGCAGGGGCTCTCTGCTCAGCGGGGAGCCTGCTTTCTCCTCACTCTCTGCCTGCCTCTCTGCCTACTTGTGATCTCTGTCTGTCAAGTAAATAAATAAAACCTTTAAAAAAATTTTTCTTAAAAAAAATGTTACTTGGGGGAACATAGTGCCTGTCATATAAGAGAAATTTCATGGGTTTACATGAAAAGATGTTCAACATCACTCACCAGGGAATGTGAATCAAAATCACAATACCTGTCAGAATGGCCAAAATCAAAAACACAAGAAGCAAGTGTTGGCGAGGACATGGAGAAAAGGAAACCATCATGCACTGTTGGTGGGAATACAGACTGGTGCATCCACTGTGGACAGCAGGATGGAGGGTCCTTAAATGCACCCCTGTGTTTATCATGGCATTATTTACAAGAACTGAGTTATGGAAGCAACCTAAGTGTCCTCTGACGGATGAATGGATGAAGAAGATGTGGTGTAGACGCACAATGGGATATTACTCAGCCATCAGAAAATGAGTTCTTGCCATTTGCAATGACGTGGATGAAACTAGAGCATATTATGCTAAGTGAAATTAGTCAGAGAAAGACCAATGCCATGTGATCTCACTCATATGTGGAATTTACAAAACAAATGAACAAGGAAAAAGCAAAACAAAACAAAACAAAAACGAAAACCACCTGACTCTTAACTCTAGAGAACACATTGGTGGTCACCAGAGGGGAGGCAGGTGGGTGGGGGAGGGGGGCATATGGGATGGGGATTAAGCAGTGCGCTTGTGAAGAGCACTGTATAGATGTATACATCTATACAATGTATAGAATTGTTGATTCACTATACTGCACACCTGAAACCAATATAACACTATATGTTAGCTGTACTGGAACTAAAAGAAAATAAATCAAATGACAGTACAAAGCGAACAAAGGAAAAAAGAATTTCATGTGTTCAGTTGAATCAGTAAATCCTACACTTGACTATATAGCTCACGAGGTCATGAGTAATAGTAGCATGAATGTTTTCTCAGAATAATCAAATCAGAAGGAATGAGCAGGCAAACAAAAGCAGTATTTTATATCAGAGTGAAAACAACAGAGTAATTATTATTGGTGAACCGGCAAGAAGCAAATCTTTAGAGTCATCATGCCAAAAATAGCTAACATGTATATATAATTTTAATTAGGTATTTTCACCAGGATAACATCTTTAGGAGGAAAAATTATAAGTTAGAAAGTGCGTTCAATAAGCACAATTTTGTATTTATGATTCCATGAACATACGGTGTTCAAGTTTCCATGCTAAACACGGTCTTCAAAGACTTTGAGAAGACATGAACATCTTTAAAAAATATAAATATAAAATATAAATAACAATATAAAGATAGTGTAAAGATAATAAGGCCACAACCCAAGAAATAATATCAGGTAATTTATAAGCACTTCTCAAACAGTGGTTATAAACAATCCATCAGTTTGGATGGGACAGGCCTGAGGCTTCCTAACAGCTGGACTGTGATGAGGACTTGAAAGAATGCCTTGGGATTTCAGGCATAAGGGAAGGATGGGAGGCCAAACCCCAGAGACAAGAACATTTAAGGAGTGTGGAGAAAATGCAGAAGGAAGCAGTCTGGCTACAGGGTAATCTTGGAACGGAAAGGACACTGGGGAGGGAGGTTGGGGTCAGATTTTATTGGCTGGTCCAAAACTTTGGGCCATATCCATGGGCGATCATTTCTATAGAAATTCACCAAATACTTTTGAGCAAAGGTGTCACCAAGATACGTGCTGAGTTCAAAATATCATTTTGTCAGCTGTTCATGGTGGTACCTTTCTCCCAGCAGCCCAGGCACAGTTTAAAGCCCCTCCGCCCGACCAGCCTCGCTTCAGAATCCCGTTAGTTCCACCGGGCTGGTTGGTGTATCTGCAATGAAAAAGTTCAGTCATTTTCTTGGAGAAGGAGATAGGATATAACATTTTCTGTGTGAAAAAGAAATCAGAAAATGATGAATTTTCATATGCTGGGCTGATACGAAAGCCTGCTGAGGAAAGTGGCCTCGTAAAGACAAGCTGGAGTAGGAAGGAATCCTTTATCTGCTATGTTTTTAGTGTTAACATAGCCCATCTCCCCAGGAAGATTTTCCAGGCTGTGGAAATGAAGTGGCCACCACTGGATTTATAAAAATACAGTTAAAGTGACAGTTAAACTCTTGAGGCCAAATGAGAGTAGTAGTGGGTCCCAATGATGAATGCATTGTCTTTCAGGTTGAAGAACATCTCCTGTTTCTGCAGGGAGCCTACAAAGACATGGTTGTGGAAAAGCAACTCTTAGGCGACAGGAGGAACCTGGCCACCAGGCGCCTGCAGTGTGCGTCTGTTCTCCTCACCGCGCTGGAGGAGGAGAAGGCATGACTCTCGGGGGCTCTGTATCTCCTCCAGTAATTCCTTGGGTCTCCAGAAGCCCCAAGATGCTGTTTTCACCCAGGGTTGTATCACAGGCCTCCTGAAACTACAATCCAGTTATCGTCCAGTTCTTTTTTATTGAGATCAGGAGACACTCGATAAAAAATAAAGGCATTCTGGTCAAGTAGTTCCTAAAACGGGCGACAGACTGCCAAGGATCCAACATGACTCTCTTGCTCCCCAGACCTCCGGTCTCCAGTCTGATGAGGTCCACAGTGAACCTGTCACTGACTTTCCCTGTGGAGCACGGGGACAACCTAAGCCAAATGCATAATAAACCAGGGGTGGCTAACAGGAATGAGACGTCAGAAGGGAGAAGAGTAGGATATTCTGTTGTCAATCCTCAGACCTCTTTTGTCTCTTTTAGAATTTCCGCTGATCTTTAAACTTCAACTTCATGGTCTTAAAATGAAGTCAGTGGCTTTTACTTTATAGGAGATTGAAAAGGTCAGATGAGATTTTCAAAGAAAAATGCCTGTTAGACATGGAAGGATTCAATGCATATTGGTCATGATTATTACGCAACACCATTAATAATATAATGAATTGTTGTTTTAAAGATTACCCTGTTCCATGACACAAAGGACTTGACATGGCTATTGGTGCTAACAAATATGACACTGTTGACAAATCCAAGAATAGGACTCACATTCCCTGTAGATATCATCCATTACTAATTTTAATGCAAACACACATGAGATCAGTAATAGTAATAGCAATGCTAGATCAAGTTGGAGACCACAAATATCTTAAATGTCTCATAACAGTGTATTTTATGTCAAATGGTAAGAACTCATTTTTATGTAACATTTAGACTCGATGGCAAGAAACAATCAATCAAATAGACAGGAAGTTGGAAGGAATTTTGGGCGACATGCTTATTTCAGCAGCGTGCATTGTCTACAGTGGAGTGTTAACAGCAGAATTTCGCCAGTTAATTGTGAACAAATGGAAGAATCTTTGCACTAAAAACAACATTCCTTTGTCTCCTAACTTTTCCTTAATTGAAGCCATGGCGCAGAAGCATGAGGTACTAATGTATTTCTATTATCCAGTTAAGTGGCTGCTGTTGGTTTGAATTTTGTGTGTGAGTGTTGTGGAGGTTTTTTGTTTGCTTGTTTATTTGTTTGTTTGTTTGCGGGGATCTTTTCCCCAAATTGTTTTGATAAAGGAAAACACTGAAATTTGTTCTGTGTCTTTTAAAAAAAATGTTTTTAAAGATTTTATTTATTTATTTGACAGACAGATCACAAGTAGGCAGAGAGGTAGGCAGAGAGAGAGAGGAGGAAGCAGGTCCCTGCTGAGCGGAGAGCCGGATGCGGGGTTCGATGCAGGGCTCTATCCCAGGACCCCGGGATCATGACCTGAGGCATGAGAAGAGGCTTTAACCCACTGAGCCACCCAGGCATCCCCCACCAAAAAAAATTTTTTTAAATATAGTTCTCATGCCTCAGCTAGTTACATCTCTTATTTCTTATCATCTGGGCAAAAGTCACAGAAAATCCTCTTACTCCTTGTAATCCTACTGCCCAGCCCTAATAAATATTTATGTCCCAGAAGCCCCTTTCATTAATAAAACTGGTGAACTCAGGGCATCTCGGTGGCTCAGTCAGTTAAGCATCTGGCTATTGGTTTTGGCTCAAGTCCTGATCTCAGGGTTGTGGGATCAGGCCCTCTCTCCCTCTCCCACTGCTCCTCCTTGCACTCACTCGCTCCTTCTCTCTAAAAATGAATAAATAAAATCTTTAAAAAGTAAAATAGGTGAAGCTACTGAGCCACAGGTAGTATTCTTAGAAAGAACCAAAAATATAGATGTCACATTTATCAATAAATAATTATTGTCTAGCTATCTATGTTGAGGGGATAAAAAAGAAATAGACTTTTTTTTATTCATCCCCTAAGAGTAATTTTAGATTGATTCCCCCATGATAACCCAACTTAAACTGACCATTCAGTCTACAAAATGTCTCAGAAGCAAATACTGGCTTCTCATTTTCATAGTGCTCATAACCAACTTGAACCTAAATATATCAATAATTACATTACATGTAAGTGGTCTAAAAGGTCCACTTTAAAGGGTAAGAGTCTAAGATTATATAAAAATATAAACCAAAGCACAAAACAGAAACCATAAGTTATTTATTTAGAAAGGACCTATCTAAAACATAAAGGTCAACAGTAAAAAAAAGGGGGGGTGGGACATACCACAGATTACCAAAAAAGGGCAAAATAGATTTTAAGGTAAAAAAGGATTACTAGAATTAAATAAGTTTATGTTATAATAAGAACCAGTCTAAGTCTCCAAGAATGTTTTATCAATTCTGAATTTATTTTTACCTAATAATCAGACTTAAAATAATCTATAAAGCACACATTAAAAGGACTACAGGTAAAAATGGACAAATCTACAATCATAGTGAAAGATCTTAACACTTCTTCCTGTAACTCATAGAAAAAAAAAAAAAAACAACACAAAAATCAGTAAGAATAGAGATTCAAGAAGTACCATCAACAAAAAGACTTCATAGGCATACATGGCAGCCTACACCTGAACCTTACACATTCTAAGCTAGCACATCTAGAACACTGCCAAAACTGACCATATAACCAGCCATAAAAAGATTTCAACAAATGTTGATGGACTGAAATCACAGAGCATGTTTTCTGTCCAAAAGACAAGCCAGAAGTGAATAATTAAAAGTTTCTTTGAAAATCCCCATATTTCTGGAAATTAGGACATCTACTCCCAAACTAACCATAGGCCAGAGAAGAAATCAGAATTGAAACAATGAAGCATCGGTTAAAGTTTGTCCTTGGAGACTAGAAACATGACAAAGGCATATCCACCAGCTCCACTTGTATCTAACACCCTGGCAGAGATCCTAGACAGTTCAGTACGGCAAGAAAAGTAAATATTACTAAGATTGGAAAAGAAGAAAAAATGAAAAAAACAGAAATTCCTCCAGATAAGTACCTAGAAAATCCAAGAGGCCTTGTGGGTACATCATGAGAATTCATAAAGGTTTAGTAAAGTTTCTCAGAGTTTCTGGAATTAAAGTCAGTACACAGAAGCTGACTGCATTTCTCTACACCAGCAACAAACAGGGTGCACAGTATTTGTAGACACCATTTATCACAGCATCAGAACAAATCCACCCAGAAGTTGTATAAAACCTACAGGAACAAAGCTATGAAATACTATTAAGATGAATTTTAAGAAACCTAAATAAGCGAAGAGTTATGCCATGTTTATGATCTGAAAGACTCAGCATCCTGAAGCTGCCAGTTCTTCCCAAATGGGTCTGTACTCCCAGTGTAATCCCAGTCAGCATTGCAGCAGGTAGGAGTGCAGGTGTGTGTGTGTATCTTGCCTGACAAACGGAGTCTGAAAGTTATAAGAGAAGGTGGAGAGCCAGTGTGTCTAGGATGTTGATGAAGAACAAGCTGGAAGGACTTGCTATATCAAATATCAACATTTGGGACATTTAGTTAGGACAGTGGGATTATTTATCCAGGGCGTCCCAGCACAGGACAAACACCACCACCAATGGAGCAGAACAGAGAGCCCAGGAACAGACCCACATGTACGTGGACATCTGATTTATAACAAAGCTGATACTGCAGTTCAATAAATAGTGTTAGGTGATTAGATATCCAGAAGCAAAAAAAAAAAGAAAGAAAGAAAGAAAGAAATTTGATCCTTACCCCACATCATATATAAAAATTCAATTGCAGTTGAACTGTGGACCTAACTATGGAAGGAGAATATGTTTATGACCCTAAACGCTGATCTTTTTTTTTAAACAGAACTAACCATAAAGGAAAACATTAATTGAAGCACATTAAAATTTTGGCTTTCTGATCATCAAAAGAAACAGCTCAGACAATATAAAGAAAAGTCAACAAATAGAAGAGAATATTTGCAATAAAAAGAACTACTACCAGTCAGTAAGCAAAAGACATACAAGCCAGTAAATTGAAAGGTGCTTAACCTCATTACTCATGAGAAAATGAAAGTTAAATCTAAAATGATATATCACAACACATCAGCCAAAAGGACTAATATTTGAAAGACCAATAATATTAAGAGTTCACATGGATAGGGGAGTAATAGAAATGCTTGTGCCATCTCTCTTTCTCTAACAAATAAATAAATAAAATCCTTTTTAAAAATACTAAAATCATCTTAGAAAACTGATTTTAGCTATGAGTATTAAAAATACATATCCCTGGGGCACTTGGGTGACTCAGTTAAGCATCCGACTCTTGATCTCAGCTCGGCTCTTGATCTCAGGGTCATAAGTTCAAGCCCCACCTTGGGGTCCATGCTGGGCATGGAGCCTACTTAAAAAAAAAAAAAACAAAAAACAAAAAACCATACCTCATGACCCAATATTCGTAGGTGCTTACCCATAAGAAATGAATATGTAAGTTGATCCAAAGAATATAACAGAATGTTCATTGTAGCATTATTCGTAATAGCCCAAAACTTGAGAATGCTCACCATTGAGATATGTTCACCAACTTGAGATATGTTCATCATATCCACTCACCAGTAGAATGGATAAATAAATCTAAGTGTGTTCATAAATACAGCAGTGAGACTGCGTAAATACAGTAATAAAACCTTTTATCTGAAGTTCCAAAATCAGCAAAATAAAATCAGAACTCTTAGGAACACATACTTTGGTAAAACACTAAAGAAAAACAAGGCAGTCAGGAAAATGATGGGTTTTTAAAACATAAACTCTTGGGTCGGAAGTTTAATTCTGTCCCCGCATGGACCTTGGCTCTCCTGCACCTGTAATCAGATGCAAACGGAACTACTCGTGGGTTTCAGGGTTCTTCATCCCTCTCCGGTTTCCTCTTGTGCGGACTTCAAGAGCGGGCCGCTCTTCACAGGCTCAGACAAAAAACTTCTTCCCTTTTCTTTAAAAAACCACAAGTATCCTTGGCTTCTCTGTGGGACGCCCTTCCGCCTTTCACTGGACTGTCCCTGGGTCCTGTCCCTTCTCTGACCTTCGTGAGCCTTCCTGGCTTCTTCCTCCCAACCTGCGGGTACTGCCGCCAAGTCAGGGCTGCAGGCAGAAACTCTGTAAGGATGAGAATTTATCAGAGTTGGAGTCGGCGTCTGAGTCACACCCTGGGTCAGCCTCTTCCTCCAACAGTATGACCACGGGCAGACCCCAATTCCTCCTCCCGAGAAATGAGGGTGGTTATCGCAATCTAACCAGATAATGTACGTGTGTGCTTGGCAGGTGGTGGGTGTGCAATAGGTTAGCTGTAAGTACCTCAGTGTCATTCTGTGTTCTTGCAAGTTTCATACATGACTCAAGTCCAAGAGCCTCGGGAACAGGAACCCTCTCTTACAGCTATCTGTCTCCCATAGCATCTTCGTTGGGATGGGCATTCGTCCTTCCTGATGAACAGAAAAGTGTCATTTAGTGAATACTCCTATAACCCAAAATATCATATCCCAATGTTTTAAATTGTTCATCTCCTTAACCTTTTTAAGGAGTATTGGATTTTTCTAAAGGCAGTGATACTGAAGAGGGGAAACAAGCATATGAGACCGAAAAGTAACAATGCTATTGTTCCAGATCAGCCTGTGGCACTCTCAAGGGCTCCCCCTTGGTCAATACTCAACTGAGAACGCTGTCCTGATCAAGAACAGCCTGCAGTGGCCCCTGCTCATTGACCCGCACAAGCAAGCCCACAGCTGGATCCGGCAGATGGAAGGGCCCAGGCTGCAGGAGCTCTCTATCCAGGACAGCGGTTACATCCAAGAGATCGAAAATGCCATGAAAACAGGAGGGAGCGTCCTCCTGCAGGTACTGGGGCACTGGGCTCACTCCCTAAGTCTGCGCAGGGGACATACATGCCACATGCCCTGAGAAACTAGAGCTCGGAGTTACAGGTAACAAATAACCACAAGCGCCTGGGGTTGAGCATCTCACTCCCAGTTTCAGCTCAGGTCATGATCTCGGAGTCGTGGGATCAAGCCCCATGTTGGGCTCTGCACTCAGGGGGGTATCTACTTGGAGGGTCAGTCTCTCCCTCTCCCTCTGCCCCACTCTGTCTTGTGCACACGCTCTCGCTCGCTCTCAAAATACATAAACTTTTAAAAAAAAATAATAAAGTGTCTTTTCAGTGTACTCACACATCAGCCTTTCTTTGTTGCCCAAATACTAACAGGATTTACTTTTTATTTTTCTTAGAGAAAAGAAAGAGTGGTGGGGAGGGGCAGCTAAGGTAGAGAAAGAGAGAATCTCAAGCAGACTTCCCACTGAGCACAGCCCCACACAGGGCTCGATCCCACGACCCTGAGATCGTGATATGAGCCTAAACCAAGGGTCAATCGACTGAGCCACCCAGGTTCCCCAGATACACATTTTTAAATGCTCTGTCTTTTCAACTGATTTATTTGTTATAAGACGAACTTTCTATGTCTGTCTGTTGGGTTTTTCAGAACCTCCCTGAAATGTTAGCTCCAAGTTTGAAGGCAATTTTGACGAAGGATATCCATCAGAAAAAAAGAGGGCAGTATTTCATAAGGATTGATGACTCTGAGATTGAATACAATTCCAAATTTAGGTAAAGTCTCTCACAGTGAAATTGAGTCAGATGTTTGTATTTTTTAAGACAAATATTACTGAAGGCCTGTATTTGAGTACTGGTAAGCTTCTCCTGGAGGAAAAAGTGGGATTGCATTTGAATGTTTTGTTCATTTGTGTTTCCGGTTGTACTCATCAGTACAGGGAATGAAGAACTGACTTTTCTTTCTTTCTTTCTTTCTTTTTAAAGATTTTATTTATCTATTTGACAGACAGAGATCACAATTAGGCAGAGAGGCAGGCAGAGGAGGTGGGGTAAGCAGGCTCCCTGCCAAGCAGAGAGCCTGATGAGGGGCTCAATCCCAGGACCCTGAGGTCATGACCTGAGCCTAAGGCATAGGCTTAAGCCAATGAGCCACCCAGGCGCCCTAAGAACTGACTTTTCTTTATCAAGTTTCCAAACCAGTGTTTTTCATGCTATTCCTGATAAGACCCATGGGTCCATGGGAAGTCCCCCGAAGGTGTGCAAAGCCTGGCCCCACTTAATCCACAAGAACTCCAGTGGATCTGTTTGCCTAACATTTTATTTCAGCAGGAAAAGCTGCTATTCCTTTAAAAAAAACAAAATCCATATTGGCTATCCGGAGCAGAAAGAGATTCTGCCTGGGCAGATAAAAACGCTGTATCCATGTTCCCAGCAGTAAGGGACCTTCCAGAATAGAATACACCCCCCACCCCAACCCTCCCGCCCGTCAACGTCACAAAGCTCTTTTAGAGAGTCGGAGCTAATTATCACAAAAATGTAAATCCTGAGGGAATAAGACATTTGTGTGGCCAGACATGTTCATTCTGCCCTTTACTTCCCAATGGGCAACCCACTGCGTGAGCAAGGCATCAGCAAGGGGAGCTGGAAGGTGCGTTTACTGGTCTCCAGCCCAAGCACTCTCCAGCCTTACAGGGGCCCTAACACACACAGTGCTCGAGTGGTCAGTGGGTCCTTGCCCCGGGCCGGGCTCCGCAGCCTTGCTCCTCACCAGCCTCCCTCCGTCTTGCAAAGTATGTTCCTCAGAACAACATTCTAGGGTGTCATTCAGAAAAGGGATCCCACACTTCTTAAAAGCACTAGATTAAACAAACGGGATTCTTCTTTCAAGGACCCAAAACCTCTTCATATGGAAAAGCCCCACCCTCCACCCCCGCCCCAGGCTCAGCGTCCCACAGGACACCCTTTCTCGCGGAACGTTAGCCGCTTGAGCAACAGCTCTAGGAAAAGCTAATGAAGTAACATTTTGCCAAACAGCCCTGCTGGTACCCGTGTTTGGTTGTGTGGTTGAGGAGGCGGGGGGGGGGGGCACTCCTGTGGAGGGCAGACTGGACACAGGTACCCCCTCAGTCACTGTGTGGCCACGGGATGGGAGAGTCTTATTGAACCTCTCTGAGCCTCAGTTCCACCCTATAAAACGGGCCGAGGAACTGTCCCTGCGGGTTTGAGTTGCTGGGGAGACTGAGCAAGACCCAGAACCACTCTTGACGCTTCCCCCGCTCACCGTACCAGCCCACTCCAGACTCCACATGCAAACCAGTCTCCAGGCTTCCTTCTCCCCCAGAACCTTCTACCCCAGGACACTCTCCAGGTGGCAGCAGGAATGATCCCTTTAGAGAAGGCCAGTCTCCCTCTACTCACACCCGCCCCAGGGCTCTCAATCACTCTCACTCACCCATGGCAAACACTGCAGCGCTGACAACGCTTAAGGGCGAGTCAGAGCCCCTGCCAGCTGGTGGTCTACCTTCCCCTGTCCGGATGCTTCCACCAAACATAGCAGGGACTCATCTACGCTTGTGTTTCGTGAAGCTGTAAATTGCAACTGTATTTATGCGGTATGAAGTGAGAGGCTCTCCTGTGTACTAAGCTCAGCCACACTAAAGATTAACCTGGTTTACTTCCAAGAGAACTATTGTTTCCATTATTTAATAAATCAAGTTTCATTTCTTCCCTTTGCAGCACCTTTGACAAACCGGTGCCTTTCTCATCCTCTAGGTTATACATATCTACAGAAATCAACAACCCCCACTTTCCTCCGCCGGTGTATAACTTTGTTACCATGATCAACTTCACGTTAACATTCCAAAGTTTGCAGGATCAGCTCCTATCTACCATACTAACTCAGGAAGTTCCTTACTTAGAAAATCAGCATTTGCAGTTACTGGCGAGTATTTCCCTTGATGCTATGACCCTTGAAGAACTAGAGGAAAGAACGTTGAATGTACTACAGAATGCACAAGGTCAGTAGAGGTCTTTAGTGACGTTAGGAAACCTTTGCATACCTCTGGGAAGGACAGAACAAAGGCTCCAGGAACCATATTCTGAATTGGTACCGAAAATATCAGATTCGCTTCTCCACCAAATAACTGATTAATGGGGGTGAAACATCCCATTTCTAAAAGTAAAACATTGTGGATGTTGATGTTCCTACGTTCCTACCTGGGCTTGAGCTCCTTATAACCCCCAACATTGGCCAATCTCACGGAGACCACTCTGTCCTATATCTGACATCCATTATATGCATCAAGTTAGAACGTAGAGACCAAAGATGAGGTTTTCCTCAAGTATTAATAATTAAAATATCCCAGGACAGAATCCAGTGACTTACTCAGATGTATCCCATTAAAATATGGTGTTTATTAAAATAGCAATAGGAATTATTTCCTTCCTCAACACAAGAAACATTTAAGAAACCATAGTGTTTAAATTTTAACAATGTAACTTCTAAACAACTAACTCCAGAGCGTGGTAAGTTCTCCAGTCGTACTGACCTATCTGGATATCCAGTTTCCGCATGCAGGGTGAGGATCCCCCAATGCTAACAAGCAGTGCTCAGACACGAGGTTTGTCCCACAACTCAACCCCATCCTGACATGATCTACCCAGAAAGGCATGCGATTCGCCCTCCCCTTAAGGTTTCAGTGCGACCAGACAGCCCCCTCCCCACAGATGGGTTCCAGAGAGAAGTTCCAGCAAAGCCTGTCCTGAGGTTTGATTAGGTCACTAACAGACTAGAACTCAAGACACCTGTTTGCTCACCAGATTACTGGTCTCCTCTGAAAGGATGAAACTGGAACAGCCAGGTGAAAGCGATGCGTGGGGCCAAGTGGGGGAGATGGGGGGGCTTCCAGGCTAACCCTCTGGTGGGAGTCACTGTCTTAGAAGACTAGTGTCGCTTCATTAACATAACAAAAGACGCTTTCTGTCTCTCTCACACACACACAAACACCCTATTCAGAGCTCTAGGTCAGAGATGGGGAGGAAGACCTCACAGCATCTCAGCTCTCAACACTCAACTTGTCTGTGATCAGATACTTTCTATCTAGCGGTAGGCTGCCATTCTCACTTATCTTAACTGGTGACCTGGGTCGGGGGAGGCTTGAAAGTCTCTCAGATGCTTTCATTCCCTCTTAAGGATCTGACAGTATGCCTTCCTATTGTAATTACACCTAATACTCTATTCCTGTGTAACACACGGCTGAGCCATGCTTCCGATCATGACAAGACAAGGACAAGGCTGTGTGGACCAGGTTGTCACATCTGTTTCTCTGGGAAGGTTGGAATGAATGATCACCCCTTAGGGAGCAAACCCAGGGCACACAGGGATGTGGGTCTCACAAGACTGGAGAGTACAGCCTCTCCTGTTCTAGGAACCACTCTATGACAAATACATGTTTTGTTGTGACTTTTGCCTAAATTGAACAGAAGATAGATTTAATAAGACAAAGGAAAGTTGTTTGTGATAAGACCCAGTCAGCGCTGGAAGCCCTCATACGCCTTTGGTGCCGATGCCCTACCAGCGGTGCCTCATGGGAGAGTCAGTTTTTTTTAAAGACTAACCTTTTACTAGTAGTAGTTATAATACAAATTGTTCTTGGAAAAAACTAAATAGACTCCTGGAGTGCTTTCTGTAATGCCTGCTCACCAAACGAACTGCCTCTTCAAGTATCAAGCCTAAGCGAGTTTGCATTCCCTGCCAGGAGCATCTGATGAAGCGGTATTCCACTAGCCCATCGTCAGACTGGAAGCCGAGACCCGGACCAGTGTCTCCACCCATGTTAGATGGTAGGATCTCCGAGAGCCTAGAGCTTAGAGTCCACGCCAGCATTGATAGGAATGATTTAAATAAACCACGTCCAGGGAGAAAAGGCAGTAGTAGTCAGGGGTGCTGGAAGGTTTGCTCACTTTTCCTAATGACTGTAGGAATAAGTTACTCAGTTGAGCCTCTCTCTTCTAAATCTAAACAATCCCACCTTTGAAGGCTTTATTTAATAGCATGTCTCTGGAGGGCTGTTTATTTTTATGAATAGTGAAAATACTGGCGTGGATATAATAAGAGAGAGAGAGTCCATACAGATAAGAAGAAAAAAACGGGAAAATGATCATCTCCTATTACATTAGGAGATTCAAGGGGGAAAGATAAATGTTAACTGAGATCAAAATGATAGATGTTTTCTATTATCCCCCGGTGCTGCTAGACATAAACAGTTTCCTCCTCACCCCCGCCCGCTACCTCCCTCTTTAAAGTATCTCTTCCGAACTGTGAACCCAAACTCAGGGGAAAGAAATTAAAGAGTAATATAAATTTTGAATGTACTTAAAACACTGTAATTTATTATAGTTTCAGGACCAGAAAGGTCCTGGCCTTACAAGTGTTTTAGGTATCAGAATGAGAGGAACATTTGCCATTTCTCCACTCAATGACTTCTGCCCTTTTCAGAATGTCCTCCTGCAAAATAAAAGCCAACTCCCTTTCTAGGCCTTCCATGCTCTCCCAAGTCGTAATGAAAATTGTGTTTTAAAGATAGGGTTTGAGTTTTGCAAAGAGGAGGTGTTGAAAGCAAAGGTTAGTCAGGTGTAAAGTAAAACAATTTTAATTTGTCCATGGCTGAGATCAATTAGCACAGAATATTTATTAAATTTTCTTGAATAAGGAGTACCTTCCTCTGAGCCAAGAATTAGAACTGGTAGACAGGTTTCTTGGAAAGTGTGATACTTAAAACATCTCTTCACAACAAACCCTTTTGGGAAAAGAGGGGGAAGTGCCTTCCACAAGGGAAGGAAAACAGTGTGCTATGTGTTCTTTTGATTATGTTACGTGTGTCTAGATTGTTGATTCCAATTCCAATCCTAAGAAGATATGGATTCTGTAACTGGTTTAGAATTCTGGGGTGGAAACATCCTGGAACCATGATACTTGATAAATTCTCCTCAAAGGGTTATAGCCTGGGAAAGAGTTGTTATTCTATGAAGTCTGGCCTGTTACATGGTGAAGCTAAGCTTTTAAGAGTACTAGGGAAAAATAAAATCTAATAATTCTAGAAGAAAAAAGACTCCTCGATTTGCTGCATGTTTTTTCCTTCCCTTTCCCAAGTTTTAGTAGCATAGATCATCCTTACTCTCTTTGTAGTATATCTTTGGTGAGGCTGCCTGCTCCCCGTGGGAGTGGTGGGGGGGGGAGGGGGACTCAGAAGTCGCCCAGAGAGAGGTCCTGACATTACTAGAAAGCGTCACTAAAATCAATCAGAATGTGGTATCCAAGTCAGGGCATGTAATTCCATCACTCCTTACAGTGATCATATGAAGCTGTGTCTAGTTCTTGATACGGATGTAATTTTTAAAGGTTTTTGGTGAGGTTTGATGGTGTCCAGAGCCCACGGCCAGGAAAGAATTCTTGAGACGTCTCTGGTGCAAAATGGTGATTTTATTAAAGCCAAGGGACAGGATCCGCGGGCAGAAAGAGCTGCTGTCCTGGGATTGTGAGGAGCAACTGGTTCTGTACCTTGGCGTTGTGGAAAGTAGAGCTAAGGAGAGTCCAGAAAGGATTTTCATATGCTGAAGAAGACCCTCAGGACACTGGAGGCCTTGCCATTGTCAAAACAACATTGTTTTCTCCTCCAGCAAGCCATGAAGGTGAAGACAGAACTTTCTGGAGGAAACGTACCTGCAGCCTGCCTCAAATCTTCTGTGGTGGGCTGCAGGTTATAAGGACAATTAATGGTATCTGTGTTTCTTTCTGCCTTTATCACACTTCAAAGAGGGCTCTTTTCAAACTAACGTGCTCGGGATAAGCATCAAGGATAGTGAGGAGTCTATAAATCATACCATTAACAAAAGCACTTGAGGAAAATGGGAATGTTCACAAAATAGTAGAGTTTATAATGGAAATAGGAGAACCGTCTTAAATATTTGAGGAGGAGAGAATTACTCTGTTTCTGAAGCAGCGCTTTTTTTCAAAAGGTAAGTTTCAACCTGTTTGTGGAATGAGAAATCAATTTCGTTGATCATTACCAACTTTATTGTTTAGTAAAATAGAAAACCATAGAAAATATCAGAGTTCACGTGCTATTTTCTGTAAATTTTGTCTCCTTGTCTGTGTGGATGGTGGTTCATTCGTTATGACAGATTGGCTACTTATCATGTGCTTAAAAAGAAAATAACATCCACCCCATTAAAATAATATAAAGTAGAGATAGGGGGTGTGCTCTGAACCCAATTATTCAGAAATATGACCGGTCTTCATTTAGCCACCCATTGCCCGCATGAAACCACCAAAAAACCAGAAATCAAAAGCTCTTACAGAAAGATTTCAGAATGAAGGAACTGCATTTAACTTCCAATGGGTTTTATTTAAATTCATTTTGTTGTTGTTGTTGTTGTTTGTCTTTAGAATGTGTGTTAGATGATGAGGAAACGGTAGACATCTTAAGAAACATCAAAATGAATTCAAATGACATTTCAAAGCGCATCAGAGCAACAGAAAAAGCAGAAAGTAAGATCCAAGAGACGCGCAAGCACTATCTCCCCCTGGCCACCCGGGGCGCCCTGCTCTACTTCCTCGTGGCGGGCCTCGCCCGGGTCAGCTGTGCGTACCAGTTCTCTCTGGACTGGTTTCGCCAGGCGTTCCTTCTAGCAGTTGTCTCCGGAAGCAAAGAACAGGAAGAGCCTGACCCCACACCCCAGAAGACCCTTGATACTACAGACCTCTCAGAAGAACCCAAGTTAGAAAGGGAGGAAAATATCTCCCAGAAACATCTTAAAAATTCAATCGATGTGTTGACCAGAAGTATTTTTAAGGTGAGACACCCTTGCACGTGTATTTTGCACGTGGATTCAATGGAGCTGGGCTGGTCTAACGCTCCATTTTCCCCCTAGGTGGTCTCTCCAGCTCTGTTTAACCAGCATAAACTTTGCTTCTCCTTCTGGCTCTGCATCACAGTCATGCAAAATGATGCTAATGGAGGTGATAAGCCCGGATCCCTACCAGAGGAGGAATGGGACCTCTTCCTACATTCTGCCCTATTGATAAATAGTAAAGGTGTGATGCCCCAGGCCAAACTTAATAGTAAGTAAAAGGTACTGCTCGGGTTCCAAAAAAACCATGAAAAATGTTTCTCTGAAAAACACGGAGAGATTTTTAAGGTGTTCCAAGTTGGTGCTTCTATTTGGGTTGAACTAAAAGCAGCTTGAGGTCAGGTGTGACGTTTAAGTCACTGCTGTGTCCTTACACGTTGAGCACATGATTGGTACTCAGTAATTGCTGGATGAATGAGTAAATAGCATTTGCTGAGGTTATTGTAATCCTAGTCTATACAGAACACCCAATGCTAGATTTCAGGGACACGTGCACATGTGCAGAAGCACACATGGGCACACACACGTTGATTAAATACCAGCTGGAGTGAAACTTTGCCCCCTTCACTGTAGTCACCCATAGTGTTTTAGGAAAATTCCCAGAAAGTTTGAACCACAAAACCACACTTGTGCAAAATGATGAGGCAGAAAGAACTACATGTTGGTTCTGTTCAAATCCTCCTGCGTCGTACATTTTTAAGTGTATTTATTTTTTTAATTGTAAAATACACATAACATAGAATGTACCTTTTTCACCATTTTTAAGCATCCAGTTCAGTGGTGTGAAGTACATTCACATTGTTATTCTGTGTCGCAATTTTAAGAAACAAAAATATATAAAGCTAAAGGTAGTCTGACATTCTCACTGAGGAGGAAAGGTGGTGGCTTAGAGTAGTAGCCTTTGCCCCGTGTCCTGAGACTATTAGCAAACAGTAAAGTCAGAATGGAAATATCAAAGAATTGCTCTGGAAAGATACCAGACATTGGGATAGTTTTGTTGTTTGTTTGTTTTTATTTCCACCAAAGCCTGGTATACAGTAGATGTTTGGTAAATGATTGTTGAGTCAGTAAATGCTCTTGGGAGTTTACTAAGATTCTTTGGCTTGCTAAAAACAGAACAATGACTCACTGTCTTAAACCAAAATAAAAATAAAAACGTTTTAAAAGATTCTGGGGTAACTCAGAAAACAGCAAGGAAAATGAATGAGCACCAACATGAGACGAACCAGTGACTGCTGTTAACTCAACATCTGGCAGCTTTCAGGCCCTGGGCCTAACCGTCAGACTCCGGGTCTGTCGGGACTAAGCGCTGTCAGGACTCTTCTCCTGAACCACCCACCTGCGACCAGGAGATGAGGTCACGCAGCACAAAAGCCAGCTCACAATGCATCCACTGCACTTAGAAGCTTAAAAACATCCCCAGTATGTTTTAAGAAACATATGTAATGTTTCTTATATGTAAGAAAAAATGTAATAGCTTCCATTTTTTTTATTACACAAGCAGTTTGTGTTTATTAAACCATTCCAACCTATAGATAAGAAAAAAGTAAATAAATCTCCTGTAATCCCACAATCTAGAATTAATCACTAGTAATATTTGTGTGTGTTTTACCTCCATATATATATATACTTGACATACATGCATAGAGGACTATTCTTGTATATTCTTTTAGGTGACTTTGCTATACAGACTTCCTTTTTTCCAAATAAATAACATATCAAAAGTAGCTGCCTATGTCAATAAATATACTTAAGACTTTTTAATGTCTGCACAACATTCCAATTTTTGAATGGACTACTAAAACTTATGTAACCACTCTGCCAAGTTAGAGACTTGGGTTTCCAATTTTTTCTTACGCTAAACAGGAAGCACAATGATTGACATATAAATTAGCTTTTCTGACAATGAAACTAGAAATCAGTATCACATGAGAAATCCAAAAATATGTGGATATTAAACAACATACTCTTAAAGTACCAGTGGGTCAAAGAAATTACAAGGGAAGTATCTCGAGACAAATAAAAATTAAAATGCAATGTAATAATTATAGAGCAAAAACAGTACCAAGAAAAAATTTCATAAGTTTAAATGCATACTTTAAAGAAGCAGGTCTCAAATAAACAACCTCACCCGACTAGTTCTCAAAGAACTAGTGAAAAAAAAAACAAAAACAAAAAACTAACCACAAAGCTAGCAGAAGGAAGGAAACAAAGAGTGAAGCACAAATAAATAAAATAGAACATTTAAAGAAATTTAGAAATCAGTAAAACTAATAGCTGGCTTTCTGAAAATATTAATAAACTTGACAAGCTCTTAGCTAGATTAACAAGAAAATAAAAGAAGACTCAAATCAGAGGTGAAAGAGAGAACATTAAAACTGATGCCACAAAAATCAAAAGGATCATAAGAGACACTATGAACCACTATATGCCAACAAATTGGACAAGCTAGAAGAAATGGGAATGTATAATCTACCAAGACTGAATCATGGAGAAATAGAAAACTTGAACAGCGTTATAACTAATGAGATTGATTAAGTAAGCAAAAATCTCCCAAAAGAGAAAAGGCCTGGGCTAGATTGCTGCACTGGAAAATTCTACCAAACATTTTAAAAAGAATAAACACAACTTTTCCTGAAACTCTACCAAAAAAAGAAAAAATAGAGAAAGAGAGAGAAGGGAACACTTCTAGGCTTGTTTAGCACTTCCCTGATACCAAAGCCAAAGATTTTATAAGAAAAGAATACTGAAAAGATGGCTGAAATTTCTGATGACTATGGATGTCAAAATTCTCCACAAAATACAGCAAACCAAATTCAATAGCATAATAAAAGCATTATATACCATGACCAAGTGCAATTTATTCCTAGAATACAAAGTTGACTCAGTATAAGAAAATCAATGTAGGGGCGCCTGGGTGGCTCAGTGGTTAAGCCGCTGCCTTCGGCTCAGGTCATGATCTCGGGGTCCTGGGATCGAGTCCCACATCGGGCTCTCTGCTCAGCAGGGAGCCTGCTTCCTCCTCTCTCTCTGCCTGCCTCTCTGCCTCCTTGTGATCTCTGTCTGTCAAATAAATAAATAAAATCTTAAAAAAAAAAAAAAAAGAAAACCAATGTAATAAGCACATTAACAATGAGGACAAAATCATATGACCATGTTAACTGATGCAGAAAAAGCATTTTATTAGATTCAACTCTTCAATAATTAAGAACACTCAACAAACTGGACATACAAGGAAACGACCTCCACACAATAAAAGTCATTTGTGAAAAATCCACAGCTAATAATCCCACTCAGTGGTGAAACTCTTGAGTTTTTCTCTAAGATCTCATGCAGGGCAAGTATGTCCCCTGCTCTCTCCATTTTTTTTTTTCTTTAACATGGAAGTTCTACCCTATGTGCTAAATAAGAAAAAGAGATAAAAGGCGTCCAAATTGGAAAGGAAGAAGTAAAGCTATCTTTGTTCACAGATGACATGATCTTATATGTTGAAAACTCTCGAGTCCATGAAAACACTGTTAGGGCTGGTAAACCAATACAACAAAGTTGCAAGATATAAAACCATACATTATCAGATACACTTCTATGTTATGCATTTCTATACATTAACAACATATATAATGCATTTCTATACATTAACAACAAATAATATGAAAAGGAAATTAAGAAAACAGTTCCATTGATAGCATCAAAAGGAATAAAACACTTAGGAATAAGCCTAACCAAGCAGGTGAAAGACATCTATACTGAAAACTATAAAACATTGCTGAAAGAAATTGAAGATGACACAAATAAATGGAAAGACATCCCACATTCATGGATTGGCACACCTTATATTGTTAAGATGTCCATACTAACCCAAAGCGATCTACAGATTCAGTGCAATTCCTAACGAAATCCCGATAGAACTTTTGGCAGGAATAAAAAATTCTTCCTAAAATAATATGGAATCTCAAGGGACTCCAAATAGCCAAACAATTTTGAAAAAGAACAAAGTTGGAGTCATCATACATCTTGGTTTCAAGCTATACTCTAAAGCTGCAATAAAACAGCCTGGTACGGGTGGATGCGCTGCTCCCGGAGCGGATCACGGTGCTGGACCAGCACCTGCGACCCCCAGCCCGCCGACCCGGAACCACAACGCCGGCCCGTGTTGATCTGCAACAGCAAATTATGACCATTGTAGATGAACTGGGCAAGGCTTCTGCCAAGGCGCAGCATCTTCCTGCTCCCATCACCAGTACATCAAGGATGCAGAGTAACCGTCATGTTATGTATGTACTCAAAGACACTTCAGCGCGACCGGCTGGAAAAGGAGCCATTATCGGCTTCCTTAAAGTTGGATACAAGAAACTCTTTGTACTGGATGATCGTGAGGCTCACAATGAGGTAGAACCACTTTGCATTCTGGACTTTTACATCCATGAGTCTCTTCAACGCCATGGCCATGGCGTATTTTTATCACGAGAAAAAAAAAAAACAGCCTGGTACGGGCGTAAAGACAGGTAAATAGACCAGTGGAATGTAACAGAGAGCCAGAAATTAACACATATATGATCAAGTGACCGTCAGAGAGGATGGAAAGAGCACTCAATGGGGAAAGGACAGTCTCTAACAAATAAATGGTGCTGGGAAAGCTCAGTATCTATGTGCAGAAGAACACAATTGGACCTTTATCTTACCCCAAATACATGAATAAACTCAAAATGGATTCAAGATCTAAACATAAGACCTAAAACTATAAATCTCAAGAAAGCATAAGGGAAGAGTTTTATAACATTGGACTTGGCAGTGGTGTCTTGGATCCGAAATGAGCGCCCAGGCAACCGAAGTAAAGTGAGACCAACAGAACGGTATCAAACTTAAAAACTTCTGTACATTGGGACGCCTGGGTGGCTCAGTTGGTTAAGCAGCTGCCTTCAGCTCAGGTCATGATCCCGGTGTCCTGGGATCGAGTCCCACATCGGGCTCCTTGCTCAGCAGGGAGCCTGCTCCTCCCTCTGCCTCTGCCTGCCATTCTGTCTGCCTGTGCTCACGATCTCTCCCCCCCCCCTCTCTCTGATAAATAAATAAAATCTAAAAAAAAAAAAAAAAAAACTTCTGTACATCAAATGATACAATCAGAGTAAAAAGGCAACCTATGGAATGGGAGAAACAATTTGAAATCATATATCTGAAAAGGAGATAATGTGTAGAAAATATAGAGAATTTGGACAACTCAACAAGAATCAAATAACCTGGGGCACCTGGGTGGCTCAGTTGGTTAAGCCACTGCCTCTGGCGAGGTCATGATCCCAGAGTCCTGGGATCGAGTCCCATATGGGGCTTCCCCTGCTCTGCAGGGAGCCTGCTTCTCCCTCTCCATCTGCCTGTCCCCCTACTTGTGCTCTCTCTCTGTCAAATAAATAAATAAAATCTTTAAAAAAAAAAAATCAATCCAATTTTAATATGGGCCAAGGACCTGAATAGACATTCCTCTAAAGATGATCTACAGATGGCCAACAAGCCCATGAAAAGACAGTCAGTATCCTTACTCATTAGGAAATGCAAATCAAAAGACCACAAGGAAATGTCATCCCACACCCATTAGGATGGCTACTGTAAACAGCAACAAAACAGAAAAATAAAGTGCTGGCGAAGGTGCAGACATCGGAGCCCTCGTGCACTGTTGGTGGGAAAGCGAACTGATACAGCTCTTCCGGAGAACAGTATGAAACCTACTCAAAAAATTAAAGATAAAACTAGCATGTGATCTAGGGTCACCGAGTAGGGTCTCCGAGTGCAGTTTGCACACCCGTGTCCCCAGCAGCTCTGTTCACGTCGCCAGCAGGTGGAAGCAGCCCTCGTGTCCATCAGCGGGGGAGTGGATCAGCACGAGGTGGTGGGTAGTTACAAGGGAGTATTACGTGCTGCCCGTCAGGGGAGGAACCCCGAACCCCCGGCGCCTGCGACAGCATGGATGATGCTTGAGGACGTGAGGCCGAGGGAAAGCAGCCAGTCACAAAAAGACAAGAGACTGTGATCCCACTTACCTGAGGCATCCAAAGTAGTTGAAGTCATAGAGACTGAGAGTAAGACAGAGATTGGTGTCCAGGAGCTGGGGAGGGCCGTTGAACGGGGCTGAGTTTCAGAATCGCAGGGAAAGTTCTGGAGATCTGTTTCACAACAACATGAAGGTACTTAACCATGATGAACACAAACAAATTGCTCAGAAGGTAGATGTTGACGTGTTTTTACCACAATGAAATACTTGTAATTTTTATGTAAAACGGGTTTTCCTCCACAACGGGTATTTATTTAACTACCTTTAACGAGTAACTCAAATGCAAAGGCAATCGTCTCTTTTACCGTGGTCCTCTCCCTTCTCCGGTAGGCATGTATGACGCCTGCAGGGATGGGCACCTGCACTGGCTCTCGGAATCCCAGTGGAGACAGTGCCAGTACGTCGGCAGTGAGCTGGAGCCCTTCGCTCTCCTGTGCAAGTCCCTTCTGTCCAACGTGCCCCAGTGGGATGCTTTCAGAGCCAGTAAGGCTGCATACAGCCTGATGACCATCCCTTTCTCTCCAGAAAATGCTTCGGTGGAGGAGAGTGAGAAATCACCGAAGGAAAGTAAGAGAGCATTCGTGTCTTCTTCAGCCTACCCGAGTCCTGCACATGTGCACGCGGACGGTCGGCTTGCACGCGGGGCTCAGTGTGTTAGCAGCGCAGCTGTGCTGTGAGCAAGGTTCCCCCAGCCTGGCCAGGCGACCACCGGGGACCCGCACTGTGGCTTCATCCCGCACCAGCGCGCAGGCAACCCGCGCAATGGGGGGCTGGGGTGCTCAAAAAATCACCTGGGGACCGAGAGTCACTTCACATGGCTTGCTGTTCTGCCACACTCTTCCTGGATCTTCCCAGTGAGCGCCCTGCCCGCCACCCCCCCACCCCACCCCCATCCCCGCTGCCTCCTGCTGTCTCCCTCCCCTGTCCTGTCGCCCCTGCTGCCATCAGAAAGATGGGAAGGATCGAGTTTTGCAGGAACAGCATGTCTCCGGGCTGAGCAGCCAGAAATGTAACCTCTGAGTCAGAAGCTCCCAACGTTCGCATTAACACTTGCTGCCAGCCTGCTTCTCCCGGAAGTGCCGGACAGTTCCCAGTGCCGGGCACAGTACATGACTGCTCCTGGTCCAGCAGGGGCTTGGTGTTCTCTGAACTCTTGCCAACCTGAAAACGCTACTCTTTAGTTTGGACCACTACTCTTTAGTTAGCACCACGTTTTAAGTACATTTTCAGATGTTTGTAGACCATTTGGACTTAATTATTCATGTACTCAGTGCATTTTTCTACTAAATTATGCATTCCTTTTTTTCTTAAAGATTTTATTTATTTATTTGGGAGAAAGAGTGAGAGAGAGCATGAGAGAGGAGAAGGTCAGAGGGAGAAGCAGACTCCCCGTGGAGCCAGGAGCCCGATTCGGGACTTGATCCCGGGACTCTAGGATCATGACCAGAGCCAAACGTGGTCTCTTAACCAACTGAGCCACCCAGCCGCCCTGAATTATTCATTCTTTTGTGGCCTTCTGTAAGAACCCTATTGGTGTAACAGATAATTAACATTTTGCTTTGTTAAAGATGCCAGTGTGTTCAATCAAGTATTTTTAAAAATCAGCCAGTGCTTTTGGGATTCGTTTATACTGCTCCTGCCAGGCAATGGGGAAATGTCTGTATGGCCAATCATATCTATTTTCTTTCTTTTATAGCTTCCCGATTCCCAGTTCTGACTAAGAAGTTCTCCTCTTCCCCTAGAGTTTTCTCTCTAGGTCATTATTTTGTAAAGTGAAGATCTTTTTATTTGGGGGGGATAAAAATTTGATTTATCAATTTGGAACTAGATTTTCGTGTATCGTGGACTTTTTTTAAAGATCAACAAACCTATTTTAGTCCTTTTCAAAAAAGCTATCTCTGTAATCCACCTTGTTTAAAGTTAGACATGGGGAAAATACATGGAGATGGTAAGAGGCAGAAACAACAGGTCTGTGAGGAGACTTGGCATTGTACACGTAAGAGGGGCAGTATTGGAAACACAGGTCTGTGTGATGCTCAGTTCTTTGAGAGTCTTGTTGCATTTCCATCTGATTCTCATTTACCATGTTTTTATAGGTAGATTATGACAAGAACTTTCTAACCTCTGGAATTATTAGCTTATATTCGCTGGGAAGATCTCACATGTGCAGGAGCAGGCTGTCAAGTGTCGGCCTGCCTCTGCTCCTCCTGTCAGCTGAGAGTCCGACTCTTACTTTCGGCTCAGGTCATGATCTCAGGATCGTGGGGTCAAAGCCCCACTCCGGGAGCTCAGTGGGGAGTCTGCTTGGGATTCTCCCTCTGCCCCCCAACCTGCCTGTGCATGTACGTTCTCTCTCTCTAAAGTAAATAAATTCTTTTAAAAAGTAAGAAATAAGGTATGTTTTTAAAACTACAGTTTTAAAGTTCATTATGCTGTCTTTCAGTGATTCAAGGCACTTGATGGTTCATCTCCCTTTCTTTCTCTGAACTATATCTAGCTGAACTTCTGGATGAAAATGAAGAAACATGCAGTCCTGTGAATTTCCCCTGGGAGAAACTCACTCCGTTTCAGAGACTTATTTTGGTAAGATGTGCTGTGAGAAAACAGTGATATTCTATATGTTTTGAGACCTTTATCAGTATCTTAAACTGTTATTAACTTAAACAACAGTTTAAGTTATTAACTTAAGCAGTACTTAAACAATATTATTAATTATAATGTTATTAAATTAAACAGTAACTTAAACAATATTCGTGTTGAAGGGAAGCACTCACACTCCAGTCAGGTGGCACTCCTGGCCCCGCTCTGACCCCGCACTCTGCCCGCCCCCCCAGAGGAGAAGGACTTGGAAAGTGGGTACCTGTGAGGGATGAAGGAGAATGGTGGCCCAGGGCCTTCGCCTGTCTCTGCAGACAGCCTCCAACCCCCCCTCTGCTCTCCCACTGTCAGCCGTGCAGGCACAGACCTGGCCTACAAGGGCCCCTATCAGGAAGCACATCCATCACCCCCACCGTTAATAAAGGTGACATTTTACCTGACTGTTCCTGCTTCACAATAGCAGGGTTGGGGAGGGGGGCTCCCGGAGAGGTGTTAGGGAGCTGGGGATGCAAACGGGTGTCATTCAGGAGCTCCTTAAAACATCTAAAGCCTAGCTCGTGCTAAGCATTTCACAGACATTGTTTCATGTAATCCCCACAATAATCTTGGGGGAACCTCTGATTATTTTCCCACTTCACAGAATTAGGGGGCCAAGGCTTAGAAATTGCCTGATGGCTCTGATGCCTGGGTGGCTCAGTTGGTTAAGCGTCTCTTTGGCTCAGGTCACGGTCCCAGGGTCCTGGGATCAAGTCCTGCATCCAGCTCCTTGCTTCTCAAGGAGCCTGCTTCTCCCTCGGCTGCTCCCCACCCCCGCTTATGCATGCTCAATCTCTCAAATAAATAAATCAAACTTTAAAAAAAAAAAAAAAAAAAGGAAAGAGAGGGAGAGAAGACTGCTGGCAGAGCCAGGATTGAAGCCAGGAGCGTTTGTAAAGCCAGGAGGTTCCCGGCAGGAACACTACTTCCCTCAGGGAGACTGTCCTGGATTTACCCTCATCACCTGAAAATCTTCTATTTCTGCATCTGCCATCTGGTTTAGAGAGGGAGAAGCCCCTGTCGGCCCTGACTTCACACGAACACCAGCCTGGACAGCCGGCCACCCTTCGATTTCTGCCCTACATATTATTTTTGTAACACTTTAAAATTCACTCCAGAAAAAGACTGTCCTCCGAAATCGCATCTGGCTCACAGACACCTCACTTTGTTTTGTTTTCTGGAATGATTTAACTGTAATCTATCCGCAGACAAATGGGCTCGAATCTCTGCAGACCTGTCTTACGAGACTTCAGAGTCTTCGAGTAAAGAGAACGAAGACAGCACACACGATTTTAAAACTCTGTGCACACTTCCATCTTAAGTGAGCTGTCTTCTGTTTGTTTTACTGTGGCAAAATAGAAATAATTTCACTTAATCGTAGTAACCTCTGTTAATTCTGAGTGAGAGATGGAGTGGCATGAAGTACATTCCCAGTGTCGTGCAACCACCCTCTCTCTTTCCAGAACTTTCTTACCCTCCCAGACAGAAGCTCTGTACCTGCGAACTGGTAACTCCCCACTCCTTCCTCCCGCTAGACGCTGGCAGGTACCGCCCTACTTTCTGGGGCCAGTGGACGATTCCAGCCCACTGGGAAAAGATCTGGAAGCCAGACCTTTCCGTGTCTGGCTGCGTTCACTCTGCACAGGTGTTCAGAGCCCATCCGTGTGGTAGCAGGCGTCAGAGTCTCCTTCCTGCTCAAGGCTGTGGAAGCACCACATCTCCTTTATCCATTGTCTGTCCGTGCACACTGGCCGCTCCACCTGGGCTGTCATGAATACTGCCGCTGTGAACATGGGTGTACAAGTTTGGTTTGTGTTGTTTTTTTCCTTTGAGCTGAAATGTGCAAATTGAGAGATTTCACCCAAAAAATCCCTATTTCCAGCTTTTATTGATAAAGTAAAAGATGGGGCAATGCTGGGCGGGTCTGTAGGCAGTAGCAACAGTTGGAGCTGACGGTGTCTGCCCTGAGGACCGCTGTGCCTTGGATGTGGGCCACGGTCATGCACGACGGTCGTGTACCACAGTCATATGCCATGGTCTTGGGCCATGGTTGTGCTCCATGCTCATGGGCCACGGTTGTCCATCACTGCTGGCACTTCCTCACAGGGATGGTGACCGTTAGCTGCCAGCAAGCGCCATGGTTCCAGCTCTGTTTTCCTTGTGAGAAGAATTGTTTTCATTCTGTCCAATCTGCTTCTCTAATTCATGTTACCCACCTGGCCATCTAGACAGACTGCTACCCCCACTCTGCCTGCAGACTATGGACCCCGTCGTGACATGAGCGTATGTTTCAGCTGCATTAGCTGACAAATGCTGTACACACCGCAGAGTCTGTGCAGCACAACCCCAGCCAAGAAAACAGGAGAGGAGACGGCACGATGCTCCCCAATGTGCGCAAGGTAGTAGTGGCTTTCCAGAAAACAGGATCTCGATTTTCCAATCTCTAGCTCTTTGTATTACTTGAATTTTATGGAGCCAGTGTTTATTATGCTGACAGCAAGATTAACTTTTTAAAGTTAATGTGCTACCTTACCTTTCCCCAATAAGCTCCAGATGATTCTAGTCAGAAGATGTCGTCTGATAAAGGGTCAAACACACCTACAAAGAAACTGAGTTAGAATATTTGCAACAGGGTCTGGCCTGTAAGAGTCAGAAATTGAGATTGCCACAGGAGAGATTCAGTTACAGTGTATCAGAAAGAAGGCTCCACCTGGGCCAGGATGATATCACAGAGCTCCATGAGGACAAGGACCAGTCCACGCACTGCTCCCCATCGCGACAGCTCTGCGGGAAAGATGGCAAAGCCTGGGGTAAGGGGAGGGGACATGAGGAAAATTTCCAGAACTATCCATAACTGCTCAAAAGGAGCCAGCAGAACTGAGTTCAGCACAACGCCATTTCTGCCGGTCTTGCTTGCTCTCCCACTCCGCAGGGCTTCACATCCGAGAAGTAAGGGAGGAGCAGCAGCGTGCTGGTGACGGCCGGGACCACCCCGACCATCCGGTGCCCTCCACTGAGGCTAGCCCTTCCAGTGAGTGGACACGCTGGACGAGCTCTGCTCTCAGACCCCACATGCTTTGTGTGCTGCCAGTTTTCATCTAAAAATAAAGACCTGCTGCATTTAAGTCGAATAAAATTAAGGTTCATTTTTCAAGGAGTAACAGAAAGGAGCAGAATTTGACATAGTGATCATTATCTTACATTGAACAGTGCAACTGCCAGCGCTTGGCAGTTTACAACTGTAAAAGGGGCAGTTCCCCACGGTTCATCGTCGGGCGTCCACACAGATCCACACGCCGCGTCAGTCTTGCCCCAGATGATGGCTCCTCTCAGGCTGAGGACAGAATGCACGGTCATTTCATAAATAGCACGTAAGTCATTTGTATGAAACAGTTTTCAGGGAAAAGGTCTTTCCTCCAAGATTTGCAGTGATTTCTTCCAGGGGACCCTGAACCTCTACTTACCACATGTACACGGTTTCCAGAATCGTTCAGCCCTAGGGTTCTTTCTGGATATGCACTCCATCCGCAGCACTCTTTATCTCCGTGTCACTCCTGGAGGAGTGAGTTGCCTTCTGGTTGTGCCGTCTTGATTTCCATTCTGCTCCGGACACGTCCAGCAGAGCAAGAACAAGCCCATGGGAAAGTCTGTCTTTACAGACAGAATCAGGGACCATACCAGGGATATTTACATCCAAGGCAAGAGCTCTGTCAGAGTATGATAGGGACAGTGGCACAGGGTGGCCCTGGCTCCCAGGAGGGACCAGAAGCCGAGGTGGCGGCTATCCCGCCGCATACTGACACCCTCCATGATGCGTGCCCGACACCAGCAGCATAAAACCCCGACCACGTGGATAATGAACGCTTCTTGCTTTGTTCTGTTTACCACAGGGGCCATTCCTTGCGTGGTTTTTAATTTACCTTCTCTGCCATGCTTTCTTGTTTAGATAAAAATTCTTCAACCAGAACATTTAAAGAATTCAGTGAAAATGTTTATAACTGAACAAATGGGAAATGAATATGTTCCCAGAACCGGAATTAATTTGAAAGAGTCGTATAAGGAATCCAACGCCAGAACTCCGCTGATCCTTATTCACTCCCATGGTAAGATGCCTGCTCCATGCTCAGCGAAAGGTGTAGACAAAAAGGTTTTGTGTCAGGTATTTTTATGTTTAAAATATTTTCCCATTCTTAGTAAAATATTTTGGGAAAGGCACTGATTAAAACTTCAAATAATATTAAGACTGAACATTTCTGAAAATGTGAAAGAACAAAGAATAACATTTTCCAGATCCATAGCCATGGAAAAACTTATCCATGCTAATTTTCTGTGCAAAAAATATCTCTTAAACACGTATTATTGATCTGAAAGTTGGGATGGCCCTTGTATTTATTAACTGTTTTAATCTGTTGGCTCCTGAAAACATATATATATAGCCCACCATCAGAAGGTGACCCTGCCAGCCCAGGCCTCGTGTCCCTCAAAACTCCAAATGCTTTTCCCTTGTCTTTGTCCCACAGACCTTAAGCAAAATATTTTGTTATCTTCTGTTCTTTGTCATCTCTAAATCAAATATGTCTTTAGAATTCACCATATTCAAACTTTGATTCTATTGGGCAATAAAACTTCTGAAAGTGCATCCATGTAAAGGCTTCCTCCTCTGTAACCTTTTATGTAAAGCGGCTTCTCTGGACCTGACACACTCATTGTAGCTGCTGTCCATTTCCTAAAGACATGGCCCAGAATGGCTGCCAGGGCTCCAGCCCTCACATCCACTCTCTAAACAATACAATGGAAGAAAGGAAGTTTTAAACCAGTTAACAAATCTCGATCTTCATTTCAGCTCAGTTCTTAATACCAGGATTGTGGGTTCAAGCCCTGCATTGGGCTCCACACACATTCAATCAATCAATCAGTATGTTTTCAAGAGGGAATAAAATGAGGTTATAATTGTGTATACGTTTCTATGTTGCTGTGCAGGGACTGACCTCACCAACACTGTCCTGAAATTTGCACGAGAGTTAAAAGGAGGAAAAAGTCACATGACCATTATCTCCCTGGGCCGTGGCCAGGCTGCAAAGGCAGAGGAGATCATCATGAAGTCGCTCCCCAGAGCCGCACAGTGGGTCTTCCTGCAGAACTGTCACCTCGCAGCATCGTTTATGCCAAGGCTGTGTACTATCATCGAATCGTAAGAGCTTTACATTATTTGTAAGGGATCCAATTAACGATCAGAAGTTAATTGAGGTGAGATGAAACGGTCACATTAAGCGAAGGTAAAGTAATGTGCCGGGCCACTCCGGAAGCTGAGCTTTCTTCTGCAGGTTCTCTTTTCTCCAGGATCTTTAGAAGTGCACTAAGAAATACCTCAGTTTTTTTTAGGGGAAACAAAGCCTCTCTGAGTTTCACTTTCCATCACCTTCTTCACGTCCTTCATCTCCTCAAACCCTCCCTCTCCACAGATGACGCCATCACGGCCACACATCTGTCCGGACCTGTGGATCAAAATGATAGGTTTTAATACTCTCCGTGACTCCAAAGAGCAGAATGTAGTAGCTCACACGCCTCCTCCCAGCAGTCATTTATTTTATGGCCTTCGGTTCATACTCGCTCTGACCTTCTCGAGCTGCCTCTGCCCAAGGCTTGTCTGCTCAGGCAGAAACTTTCTGAGGCTCGGCCTTTTTCTTGGCAGTGGGAGAAGTTGCACGTCGATTGCTCTCACTTTGAGGGAAGAATTAGCCATGTTTCATTTTTTTTTTTTTTTTTAAGATTCTATTTACTTATCTGAGAGTGAGCATGCACGAGCCACGGGAGGAGCAGAGAAAGAGGGAGAGGGAGGGGAAAGATTCCCACGCAGGGCTCAACCTCACGACCCTGAGATCGCAACCTGGGCGGAAACCAAGACGCTGATGCTCAACCAACTGAGCCACCCAGGCGCCCCAGCAACGCTGTAAATTAGTAAAGTCAGAACCAGTTGTGCTCTGGAGTTTTCTCTCCAGCTTCGCATTTCTGCTCTTCTTGGTTGTATGGCTTCAATAGTGGTAACTTCGGAAGACGGCACCACTTCCACCAGGTCCTTCAATCACTGATCATTCACAAACTGTCTCTAGGACACCGGCCTATTTGCCAAGAATCATTCTAGAGTTGAGGGACTGGCTATGGACTGGACACATTGTATCAGTAACAAGAATGGCTGATAGCGGGGCGCCTGGGTGGCTCGGTGGGTTAAGCCTCTGCCTTCGGCTCAGGTCATGGTCCTGAGGTCCTGGGATCAAGCCCCGCATCGAGCTCTCTGCTTGGTGGGGAGCCTGCTACCTCCTCTCTCTCTCTCTCCCTGCCTCACTGTCTACTTGTGGTCTCTGACTGTCAAATAAATAAATAAAATCTTTTTTAAAAAGCGGCAGATAGCGATATAGCTTTCTAAAGAAACTGGAGGAATATCCTTCAGAACAGGACTTCAGAGACTTCGTAAGGGTAATTAACAATGTGTTTTTTTAAAAAGCATTCTTTATAATCAGAGTACAATTAAGAACAATTCATACTTCTTTATCAAATCAAGCCTATAAATGTTTAAGACTATCACCCAACAGCCTACTGTGGGAGAGAGAAATGTGAAGCGAATTTCTTACATTTGAGAGTTAAGGAAATATTAACACAACATATTGCTAAGAGGAAAAACAGCAGGTTACCCACAGCACGTGCAGCATAATATTTTTATTTAAAGAAGAGAGGGAGCTGTTGAGCGGCCAATTAATGATTTCGGCTCAGGCTGTGATCACAGGGTCATGACATTGAGCCCCCTCTTGGGCCCGACTTGAGACTCTCCCTCTACCCCACACCCCTGCTCATTCTCTCTCTCATTTTTTAAAATAAATAAATAAATCTTTGAAGAAGAGAGACGAGAGACAGAAAAGGAAAAAAGTTTACTTACACCTAGTTACTGAGATTTTAGATTATTTTTGTTTTCCAGTTTAATTCTGCATTTGGGTTTTTGTTGTACCGGGTTTCTTTGTTTGTTTGCTTTTACTGTTTCAGTTTTTGCATGTTTTACAAAAATAATTTCAGACGTGCAGAAAAGTTGCAAGAATAACACAAAGATTGTCCTAAACCCATCACCTCCGCTTCCCCACAGTTAACACTAGCCAGGCCTGCCTTTACTGCTCACTCGTTCATGTGTAACTTTCTCCAGATCACGGACAGTGAATTGCGGAGCTTCTGTCTCCTGACCCTGCAGGCTTGAGCGCGCTTACTGATCAACCCTCAGGACTTAACCTGTCTGGCCTGTTGACCCAAGCATAACTTATACTGCAAAAAAAGAAAAAAGTTCTGGTCCAGGTTCTAATTCAGGATTTCTCATTGAATTCAGTTGTTGGGTCTCTTAAATCCTCTTTATTCTAGAAATGTTCCTCGGTCTTTGTCTTTCATAACTTGGACGTTTTTGCGAAAAGCGCGAGCCGGTTCCTTTGTGAAATGTCATCTGTTTGGGTTTGTCCGCTGTTTCCCCTCGGTTCTGTGATGGCGAGGCCGGTGCAGCAGGAATGCCACCGAAGAGATGTTGTGTCGTTCTTGCTACATCCTACTGAGAGGCACACGATGTCCGTCTATCCCACTGCTGGTGATGACTTTGCTCATTTGGCCGAAGTGGCATCAGCGCCTGTAGGGTTTTCCGAGCAGGCAAACGTCTCAAGCTTTCACCCACCAGTCGGAGCAGCCACTGAGAATGTTTGACTGAATTGGGACTCTGTTTTTGCCAAATGGTGCCTTTCCAACTCCACAGTTCTCTCTAAATATATCAAATGATGTCCGGCCCTAAGGAAGGGGCTTCCCTCCCCGCTGCTGTCCCCTTCCCCCCATTTATTCACTGGTTTGTTTGTATCTGTCACGGATTCTTGCTTTATTCAGTGGAATGTCCTCTGTTACCACCATCATTTATTTTCAGGTTCAGTTTCAGATTTGACCCATGGAATATTTCATTTTGTTCTTAATTTGTCATTTTTCCAAGGTTTTTTGAAATGAGTGTCTAATATCACTTTTGTGTTTATAAATGGAAAAACCACTTTCCAAAACTGGGAATTACTGGGTCTTGTGGAAATTCCTGTGCAGCAGGAAAGGCCGTTGGTGGACTAATAGGGCCTCTACATGGTCATTGCCATGAGCTCTAGGTCACTTCAGACACAGATTCTGGGATTCCTAAAACATGTTTGTTTGGCTTAAATTTTTTTACACTGGGGCACCTGGGTGTCTCAGTCAGCTAAGCCTCTGCCTTCAGCTCAGGTCATGATCTCAGGGTCCTGGGTAAGAGCCCCGAATCTGGCTTCCTGCTCAGCAGGGGTCTGCTTCTCCCTCTCCCTCTGCCCCTCCCCCTGCTCAGATTCTCTCTTTCTCTCATATAAAATCTTTTTTTTTTTTAATTCTTACACTAAAATATTTATAAATTCTGTATTTTGCAGATTTAATAGCCCAGATGTGACAATAGACCCTGAGTTCAGGCTATGGTTAAGCTCAAAATTGGACAGTTCTTTCCCAGTTCCAATTCTTCAGAAGAGTTTGAAGGTAAGGACTGAGTAGAACAGAATTTGACGTTGACTGAGGAGCACTGTTAGAGTGTAAATTATCTTACATTCATAAATCCAAATCACGAAGGGAGTGCAGACTCAAGCATGCTGACCTTCTACTCCGTGCTCGCCCTGCACAGCGGGCCAGGAAGGACACTAAGACAGTAGACGAGATCCCTGCTTTCAAGTGATTCACGATTTGACGGACGCTCTCTCGAACCAGGGCGCTTCCTGGTCCCAGAAGTCATAAACCGGACGTTCGGTCTGTGTCCTTTTCTCACCCTTCTTTCAAGATTTGTTCTGTCTCTGCTCCCTCAACCAGCCCACAGCGCAATTTCTGGAAAGGCTCTGGCAGGAAGCAGGTTGAAAGCAGGTGTTGGGGACAAAGGACTGAAGGGTGACAGGGAGGGCCAGAGCTAGAGCTCCCAGGAAGGAACATTTCACCTCAAGCAGATCCACTGCTCAAATGAGCAAAACACAGCTTCACTTCGGATAGTAGCAACTTTCTTCCCCAAGATAACATCTTCTCTGTCTCTCTCTCCTCTTCTCATGGCCCCGGGCCCTCTCCTGCGCCCCCCTTCATCTGTTGTCCCTCATGGGGCTGCGCAGATTTTAACTTTGGGAGACACAAGCAGGAGTCTCCAAAGAATCAGCCGTGACCTCAGGGAAGGAGACTCAGTGACCATGTTTTCGTGTCCGCAGTCAGGACTTCCGCGGAAAGCATGGCAGGCAGTCGGCATTGCTGGATCTGGACAGGCAGACATGCCTGGGAAGGGAGAGAGCATCTGCTCTACCGGGCGCTTGGCATAGCCACGTGTCTGCATCCTCAGAGCCTTTTTCTTGACCCGGCAGGCATTGTGGAAGCCCAGGAACCTCCTCCTCTCTCCCCAGAGAGCATCTGTTGGCATTCCAGAGCAAACATCTCTCCATCTCTGGGAGGAGGGGCTGCTCTGTAAGCCATTCTCTAGAAGCACCAAGTTTCAGCCCCGCTGTACACACACCCGGGGTGCATGTGGCTCCCCCGCCGTCCCGTGGGGATCAGAGCAGGGGAGCACCATGAGCTCCAGTCCTTGATCTAGAAACATCCCATTCATGGACACGCGCACCCATGCGTCCTATATACACACCCACACGGTTTTTATGTATGGATATGTGTGTGTGTGTGCATATGTTTAAAATGTGCAAGGAAGGGAACATTTCAAACCTTTTTACAGTTTCAGAGTTAGCAAGTCTCCTGGTTAGCAAGTCAAGCAAAGGGCGTGTTAACGCAAGTAGAATAATTGGGTAGGACCCCAAGTTCATCGTTTTTCTTGTCAATATCGGTGCTGAGGAGCTTGTTCTGCCAGCTCCATGGGTTCCCCGGCTCCTGTGCCTGGGCACCAGTCCCCGCCAACCCCCTGCAACTCCCCACCCCCACCTTCCCATCTGCTGCCCCATGGAGGCTGCACAGTCCCAGGGCCACAGGGCCCCACCAAGAGTTTTGACGACAATAGCTCTTCACTGTCAAACTCTCCAGAAGGCTAGACTTAGAGCAAACAGGAGTGTTTTTAATGACAGTGTTAAATGTTTCATTTTAAGATCTGAGTTGGAACAATAGGAAATCTGGTATAATCCTTTAACAGAAACTTTCAGATGAGAACAGAGTAACACAAGAGTTTTTCCCGGCCCCTGACTCTTGCCAGCAGTTGCACTCTTAGCCCACCCCCTGAGCCATGCCCTCGGTCCATGCCCTGCTCACCTGCTGTCTTTGCTCATCTCTCCTTTAAAGATCGCAGTGGAAAATCCCCAGGGACTGAAAAGTAACTTACTTCAGACCTTTGGATATGGTGGGAATGGAGAGATAACAGAACAGATATTTGAAAAACCTGACTGTGGACCGTCATGGAAAAAACTTCTGTTCAGCTTGTGTTTTTTCAATGCTGTGGTCAGTGAAAGAATGAATTACGGAACATTGGGCTGGAATATTGCTTATAAATTTAGTTCTTCGGACTTGCAGGTAAGTATGATACCTTCCAAATAAATGATAATAAATACATCACAATAGGATGCAAACCACCTGGTGTCTGTACGATACTGAGTATTTTCATGGCGCTAAGAAAATGAACTCTGTGACCAGTAACACAGGCTGATGCACACAAGCCTGGACAGGGAAGCCAGCTTTTCTGGAAACAGATCACAGCCCCCCACCCACGGATGTACAAGCATTTAACCTGGTGGGCGAACTAATGAGCTCTTGGGCTCTCATGAGGCCTCTTTGTTCTCTTGGCCACAAAAAGAGAAAAAGCAGAATGGAGGAAGGGAGGGCAGCCACTGGTGCCTACTTCAAAGGACTTCCCTAAGAGGCAGATTGGCTAGCACAGGCGAGGGTTTCAGGACAATGTCTGACACAGAGAAACCCTGCAAATGTGTCTGCTGTTTCTACCTTAATCATTGAAAGTAGGAGCAGGCACTAACACACTGTGAGGAACACACGTAGCTTACTGTCTTTCTTCACTATTCTCTATCTAGAACCTTCCATCTTCTTGACATTGCCAGGTGTTTTTTCACAGCCAACGTAAACAGGTGGTGACACCCACCTACATTCTCCCCAGGTTAGAGCAGACACCAGAAAACTTCCTGAGCAAAATCTTGATGCTGCCTGTGGGTGTCTGCCGCCGAGACCCACCCTGGACAGGCACCTTCCTGCCTCTCCTAGGGCCCCTTGAGATGTCACAGCTCTGTGCATGCTCAGCTGCCTCTCCAGGGACGTGTGAGCGCATTCTTGTGCACCCAGCCAGAGCGTGACCTGGAACAGCTGCGCTCGGGGTGTCTGCCAAGGAAAAAGAGCCCAAGCACATCTTGTCCAAACCACACTCAGAGCTTAATCAGAAGCTAACAAAATACCTGTAGCACACATTATGCAGTGGCTAATATGCCGATTATATAGGGATCTTTTATAAATTAGTAAGAGAAAGATAAATGCCCCAGTAGGCAAAGAACATGGTTAGGCAATTTGCAATGTAAATACAAAAAGGCAGTAAGATTATGTAAATTTATTCCATTTCATTAGTAACTGCAATGTTAATTTTATGTGTCCGCTTGACTGGGCCACAAGGTCCCCAGATGTTTGGTCAAGCATTATTTTGAGGATGTCTGTGAGAGTTTTTCTGGATGAGATTCATAAATCAGTAGACTCTGTCTAATGTGGTGGGCCTCATCCAATCAATCCGTGGAAGGACTGACCAGAACTAAAATTCCTGCCTGAATGCTTCGAACCGAAACATTGGCTTTTTCCGGCGTTTGGACTTGAACTGAAACATTGGCACTTTCTAGGTCTTGAGCCTGCCGGCCTTCAGGCGGGAAGGACCCCGGGGGCTCTCCTGGGTCTCCTGCTGCCAGACGCAGGTCTTGACATTTGTCAGCCTCTGTAATTACACGAGCCAAGTGTGAAGAGTAAGAAGTCTCTGTGTGTGTATATCATGCTGGTCTCCAGAGAAGCCAGACAAATGTAGTAATCAAGGAAATACTTAAAACTCATTAAAATGAGTTTAAAACACTTAAAATCTCATTAAAATGAGATAGCATCTTTCCCTATTCCAGTGGCTAAAACAAACCAACAAAAACGCAGAGAAGCAGATGCTGTCTTATACTGCTGCTGGAAATTATTACTAACTTTCTGGAAGGCACCTGGGTAACATATGTCAAAACCCTGTAGGAATTCCTATTATCATTGATTTAGAGACAGTCACGTTTATAGGATCAATTAATAAAATTAGTTATTACAGACTGAAAGTATGATTGCATCTCTGTGTATATATATATATAATTTATTTCCCTTGCAGATGGTTTTTTAAGAAATACATCCTAAACCATCTGTGAGGCGAGTGAATGGTAGGACTGGGATGGCCGGTGTTAGAGGGCACTTTGTCATGCAAAGAGCTTGGGCCAGTACCATTGGCAGCACTTGGTGTGGACTGGAATTCTCAGGATACTGCCTTCCCCTGCATCATGCAGAGGGGCACAGATACTGCCTTCCCCTGGCAGTGTGCAAAGGGGAATGGATGGTGCCCGTCCCCTGCCATTGTGCAGAGGGGCACGGATGGTGCCTGTCTCCTGGCATTGTGCAGAGGGGCACAGATGCTCCCTTTCTCTGGCATCATGCAGAGGGACACGAATGGTGCCCTTCCCCTGGCATCGTGCAGAGGGGCTTGACCAGAAGCAGCTGGTGACATCATGGCGTTGTTGTCCAGAGAAACACCCTTCCCTTCCTGCCTTCCCCATCTTTGTGTGGCAGATGTGAGAGCAGCCTTGCCAATGGGAGAGTTTGGGTGGATGCCAATATGTCTGACCCTCTAGAGGTTCCAGTTCGGAACTTTGTGGGGAGCGAGATCTATGCACAACCCCCCTCAGGAAGGAAGTGGGGACTTCTGGTTCCCTGGGAAGTTGAGTTCGGACGTGGCTCCTCCCACTCGGGGGAGTCCCCTCTGGCCAGCTGGTGGTCAGGCAACTTGGGGTTTGCTCGGGGGACTGGTGGTCTGACCCGTGCTGTGCCAGCACCCAGGGCTTGCTTAGCATCAGCAGACCCTCCACCACATGCAGGGCTCCAGCCACAGGAAGCACCCCCAAACCGGGACCTGAGACAAAACCAACCTCTCTACTAAGATTCAGGGGCCAGAGAGAGAAAGAACATAAGCAGAGGAACAGAAAACAGTCAGAGCCATAAGGACATAGACATTTCACACGCCTACACACACATAACGTATTTCACGCACGTGATTCTTTTAAGTGAACACATATCACAAGTTTTGTTTGTTTGTTTTTTTTACTTATTGACACAAGGACCAGCAGGATGGTAAAACTGAGTTTTAAAAAATATAGGCAAGCAGAAATACTTGTAAATACTGAGAGAAGTTGTAACGAAATACGATTGCTGAGTTAAATCACAAACTCGTAAGTGCGCTGCAAGCAATAAAAATGTGCCTTTGGTTTGTAAGTTGCTTCGTGAATCAGACAGCATCTGTGTTTCTCTGGAACAAAATTCATCTTCATTTCAGAAAGAATCACATGCAAGGCTCTCAGTCTGCTGTAAGTGAGCAGCTACTCTGACCGAACTTTACGGGCTCTGATCAAAACGAAAGCAGGTGCTCCTGGAAAATTCCATAATCCTTGGAAGAGTGTGTCAGACACTGCTCCAGAGGGACACGGAAAAAATACATGCTCACGCTTTTTCCAGATTTTGCCCTTTTTATTATTTTAAAGAATATTTTATTCATTTGTTTGAGAGAGAGCAAGCAAGAGAGAGAAAAGAGAAGAGGCAGTGGGAGAGGGAGAAGCAGGCTCCCCACTGAGCAAGGAGCCCAACGAGGGGCTCAATCCTGGGACTCTGGGATCATGACCTGAGCCAAGGCAGACACTTAATTGACTGAGCCACCCAGGTGCCCCTTAATTGACTGAGCCACCCAGGTGCCCCTAAACACAGATTATTTAAAAGGAGTACTCTACTATAAGAAAAATTCCTCTAATCGTCTTAAGCTAAAAATACTAACCTGTCTCAGCAGAACCTAGAGGTGGGGGAGGAGGGGCTAATGGTGCAGGGAGGAGTCCCTGTGAGGACAGGAAGGAGCACAGGGCAGTGGCTGGGAGGGCAGATGAAGAAATGGGAACACAGATGCTTCCACGGGGGGAGGGGGGGGGGATCATTGATGTCTTCTTTACATTTGAAAAAAAGAAATGTTATTTTAATAGGGATTCAAGGAAAGGAAATGTTGCTTGTAATGCAAACACTCTGACGTCTAAATTAGCAAAGCAGAAAAAGGGAAATAGCGGTCTGGTCAAACTACCAAAAATAAGGAGGGAGAGAAACAACCCAAGTACAGTGAACAGTAGCACAGTCCTACGGAAGGAACGTGATGAGGCGTTAGTCAGAATGTGAGCGGACTACACTCCCTCATTAAGAGACACGTGCAGCTTGTATGAAAAACATTTAAATTGATGAAGACAGCCTAAAACAACCAAGAAACTAAAAACAGCAGCAACAAAGCAAGAATGACAATGCTCCTATCAGACAAGATGGAATTTAATCTGAAAAAGCACCAAACAGAAAGAGAGACAATTTGTGAAGATACAACAGTCATGAAAAGAGTTAACTTCTAGAGCCAGTGTCCTCGGGCAGGGTTTTAAGTGGTTTAGGGGCTGATTAACCTAAGCCTCACAGCAACCCTACAAAACCAGGGACAGTATTATCCACATCAGTATTATCCGCATTTTACTGTTGAGGTACAGAGAGGCTAAGGAAGTTGCTGGAACGGGTCAGATTCGAACTCTGGTGGTCTCACGTATACACTTAACACTGGGTGGTCTCGATATTTGTCAGACAGTAGCCTGTGGTAGCGTGAGTACTCCCACGCGTGTGTGTAGAGACACACACATACACACAAGTACATTACATATGTATGTATTTCAATGTAATTGTTGTTGGAGTTTCAAAAACCTCTTTCAGAATTCGCTCTAGGGCCCCTGGGTGGCTCGGTGGGTTAAGCCGCTGCCTTTGGCTCAGGTGATGATCTCAGGGTCCTGGGATTGAGCCCCGCATCGGGCTCTCTGCTCAGCAGGGAGCCTGCTTCCCTTCCTCTCTCTCTGCCTACCTCTCTGCCTACTTGTGATCTGTCAAATAAATAAATAAAATATTAAAAAAAAACAAAAAAAGAATTTGCTCTAAAAAGCAAAAAGGGAGACCAGTGCGAAATCATATCAACAGACTTGACTAACAGGGATGGAAAACCTAACAATCCTCTAGCAGACGGTACGTGTTTCTTTCATGCATCTAAGGAACTCTTGGAAAACTCAACCAGGAACGTGGCCACAAAGAAAAATCTATAATTATGGGACATTGGACTCTGATGACAGTCTAATAAATAGTAAAACTTGGCCCCAAAAATCTAAAGTTGGAAGTTAAGAAACGTGCCTCTAGATAATTCTTTTCTCAAAGAGGATATTAAAAGGAAAATTACAAAATATCTCAAACACAAAGGAAATGGGATTCCTTCATACCAAAAAGATACAACAGTACAAAAATATGCTCAGAAAAAAATAAACTATGGTCTTAAATATCTTCATTATTAAGAAAGGCAGGAAATTAATATTCATCTTAAGAAATTAGAAAAAATAATAAAAGTAACTAAAATAAATAAAATAATGTTTAATTGTAATTAATATACAAAAACAATAGAAGTTAGAAATAAATCCAGAAATTGGTTTTCGATAAAACAGATTTATTTAAGTTTGAAAAGCTATATGAACCCAGTGATTTCTGGAAAAACATGAATTATCAAATATTGCAAATAACACCAGAATGAAATGGTTTCATGGCTTAGTTTCCTCTGGACTTTAAGATACCGAGATATTAATATTATTTAAGCTATTCCAAATCTTAGAAAAAGATGGCAATCTCCCTAATTCATTTTATGAAACCATAAATGTAATACTTGATAAAAATAATATGCATAAGAAAATAGGCCAATTTTACTTAGACTCTATGTAAAAATTCTATATAAATTATTAATAGGATTTAGCAATGAATCAAAAGATTAATACTCTATGACCAAAGTAGGGTTTATTCCAACAGTGGCTCAAGATCTAGAAATACGTAACTCACTTTACATGATCACATCAGTAGATGCAGAAAAGGCCTTTATTCCAAAATACAGGATTAAAAGGGACCACTTAAATATGGAAAAGACCACCAAAAAACTGCAGCAAATATCATTTTAAATAGCCAAGACTGAACTTATTTTTATTAAAATCCAGAATAAAAAAAAAAAAAACAGACAGGGAAGCTCATTCTTACCATTGACCTTCAGCATTGCCTTAAAAGCTCTAGTCAATGCAGGACAAAGAGGACGTAATTCATACCAATGATGTACAATCGTGCTCATTCAGAAGAACATTGTATAACAGAGACCCACAGTCCAGGTGCATGGCTGGTGTATGCTAACCTCGAATTTTTGGAAGAAAGGAAAACAAATGAGAGGGCGGGGAGAGAGCGCTGGTAGCAGAGGCAGAGAGAGGGCAGAGGGCAGAGGGGAGGGAAGGAGAGGGGAGGAGAATGTGGTCCCTGATGCCACATGGAGTCTGTGCACAGGGGACCCAAGAAACGGGGCACGGCAGGGGCCACGGCGGGGTTGAGGGGCTCTGATAGCAACAGCAGGGGTAGGAGGACACTCACATTCCCTTGTCTACCCTGATGTGCCTCTGATTAAGCACCACCAGCTGGTCTTGTCTATTCAAAATAATTTTAATTCAAGAATTCACTGTTTATCCAACAACAAAAAGGAATTAATGATGAAAATGTATATTCTAGTATTTTTATTCCTCTTGCTATTTCCATATACAATTCACCCCTGAAATGCGGGGATCAGGGACACGCCGCCCTGTGTGGTTAAAAACCCATGTGTAACTTTCGACTCCCCCCAAACGTAACCAATACCCGACTGTCGACTGGAAGTCTTCACCGGTAACATTGACAATAGCCGATTAACACGTATTTTCTGTGTTGTACGTAAAACATGCTGTGTTCTTATAATAAAATCAGCCTGAGAAGAGAAAATGTTACTGAGAGAATCATAGGAACAGAAAATACACTCACGGGACTGAAGACACCCACCTATGGGGGGACCCACAATTCAAGCACATGGCTGTTCACGGGTCAGCTGTGTTTTCAAAGAGTAAACGTGGCTGAGAATTGATGATTTTGTGTTAAAACACCCCAGTGAGCTGCAAACGCGATCTGAAATAATAAAAACTGGTGGATTTTCTGAAGGTCTCCATCAAGATTTTGGAAAACACCCTGAGGACACGGTCCAGTATCTCGTGGCCGATGCTGCGGTACCTGATTGGGGAAGTGGTTTACGGCGGCCAGGTGACCGACACGTGGGACAGGCGATGTCTGAACACGCTTCTCTACAGATTCTGTAATCCGAATGTGCTGAGAGCCGACTTCAGCTTCTCCAGCGATGAGGTGAGAAAATGTATTCCCTTACCGTGCTCGCTCACCGAAGTTGCATTCTCGCTCACCATAGGTTGCATTCTTTAAAATCTGCCTCTGACGAAATTTTCATGTTCACTTTCAGTACCTTTTATTAACGTCCAGTATTTTTTTTTAAGATTTTATTTATTCATTTGAGAGAGAGAGAGAGAGAGAGATCACAAGCAGGGGGAGCAGCAAGCAGAGGGAGAGGAAGAGGCAGGCTCCCCACTAAGCAGGGAGCCCGATGTAGGACTCGATCCCAAGACCCTGGGATCATGACCTGAGCCAAAGGCAGCCACTTAACCCACTGAGCCACCCAGGCGCCCCTGTTAACATCCAGTCTCAGAGAAATAATTCAGCATTCCTCTAGCAGTTAACATTTCATCTAGCCATCTGTACTCTCGAGGCCAGAGAAGACCTGGACATGACCTCTGTTCCCTCAATTATCCTGATTTATACCGATTGTCCCTCTTCCCGTCTTCCATCACATCCCCTGTGCAAGCCCCTGTGCCTCTGTAGACATGTCCCTTTGGAGAAACTCAGACGGAAGGCACACGGTGGCCTCCAGTCCCCAGACATTCTGCAGTCCTCTTGGGTGCAGGCCACCAGCTCTGGGCCTGGGAAACAGTGTCACTTTCCCTGTCCCCAAGCCCCAGGCTCTTGGCTCTGCCCCTGGTGCCATCCCTCCACTTCCACAGAAAGGGATCCATTTTTTTAGTTGACCGGGTTCTTTGGCAGCTTCCTTTCTACAACTGAACTGCGGTCTGACGTACTCTGCTGCCTTTCAGACCATGCTGACACAGTTCATTTTTGAACTCCGTGAGTTTCTTCTCCAGGAAAGGTGCACCAGCCTGTGTCCCAGGCAGCTCAGCTGTGTCTTGGTGGCACAGGGCACAGGGTCCCCGGGGAGTTACGCCCAAGACATCAGCTGGGGTTGTGCTCGTAAGGGGTTCACTGGGGCAGGGGATTGGGGGGAAGGCCCTTCCAAGCCACTCGTGGGACGGATGGCCAGTGGCCTCAGTGCCTCCACATTCAGGCCCCCCAGGGGGAGCGGGGCAGGGGAGGGTGGCTCCTGGACCACCATCGATGGGGGTGTCAGGATCAAGGTAGCTCCGCTGGCCTCACCCAGAAACCGAGCCACCTGAGAAAAACAAGGCTGCAGGTCCTCAGTCACTAGCAGTCCCCTCCGCTCTGCATTCTGTTGCATAGAAGCCAGCTGCGTGGCCCAGAGAGGAGAAGGCGGCTCATGTTTCCAAGGGATAGAGTCGAAGCAGCCCGAGAGAGTCACGTTCATCCCCATCACTAAATGGGCGCATGTCCTCCCAGCTAGCCTGACTCTGAGAGCAGCACCATCACAGCAAATCTCGGGGAGACGCCACCAAGGAGGGAAGGACGAGCTCTCCTGCACCCATTAAGGAGCTTGTCATTTTTTAAACATTGTATTATTTATTTTATAACTGGAATGTTGCCCTTTCTGGCCATCTGCCCCCATTTTGTCCATACCCTGCCTCCCAAGTGGTCAAAATGATGCTTCAGCCAGGTGTCGCGTTCCTTCTACAGGTCTTGGCACAGTCAAATGGTGTGTGGAGGTGTGATGGCATCTGCTATGGGTATGGCCCATGGAGGCAGCAGGCAGAGAGAGGCAGCCTTGCCTTTAAAGTTTCTTTTCCCGACAAGAAAGTTACTAAGTAGATCAACACAACTATACTCTACAAATATAGTCATCCCCGAATTCACTTTTTTTTTTTTGACAGACAGAGATCACAAGTAGGCAGAGAGAGAGAGGGGGGAGGAAGCAGGCTCCCCGCCGAACAGAGAGCCCGATGCGGGGCTCGATCCCAGAACCCTGGGACCATGACCTGAGCCGAAGGCAGAGGCTTTAACCCACTGAGCCACCCAGGCGCCCCCCTGAACTTCACTTTTGACAGAAGTATCTGGAGTATGCCACCTAGAACTAACAAGAGCCTTCTGTATATAGTGTATGGGAAATAGTGTCTTCACGCTTTATGGAGGATAGGTATCGCTCTGGGCACAAACTAATAAAGGACTTAAATTTCCAGGTGCATCAGCCAATGCCCGGATCTGCGGGCATCGGGGACTGCATAGACATCATCCAGTCCTTACCCGACGATGACCCTCCGGAGCTCTTAGGGCTGCACCCTGAGGCCAGCCGAGGCTGCAGGGAGATGCAGGGCCAGATGTTCATCGACAATCTCATCGCCATGGAACCAAGAGCTACAGCCATTGCCAGCCTCATGATCAGGTAAGCACTCACAGGGAGAAGTGTGTGGTTGGAAATCATTAAATAGTCCCAGGGAAGAATTAAATATTCCGTGAATATTTTATAACTTGAAGAGCTACAATGCCACACTTACAGGTAAGTCTAAAATACAGCGTAGGGGAGCCTGGGTGGCTCAGTGGGTTAAAGCCTCTGCTTTTGGCTCAGGTCATGATCTCAGGGTCCTGGGATCTGCCCCACATCGGGCTCTCTGCTCAGTGGGGAGCCTGCTTCCCCCTCTCTCTCTACCTGCCTCTCTGCCTCCTTGTGATCTCTGTCTGTCAAATAAATAAAATCTTAAAATAAAATAAAGCATAAAACGTAAAATACAGTCTAAAAATATAGAGATGAAATTCCCCAAATGACACAGAGGCACAGAGACACCCGGGAGCATACACGCATGCATGTACACACACACACACACAAATACAATTACCAAGCATGGTAAACCTTTGTGGAATGAGTGGTCATACTCTACCTAGTGAGTGGCATTTTTAAACTGAATTTGTTTTGACGTGAAATGCCACGTTTACTTCTCTAGGATGGAGAAAGATACCCGTCATAATAAGTAAGAGGACAGCAGGGTCAAGAGGGGTTGGCTGTGCCCTTAGAGGTCTGTGGGGCTGATCCCTCTCCTAGCCACCCTGCCTCGGTACCCTTCCTCTGCTTATCCGTACATAGAGACAACACCTGTCTACCCATCCAGGCCATCGTGAGGCTCACGTGGTCTCACAGAGTCACCCAGACTCTCCAGGCTCATCAGCCTGTAACTAAGATAAGGTCGTATGTGTCAAGGTCACGACTGCCTGGGGTGAGCTCCCCAGCCAAGAGTGTTCCCGCTCTGCTCCCTCAGACCTGCTCAGAACACAGTGGCACATGCAGGCTCCACCTCTCTTCCTTCCTCTCTGGCTCTGGGTTCAAATCCCAGTTCCGCCACTTGGGGAAGTCAATTCAATCTTTTGTCTCGGATTCATCAAGTTTAAATTAGAAATCTCAATAGTACCTGGCAGGGCTATGCTCAGAATATGGGTTCCTTAAGAAAGTTCAGCTTAAAGATCTCGTCTTCCAATTTGCAAGTCTAACAGATTTTAACAAACATTTTTTTTTAACATCTTAATTTTATTTTTTTTCAGTGTCCCAAGATTCATTGTTTATGCACCACACCCAGGCCTTCATGCAATATGTGCCCTCCTTGTGAGCCTGGTGGTGGGTATTAACAAGCATTTTTAAGAGGTCTTTGAATAGTGTTTGGTTCAATCTACAAACTTATGCTTTCAAATATGCTAACATTCGTTATAAAGTTAGTACACTTCAGCCAGCTGACTGCCAAATCTTCTCGGGTCTTTTAAACAGTTGTTGGTTGTTGTTGTTTTTTTTTTTAAGATTTTATTTATTTATTTGACAGGCAGAGATCACAAGTAGGCAGAGAGGCAGGCAGAGAGACAGAGGAGGAAGCAGGTCCTCCACAGAGCAGAAAGCCCCATGCGGGGCTCAATCCCAGGACCCCAGGATCATGACCTGAGCCTAAGGCAGAGGCTTTAACCCACTGAGCCACCCAGGCGCCCCTTGAGTCTTTTAATAAGTCTTATAAATCTAATAATTAAATATGCTGGATCTTAAACTCTCTCATGTTTTTATTTATTTATTTATTTGAGAGACAGAGATAGAGATAGAGATAGCAAGAGAGACCATGAGCAGGGAGCAGAGGGAGAAGCAAGCTCCCACTGAGCAGGGAGCCTGATGTGGGACTCGATCCCAGGACCCTGAGATCATGACCTGAGCCAAATGCAAATGCTTATCCAACTGAGCCAGCCAGGCACCCCCAAAATCATAAATTCAAACGAATTTCTCAATTATCTATTTTAACTTGGAGTCCCAAAGCTGACCTTTTGGGGTTTTAAGAGCCCCAAATCTCTTAAATATCACAAATATTGAAAACACCAACACATACAGATTCCTCAGCACAAAACTATCGTTACTGTGATTCTGATTCCGTTAGTCTTGTCTACACCAGCTTCTAAGTCTTCCCCACGTTGAAAGATGCCAAACAAGGACCAGGGATGTCCCTGTGCAGGATGTGTGCGTCGTCCTTCTCAGGGTGCTTAAGGTTGGGAAAAACCCAAGCAAATAAATCAAAACAAATGGAAACCATAACATGAATTGATTCTTGTTGGCAACACTCATGGGATGCCTTGAACCCTGATTAGAGTCACCAAGACAGCAACATCTCCAAAGGCCTGTGAGGTGACAGCCCCATTGCCCACATCCCTGGGTTCCAACAATGTGTGCCCTCATGGACTCACGGACTCACAGACTCATAGACTGGGTGTCATGCTTCATCTGCTCTGCAGGATCCCTGGGAACACTGGTTCCACCTGGAGCTGCCATGGTCTCCCCTCGGTGCACAGGTGGCCTCGCTCTAGATAACTAGTAGGCATGACCCGTGCACAGGGGGCCCCAATCTAGATAACTACCCTGTGACCTCACCGCAGGCCCCTCCTATAAAAGCTGAGGCTTGAGGCCTGGGTTTTGTGGAGAACAGCTGCCTACGGTCAGGATCATCCCTCCATGGGTCCCCCAACAGTAAGTCACCCCGAAAAAAAGTTTTCCTAGTCTGGAAGGTACTTGACTGACCCTCCCCCACCTTCTAACAGGCTCTTAGTTTACACTTGTATTTTTTTCCACGGGAAATGCTGTACTGTTAGTGTCCTCCTGTCTGTGGGCTACAAAACTCCTATTAAAAGGCTATCTGAGGACGCCTGGGTGGCTCAGTGGGTTAAAGCCTCTGCCTTCTGCTCAGGTCATGATCCCAGGGTCCTGGGATCGAGCCCCGCATTGGGGGGGCTCTCTGCTCAGCAGGGAGCTGGCTTCTCCCCCCACCCACCCCCCCGCCTGCCTCTCTGCCTACTTGTGACCTCGGTCAAATAAATAAATAAAATATTTTTTAAAAATAATAAGGAAAGAAAGAAATAGCTATCTGATTGGGTCTCCGCTACAGCTTTGGCTGACTGGTGATCCCTTCCAAGGTCATTCCACTGACACAAAATGGACATAGTGGAGCTCTCACTTCACAATAGAAAATGCCCTATTTACAACAAGGAAGGAGAGCCACACACAGAGAGGAGGTCGCTGGAAACCTCCCGGTCTGCCCCCAGAATGTCCGCCTCACCCCCCGCACCTCCTGCACTCCTCCCCGGTTCTCGCGCGCTCTGAGTCCTCAAATCCGCCCGTCAGAGATGAGACCACCGGAAGGGGCTGCTTCTCGTCCGCACATGCGTCGGTTTATCCACGTCCCTCTGGTCATTCTGGGAGGCTAATTCGGCTGCCTTTACTCAGAACATACTAGAAACTTCTGTGTGAGCAGGCTTCAAGTTCCCATTCGCTGTAACGAGCTCGGTGGGAGCAAACACTTGCCCTCCGGCGACGTCTGCGTATTGACCTCTTCTGACGCACCCCGCATGCATCCCATCGAGTCACCCTACTTGCAAGTCAGAAACGAAGGTTTTCCTACAGTTTCGTCCTGCGCTGCACGTGGCTATGGCTCCCAGACTATCGCTTACCTCGGGGGGTGGGGGGGCGGGGGTCTCCTGTCACGCTAACACGTGTGCCTGCTTGTCTTCCTTCTGCTGGTGGCCCTTAAAGCATGCGCGGTCGGGGAGGCAGAGTAGACAAGGAAATCTCAGAGCTTTAAAAACACATGCGCTTGTAAACGTCTGCAGTGCAGCGGGCAGTTTTCTCCTCTGTAGCGTGGGACAACCTATGCCGTCTGCGTCCCGTGGCTCTGTGGCCCTGCGGCTGTGCTGGCCTCGGTCGGGCCCCACCGGAGGGCTCTCCCGGTTCGGACAGGTCTGTAGCTCATTCTCCTCCTAATTCTCTCTGCAGTCCTGAGCAGAGTAATGACGACCTGGTGATGGAAATTCTATCTGACATGAGAAAGCGGCTGCCAATGTCTGTGGAGAAGGAGGAATGTTCTGGAACTCCCAGCACATTGAAGTGCATCATCTCCAGCCCCATTTGGGAGTTTCTTTACAAAAATATCCAAGGTAAGCAGAGGATGGCGGGAGGCAGGGCGGGGTACAGGCCCACAGGACCCTGGGCAGCCCGGCTTGAGGGGGGTGGCAGTGTTGGGCAGCAGCAACGGGACCTGGTCAGTTGTCCGCATCCACATTTTCACCCTGGAAGGAAAGTTCATCTGGGAACCTGGTGCCACGCGGCAGTCTCTACGGACAGCACTGTTGCCAAGTCTGGACCACAGTCGGCCGGCGAGGGCTGCTGCCACACCTGGAACCCATGCTTTCTCATTCGGCCTGAACTCGAGAATGCATCCGACATTTTTTAGTGGTTAAAGGAAAAAAAACAAAAACAAAAACGATGAGAGAAGACTATTTTCAGCACAGAAGTTTTATATGAAATTCCAGTTTGAGTGCCCACAAATAAAACTGCATTGAACAGCTGTGCTCACTCATTTTCATGCGTGGGCACCTGCGTTCACATGACCAAGGCTGTCCTGAACAGTGGCGACAAGGGCAGGAGGGCCACAGAGCCTGTCCCAGTCACTGGTTCTTTGCCCAAAAAAAAAAAAAAAAAAAAAAAAAATGCGTCTCAATCCCTGGACACATGAAGTTCCTTTGATTTTCAAAGCCTTCATTTTTCCATGGAAAACCTCATTATATCTGAAAACCTCATTTTCTTTCTGTTTGAATCCAGGCTATGACCCCCTTATCCACTGCGTCTTGCTAACTTTTCTGAGCCAAGAAATTGAGCGGTTTGATAAGTTCTTACTGGTTGTGCATAAATCTTTGAAAGACCTTCAACTTGCCATAAAAGGGGAGATCATCCTCACCCAAGAGCTGGAGGAAATATACAACTCTTTCCTTAGTGAGCGAGTACCTACGCTGTGGCAGGTAAGCCCTACTCGTCCCGGCTGGCTTGCCGGTGGCCATGAACCGTGGCTGCAGCGAAATATTCCGTCGCCACGAAAGACATTGACCTACTTGTGATGTGAGTACATATGAATTTACCGGCAATTCCGCTTAGACATTATTAAATTGTAAGCCTCAGAAAATGATGTCATTGTAAAGATAGTAAAAGCTATACACATATGTGCACATATATGTGCTTATAAAAACACATATATGCCTCAGATTCAAGATACCCAAATGAAAGTTTTGGGAGAAAATGCACGAAGAATCCCTAACAGTGGCTGCCTGACGTGAGGGAAACTTGAGGGTCTTATCGTTTCGTGTATCATTGTATCTAACTGTACTGCTTTAACTTTTTAAAATCCTACTCACGTCTTTATTCCAGTATAAGTGGCATACAGTGTCAGATTAGCTTGGGCTGCAAAGGATAGTAATTCCACAGTCTCCGACATTACTCAGTGCTCCTCAGGATAAGTGTCCCCCATCCCCCCCACCTCTGTCCCCTCTGGTGACCCGCAGTGTGTTCTTCATAGTTAAGAGTCTATTGTTTTTGTTTTAATATTTTATTTGAGAGAGAGTGCATGCGTGCACATGAGCAGGGGGAGTGGCAGAGGGAGAGAAGCAGGCTCCCCGCTGAGCGAGGAGCCCAATGCAGGGCTCGATCCCAGGACCCTGAGATCATGACCTAAGCTACCCAGGTGCCCCAAGAGTCTGTTTTTTTTATTTGTCTTTTTTTTTTTCCTGGAAGCTGGGAACCTGTTAGGTCCTGGGCTTTTGGTTTTGGGGAACATTTTGATTTAATTACCAGCAATTAAATTGAATCCGTAATCTGTTGAAATTTTCTATTTCTTCCTGATTCAGTTTTGGGAGGTTTTATGTTCCAAGAAATTGATCCATTTCTTCTAGTTTGTCCAATCTGTTGGCATATGACATAATCTCTCATAATCCTTTGTTATTTTATGGTGCTGGTTATTCTTTCATTAATTTATTGGACCATTTGAGTTCTCTCTTTCTCTTTGAGGAGTCTGGGCTAGTTTTATCAATATTATTGATCTTTTCAAAAATCAAGCTCCTGGTTTCACTGGTCTGTTCTACTTCATTTATTTCTGCCCTAATCTTTATTTCCTTCCTTCTACTGGTTTTGAGTTTTATTTGTTCTTTTTTTCCTGCTCCTTTTAGGTGTATGTTTAGGTTGTTTGAGATTTTTCTTGAGGTAGCTGTGTTGCTATCAACTTCCTTCTTGGAACAGATTTTGCCGCCCCCTAAACAGCTATATATTAATTTTCATTTGTCTCCATGTATCTTTTTATTTCCTTCTTGATTTCTTGGTTGATCCATTCAATTTTTTAGTAGCACATATTTAACATTCCTCTATTTGTGTTCTTTCCTGATTTTTTTTCTTGTAGTTAATTTCTAGTTTCATAGCACTGGGGTCAGAAAAGATGCATGGTAGGACTTCAGTCTTTAAGTTTGCTGAGACTTGTTTTGAGGCCTAATATGATCTACTCTGGAGAATATTCCACATGCACTCAAAAACCATGTGTATTTTGATTCGAATAGATCTGTGAGATCCTCTGGTCCATGTGTCATTCAAAACGGCTATTGCCTTATTGATTTTCTGTTTGGATGATCCATCCACTGATGTAAGTGGGGTGTTAAAGTCCCCTAATATTGAACCCTCCTACACTGTTGGTGGGAATGCAAGCTGGTGCAACCACTCTGGAAAACAGCCTTTTTGAGGTTCCTCAAAAAGTTAAAAATAGAGCTGCCCTATGACCCAGCAATTGCACTACTGGGTATTTACCCTAAAGATACAGACATGGTGATCCATAAGAGAGTCTTAATCTCACAAAACAACTGAGGGTTGCTGGGGGGAAGGGGTTAGGGAGAGGGTGAGGGGGTTATGGACATTGGGGAGGGTATGTGCTATAGTGAGTGCTGTGAAGTGTGTAAACCTGGTGATTCACAGACTTGTACTCCTGGGGCTAATAATACATTATATGTTTATTAAAAATTTTTAAAAATTATTTTTTTAAAATCCCCTAATATGATCAATTTCTTCCTTTTAGGTTTATCAGCTCCTTTATGCATTTGGGTGCTCTGATGTTGGGTGTATAAATAATTATAATTGCTGTATCTTCTTGTAGGATTGTCCTCTTGATGATTATATAGTGTCCTTCTTTGTCTCTTGCTACAGTCTTTGTTTTAAAATCATTTTATTCAATATAAGAACTGTTAACCTTTTCACTTTCTTTCTTTTTTTTTTTTTAAACTTGAGAGAGCGAGAGCACAAGCAGGGGGAGCCGCAGGCCGAGGGAGAAGCAGACTCCTCGCTGAGCAGAGAGTCAGACGTGAGGCTTGATCTCAGGGTCCCAGGATCATGTCCTGAGCAGAAGGCAAACACTTAACCCAAAGAGCCACCCAGGCACCCCTGTCCCTTCACTTTAAATCTGCAGGTGTCTTTAGGACTGAAATGAGTCTCTTGTAGGGCCGCATATTCACAGGTCTTGCTTTTTTATCCATTTTGTCACCCCATGTCTTTTGATTGGAGCATTTTGTCCATTTACATTCACAGTAATTATTGATGGGTGTGCATTTCTTGCCATTTTGTTGCTCATTTTATGGTTGTTTTTGTAGTTCCTCTCTGTTCCTTTCTTATGCTTTCTTTGTTGGTTTTCTTCAGTGATATGCAAAAAAATGAAGAGAGAAATCCAAGTATATCTATTACCAGTCATTTTAGGGTTTTCTTTTTAATAGGGGAAGGGGCAGTAGGAGAGAGAGAGAATCTAGAGAAGGCTCCATACCCAGCGCACAGTCCAACATGGGGCTAAGTCATGACCTCATTTCATTGAGATGAAATGAAGAGTCTGATGCTTAACTGACCCAGCCCCCCAGGCGCCCCTCTATTACCAGTTTTTGATTTCTGGTTACCATTCAGTTTGTATATAACATCCTATGTGTTTAGGAGTCCGTGTTAAGTTGATGGTCACCTAATTTTTTCTTAAGATTTTACTTATTTGTTAGAGCAAGCACAGACAGTGGCAGGCAGAGGCAGAGGGAGAAACAGGCTCCCTGCCGAGCAAGGAGTCCGATGTGGGACTCCATCCCAGGACACTGGGATCATGACCTGAGCCAAAGGCAGCCACTTAACCAACTGAGCCACCCAGGTATCCCGATGGTCACTTAATTTTGAGCCCATTCTAAAAGCACTAAATTTTTACTCCTCCCCATGATTTAGGTATTATGGTGTCATGCTTTATACTCTTATTTTGTGAGTCCCTTAGCAGCTTTTTACACATATACTTATTTTTGCTGCTTTTGTGTTTCCTGCTTTTGCATTTCCAGTTGGAGTCCCCTTTGTCACTTCTTGTAGGGCTGGTTTAGTGGCCAGAATTCCTTTCATTTTGGGGAAATTTTTGATCTCTTCTGTTCTGGATGCTAGCCTTGCTGGATAGAGTATTCTTGGCTGCAGATTTTTACTCTTAGCACTTTGCAGGCCATATGGGGGAGCAGCAAGACATAATCAAAGTGTCTGCTGAAAAATTCACTGAGAGTCTCATGAGGTTTCCCTTGTTTGCAACTGTTTTCTTTCCTCTGCTGCTTTTAAAATTCTCTCTGGATCACTACTTTCATTTACTCTGTGTCTTGGTGCAGATCTCCTTGCGTTGGTTTTGTTGGGGGTTCTCCATGCCTCCTGGATCTGGATTTCTGTTTCCTTCCCCAGATTCGGGAAGTTTTGGGCTGTCATTCAGGTAGCTTCAGTATTATTTCTTCAAGTAAATAGACTCTTATGCACAAGAATTTCCTCTTTTCTTTCTCCTTCTGCGATCCCAATCATGCAACTGTTCTTATCCTTGACAGTGTTGCCAAGCTCCCTGGTCTATTCTCCACCGCCCCCCCCCCACTCCCCTCTCTCTCACCTGCGCAGCTTGATTACTTTCCACGACTCTGTCCTCCACATTGCTGATCTGTTCTGCTTCTTCTAGTCTACTATTTACTCCATCTGGTGTACTTTTAATTTCATCTATTGAGTTCATCTCTGATTGGTTCTTTTCTATGTTTTCTGTCTTTGTGGAGGGTCTCACTGAGGTCTCCCCGCTTTCCTCAAGTCCAGCATTGGTATGACCATTACTTTATATTCTCTATCAGGCATGTTACTCCTTTCCAGGTTTCACTCAGATTTCTTGCTGTGATTTCCTCCTGTTCTTTCATTTGGGACACATTCCTTTCTCTTTTGTCAACTCTGTGTCTGTTTCTCTGGGATAGGAAAGTCAGCTACATCTCCTGCACTTGGAAGTGGAGGTCTGATAAAGAGGAGGTCCCACAATGCTGTGTCCCTGGTCCCCCGAACCTGGTACTTCAGGGCCTCTCCTCTGTGTGTTGTAGGCGCCTTCCTGTTGTGGCCGAGCTGTGTTTGCCTTCAGTCCTGCCTGCGATGGCTCTCTGCCTGTTGGGGGCAGAGTCTGGTCCCTGTAGCCTTAGTGGGCCAGTCAGGGGCTGCCCTGGGCTTGAGTTGAGTCAGACCAGGCATTTACCAGAGATGAAGTAGCCCCAAACTGCAGGCATTTTCCCTGTGTTGTCCCCTGAGCTTTTGGTGGTGGGCGGGGCCTGCAGTCAGACCAGCTGCCCACCCCCAGCCCACTGCTGGGGTCAGACTGGCCTGTGGTTCTCCTCCCCTCTCCCTGGAGTGGGGCTGGCCCCATCTGGGCTGCTTGCACACTCAGCCCAGAGCAGGGCTGGTCCCTGTCTGGAATGGATGCACTTCTGCCAACGGACCATCGGAGCAAGGTGGATCCACTACATGTACGTGGGCAGGGGCGCGGGTGCTTGGTCTGTGCGCCTCTGCTGTGGGAGGGGAGCTGTGCTGGAGGACGGGCTGGAGAGGGTGTGTGTGAAGAAGATCGGGGAGGGAACCCCGGCTGCGCTGCGCTGCGCTGCCAGCATCCTCGGTGGGGAGCAAGCCAGTTGTGCTGCTCCCAAAGGTGTCTGTAGGCTGGGGGAGCGAGATTGGGGCTTGCCAGCCCCTTCGTTCCTGGAGGGCTCTCCCCAGGATCTCTGTCCCTCCCTCACAGGCTCTGTGATGAGTAAACAGCTTTGAGTGCTTCAAACCAAGGCTTCTGTGCTCTATCTCCCACAGACTGCTGTTCTGTCCCTTTAAGGGCCATTCCCCTCACCCTTCAGGCTCTCCCAGAGACAGGCTTTCTGATTTGTTTTTTGTTTTAAGTTCCCGGTGTTAAGCCCCAGTGATGGTTAGAAGTCACAAAGTTAGGCCCTTCTGGTTTCCAGAGCCAAACGTTAGAATTTGTTTTACCTATGTGGGTCTCCCACACCTTGGGTGCCTGGGGTGGGGTCTGTTCCCCTTCCCTGTCTGCACCTGCTGCATTCCTCCCTCCCGTGGGTGGTCTGCAGGCCCTCACAGACCCTTGCCAAGTCCATCCTTGCAATCCATGAATTACATCTTTGAAAATTTGCCTCCCCGTTAGAAATTAAAGATTTTTTTAAGGCTTTATTTATTTTTACAGAGAGAGCAAGAGTGTGCACAAGCAGGGGGAGGGGCAGACGCAGAGGGGAAAGCAGGCTCCCTGCTAAGCAGGGATTTTCCCCATGTGGGGCTCCATTCCATGATGCTGGGATCATGACCTGAGCCAAAGGCAGACGCTTCACCCACTGAGCCACCCAGGCGCCCCTAGAAATGATTAAAGATTTTAGAGACTGAATACAAGTCAGGGGGAGTGGCAGAGGGAGAGAATCTCCAGCAGGCTCTTTGCTGAGCAGGGAGCCCGTGATGGGGCTCGAGTCTCACAACCCATGAGATCATGACCTGAGCCAAAATCACAAGTTGGACGCACCACTGACTAAGCCACCCAGGTGCCCCTAAAAATTATTTCTGACCCTAAAATTGCACTCCTGGTGCTTTGAGAGTCACTTACACACTTGTACAGAGGGTCAAAAAATTTCATTCCCCCATATGCATATTCCCAGCCGAGACCAAAAAGGTGACATTCTGTTTTCTTCTCACAATCTGTTTAGTGCTACATTTTTCACATTTTTGTGCTTTTTGTTGGCGATTTTATTGCTTCAACAGCTCCCAAGTGTAGTGTTGGAGGGCAGTGTAGTCTTCCTGCACAGAAGGCTATGATGTGCTTTATGGAGAAAATACAGGTTCACTCGTAAATTCTACTGCTATTGGCCATGGGTTCAGTATTTATGAATCAATACTATATAGAGGTCTTTAAACACCAAATGCACATAAAACCAGATGATTTATTGACTGGGTGACAGGTGACCAAGAGCAATAGTTCAGCATTCACTAATGTAGTGTTCACAGAAACTGACCTACTACAAATGAGAATCAGCTGTGTGTGTGTGGTGAGAACTGGAACAAAACATACAGAAAAATTTTCGTGGGGTGACAGCATTCTGAGTGATTTTTTTTTTTTTTTTGCTGCCCCATCCTTTCTATGTTTTCATACTTCTGCAATGAGAATATGTTGCTTATTAGAGGTAGAAAAACATTGAATGACACTTTCAAATTAAAAATTACAAACAGAAGATGAAACGGTTACTGGGACTTAGCCTTAAGCAGAAAAACAAGTGTTAGAAACAGAAAATTTATTAGAAAAGGAATAAAATCAGCCATGAAGTTCTGGTAGCAGGAAGGAGGAAATAAGTAAGGATTGCTGAAAAGGGAACATGGTGTTGAACACAAAACCACTGCTCCAGAAGCCGGATTCCCCCTTTGAGCCAGCCTCCCCTCAAACCTTGACTCTCACATGAGATGAAACACCAGACACATTAAAGGATGCTTAACCTCCGTTGTCATCAGGAAAATGCAAATCAAAACCCCAGTGAGCTACAATTTCGTGCCCACCAGAATGAGCAGAACCAAAAAGGGAAATGAGAACCAGCAGTGCAGGGACAGGAGAGACGGGAACCTGCGTGTGCTGCTCCTGGGCATGGGAAACGGTGTGGTCACTTCGGAATCTGTAATTTCCTCAAAATGGTAAATAGCATTACCATTTGACCCAGCAATTCCACTCCTAGGTATATACCCGAGAGAAATTACAACCTAGCCACACAAAAACTTGCCCTGAATGTTCGTAGTGGCATTATTCATAATAGCGAGAAGACAGAAACCACAGCATTCCTGACGAACAGACGAACGATGTGGTAGGTATGTAGATCGCATCCCTACGCACCAGCACGTGTACACGGCAGATGGCCACCCATCAAAAGGACAGACGTACTGACATGTGCTACCGCACAGACGAACCTTGAAAACCATGCACATATGGTAGGGTTACATTTCCAGGAAGATTCCAGAACAGACAAATCCCTAAAGACAGAAAGTAGATTAGGGATTGCCTAGACAAGGTGGAAAGGCCAGTCCCAGAGTAGCTCTGGGAGAAGCTGAAGTAGGAAGAGAAAAGGGCTGGTCTGGACAATACCAGCACGAAGGGGAGGGAAGGAGCAGCGGAGCCAGTGCGGAGAACTAGAGAGGAAGTTAGGCTAGAAAGCGGTGACGGAAGCCAGGGCCAGAAGGATGGCAGAGGTGACCTGCAGAGAACGGGTGCAGAGCAGGATGGGTGCGAGGAGTGAGGGCAGGCTCAGGAATAGGAAAAGTAGAAGTTGCTGGAGACCCCTGAGGAAGGACCAAAGGCAACAGGTTCAGAGTCCGCGGGAAGAGGGGCCAGGAACCAGTGCATTTGTCAAGAAACCGGACCGTGAAGAAAAAGAGGTCATGGGGCAAGGGCTGAGGGGCCTTTCTTCTCCCCCACTGCAAGGAGGATTTTTTAACTTTATTGAGGAATGATTGACAGATACAATTGTGTATGTTGAGAGTATACTGTGTGATGATTTGATAAACCTTGTAGAGTGATTGCCAAGATCAAGATCATGAAAGTGGCCATCACAGGTAACAGAGTTAACTCTGGTTTAGGGTGTGTGCTGGTGAGGATGCTTATGACCTCCTCACAGCAATGTCTGAGCTCCTCAGCAGGTTCTTATAACTGAAAATCTGTGCCCCGACCAGCATCACCCCCATTTCCCCCTCCCCCACCCCCAGCAACTACCAACCCATTCTCTGTCTCCACAGAAATGGCTTTTCTTTTTTTTTAGATGCCACATGGAAGCGATACCACATTTATCTTCTTTTTTTATTTTTTTAAGATTATTTATTTATTTATTTGACAGAGAGAGATCACAAGTAGGCAGAGAGAGAGGAGGAAGCAGGCTCCCTGCTGAGCAGAGAGCCCAATGCGGGGCTCGACCCCAGGATCCTGGGATCATGACCTGAGCTGAAGGCAGAGGCTTTAACCCGCTGAGCCACCCAGGCGCCCCGCACATTTATCTTCTTCTGTCTGGCTTACCTCACTTAGCATCAGACCCTACGAGCTCAGCCGCGATGTTGCACATGGCATGATTTCCTTCCATTTTCATGGCTGAGTAATATTTGATTGTATGTATATGCCATATTTTCCTTTTCCCATCATTCATCAAAAGACACTTAGCTTGTCTCCGTATCCAGGCTCTTGTGAATAAAGCTGTGACAAGCACAGGACAGCAGATTTCTCTTCACAACACGGGTTTCCGTTCCTTCGTGTACACTGGTGGAAGTTCACGTGGTAGTTCAAGTTTTCATTGTCGAGGAACTACCATACTGTTTTCCATAATGACAATCATTTTAGGGGCACCTGGGACACTCATTCAGTTAAGGATCTGACCCTTGGTTTCAGCTCAGGTCATGATCTCAGGGTCATGGGAACTGACCCCTGCCTGGGGCTCCACGCTCAGCACAAACTCTACTTGAGATTCCTCCCTCTCCCCACTCATGCAGGTACGTTTGCTCTCTGTTTCTGAAATAAAATAAATGAACCATTTTCAATTCCTGGCAACAATGTGTAAGGGTTTTCTTTTTCCACATTGTCACCAGTACTTGTCATCACCTGTCTTTTAATGAAAACCATCCTAACGTGTGGGGTGACATCTCCTTGTGGTTTGGTTTGTGTTTCCCTGGTAACTAGTCATGTGAACCACCTTCTAATGGACCTGTTGGCCATTCGTATCTCTTCCTTGGGAAAAGGTTTCTTCAGGCCCTTAGCCCATTTTTAAATTAGGTTGTTGTTGTTTTGCTGTTGAGTTAGATGAGGGCTTTCTATGTTTTGGATTTAACCCCTTCTCAGATAGGTGACTTGTGAATATTTTCTCCCATTCTGTACACTGCTTTTCTAGTTTACCAGCTGTTTCCTTTGCTGTGTAGAAGGAATATAATCTCACTTGTTTATTTTAGCTTTTGTTGACTGTGCTCTGATATCTTATCCAAGAAATCATTGCCAAGACCAATGCCAAGGATCTTTTTTCCATATGTTTTCTTCTAGAATATTTATGGTTTCAGATTTCACATTTAAGTCTTTGATCCACTTCTACTTCTGTGAGTGGTATAAGATAGGGATCCTACGTCATTGTCTCGCACGTGGATATCCTGTTTTCCCAGCTTCGTCTGTTGAAGAGACTATCCTTACCCCAGTTTGTGTTCTTAGTACCTTGTCAAGATCAGTTGACCATACATGACTGGGTTTATGTCTGGGCTCTCTATTCTGTTCCACTGGTCTCTATGCCTATTTTTATGCCAGTACTGTTATTATTTTTATTACTACAATGTTGTAATAGAGCTTAACATCAAGAAGAATGATGCCTCCAGCTTTGATCTTCTTTTTTAGAATTTCTTTGGCTATGTGGGGTCTTTTGTAATTCCATAAAATTTTAGGAAACTTTTTCTATTTTTGTGAAAAATGCATTGGGAATTTTAATCAGGATTGTGTTGAATCTGTAGACATTTTCACAATGTTCTTCCAACCCAAGAAGACAGGAAATCTTTCCATTTGTATCTTCCTCAAGGTCTTTCACCAATTTTGTACAGTTTTTAGTGTGTAGATCTTTTACCTCTTTATTCCAATTTAGTCCCAAGCATTTTGTCATTTTTGATGCTATTGAAGATAGGATTGCTTTCTTAATTTCTCTTTCGGATAGTTTGGTGATAGTTTTTTGTTAGTTTGTTGTAGAAATGTGACTAATTTCTCTATTGATTTTATATCCTGCAACTTTGCTGAATTCATTTATTCCAGCAGGTTTTTTAAATCTTTAGGGTTTTCTATATATAAGATGATGTCCTCTGCAGAGACAGTTTTACTTCTTCCTTCTGAATTTGCACACTTTTAATTTCTTTTTCTTGCCTAATTGCTATGGCTAGGGCTTTCTATACTGTGTTGAATAGAAATAGTGAGAGCAGACATCCTTGTCTTGTTCTTGATCCTAGAAGAAAGGCTTTCAACCTTCCACCGTTCAGTATGATGTTACCTATGGGCTTGTCATATGTGGCCCTTATTATGCTGAGGAACATTCTTTCTATACCTAATTTGTTGCAGGGGGGTGTATTTTTATCATGAAAGGTTGTTGAATTCCATCAAATGCTTTTCCTGCAGCTGTCGAAGTGATCATATGATTTTTGTCCTTCATTCTGCTTATGTGGTACATCGCACTGACTGATTTGCATGTGTTGACCCATCCTTGCATCCCGGGGTGAATCCCACTTGATCATGGTTTGTGATCCTCTTAATGTGTTCCTGAATTGCTAGTATTTTGTTAAGGAATCAAACAGGTAGGATTGAGTGTTGGGTGGCTGTGTGTTTAGGACAGAAGCGCATGTAATACACAGGGCACAGAATGGAAAGCTGAAGCTACAGCAGAGAGGAAATGCCCCAGAAAGGCTTTGCAGAACTGGAAGGAGGAGTGGCAGTTCACTAGTGGTGGGTGCGTTTATAGGATTTGGTATAGGGGAAGGCTGGGAGTTGAAATTGCTCACTTCTAATGGCAAGTAAATTAAGCTTCCCAGAGAAAGGGAAAGGGGCAGATCGAAAGACTTGAGATAGAGGAAAGCCTTCAGCCAGGATGGAAACAACAGGTGTTTTGTCCAAAGCACAATTAGGATAATGCTGCTTTCCCCCGGTATTAGTTTCCCATTTCTCGTGTGCCCTCAGCTAGAAAATGGCGCCCTCTACCAAGTTACTTCTCCCTAGAAATTGAGTACATTACCAAAGTTCGCAGATATGTTTCTGATAACCTCAAAGATAAGTCTTTTTTAAAAAAATGCTGTGCCTGTCTCTGAATTCCAACAGAAACATGCCTACATGTCCTGTAAGGCACTGAGTTCCTGGGTTAATGATCTCATCCAGCGAGTGAATTTCTTCAATACTTGGGCCAAAATGGCTTACACCGCGATACATCATCGGTATGCATGAAAACCACTTTGCGTCTCTTCCTTGTCTGGGCTTGGGGCTTCATAGCTTACCACATCATTTCATATGCTTGGTCTTTGGGGTTCTCAGAGCAGCATGAGAAGTTAGCAGAGGGGAGGGGACGGTTGTCTTCAGCTTAGGATGGGGACCTGGACACACAGGGTGCTGGAGGTCCTGTCTGCAGTCCATCCATTCCAAGGGACAGACAGGCCCAGACCTGGTGCCTGTCTCCTTCTGTTACTCTATGCTGTGTCCTGGGAAACTAGCAGGGGGGATGGGAAAGGAAATGAAAATCCATTATGTGTCATTTTTAAACATGTGTAATACATAAATCAAAATCATTTGAACATGAGAGCAGCTGACACTCCTGGAGTGCCTCTCCCACGTCCTCACATAGTTGTCATCAAGGGCCCTGTGACACGCAGGAGGGGCACTATCTTTCATCATCCTAGCTGCAGATGTGAGCAAATGGGGGTACCAGACATTGAGTAGCTGGCCCAGAGATTTGCCCCCAGAAAGTGGGAGTATTGAGATTAGAACCCAGAAAATTGGGTTCCAGAGTCTGTCCAAACTCCCTCTTGTGCCGTGTAACTCTGAGTGCTGGGTCATGTCCTCTTTGAGAAACCAGCAACTCTGGAATAATCCAGATTCCTCGGGGCACAGCCAGGAACACCTGCAGATCAGCACCCCTCATCCCCCAAATCTATGGCTGACTGGCACGTGCAAACCACAGCCTGTCCCCCCTCAAGTGCAGGATTGGGTCCCAAGTAGGGGGAGCTTGAGATGAAAGGGGAAGGCAGGGCCTGGGAGGGACGGTCACAGGAACCCATGTGATGGCCGTGCCCTTGACCTCTCGCCGTGCCCCCCCACACTCTGCCTCCAACAGGTATATGAAATTCGTCACAACCTGGCAGCATTCCACGCCATCATCTGCCCAAGCCCCCAGATACCCTGACACGGAACACCGTGATTTCTTTGAAGGATTTCCTGCAAGATACTGGCTCCCAGCTTTCTTCTTTCCACAAGGTGAGTACGAGAGCCCAGGTGCGTCAGTACCCAGGCCCCCTGCTGCCGGCCTCCACCCTCCTCCCCTCCAGCATGAGAGCCCCAGGGCGGTCTCCCTGCCTCCCCGCAGGCTGAACCCAACCATCCCTGCCAGACCGCCCCTGCACCTTGCAGGGCCCGGAGGCCACTGATCTGTGGGGTCCGAGGCTGACCCCACGTCCCTCTCAGAGGCCGCACCCTCTTATCAGGACTCATGGGGGTGGCCTCCTGCCCATGGGAGGGAGTCGGTGCTTCGGCCATCGTGACTGAGTAACAAACGATGCTGGGTCTCAGGTGCCACACTCAGCAAAGCCTTTGGGCAGGAAAGAGACCTCCCAGCTGACCGCGGCCACCGGTCAGGCGTAATGCAGGCGTAATGGGGAGGGGGGGGGGCACGGGGGCAGTGCCAGCTCTGTCCTCACACCCCGTCGTATCCCAGCATCTGATTCAGCCCCTGACACCTAAAAATCTCTTGGCAAATACTTGGAGGATGATCGTCTCTCCGAGTGAATGTATGTGACCAAAGAAACAAAGGACTACTCCGGGGCGAACAAGGGAGGCTGGAAGCGGAGGTCAGGGAGGGCGACCAGGAGTAGCTTGCTGCCCGCAGGGGACGTCCAGGTGCCAGCGGCCAGGAGGACAGGACTGTGCCCTGTCACGGGCTCGCCAAGAGCCTGGGCCGCTCCGAGGACGTGGGGGACACAGGCTCATCATGTCCTGTGTGCTCGTACGGGCTCCTGCACGTCGCCATCCTCGTGCCCAGGGGAAAGCCACGGCACAGAGACATGAGGTGGTTTTCCCGGTCACACAGCCAGACGCACCCGCAGTGAGCTGGGAACATGGTGGGTCTGACTCGGAAACCCACGGTGTCTCCGCAGCACTGACCTGGGGGCCGCATATTTGTTAGAGCCGAAGGGCCCGATGCGAGAGGGGAAGAGCACACAAGGGAGGTGGAAGGTTCCCACAGCTCGAGCGCAAGCCCCACAGCAGGCAGGCGAACAGTGCAGGAGAAAGCTGGAACAGTGGGCATGGACTGGCTCTGGGGGGCACAGAGCACCCGCAGGGGAGTCTGCGCCCTCCTGTGGCCCCAGGGGCCTCCACCACATCACAGGCCAGGGAGGAGCATGGGTGGGGTCTGCTTGATTCTCCAGGTGGGACTTGGTGGTGGCCTGGAGGGGACCTGGAAAATAGTCCTAGATGGACCCCGAGGGAGCAGAGGGTTTGGAACAGCTCCCAGCTCTCTGGCCCGGACAGCTGGGTGGACACTGATGCCCTTTACTGCAGTCAGGGCACAGGGGAGGAGCAAAGTGATGAGCGGTGAGGCGACAGCCACCTGCAAGACAGAGATGCTGGGGGAAGACTACACAATGGCCAGTGAGAGGCTGGCTGTGCAGGGCTGGAGCTCGGGAGAGACGGGGGTCTCCACCGATGGTGGGGCAGCGACACGGAGCGCTCAGGCCACTGTGGGATGGCTGCGGCCAGCAGTGCAAGGACACTCACGGCCCCGGCCCCCTCTCCTGGAGCCTGCGGAGCTCCAAAAAGCCACGGAGGAGGACAGGAGCCACTCGGGCTGGCCAGTGCAACCCGAGTTACAGGGAATAGTTACAGGGAACTCGAAGAAAGGCTGTCTCAGGCAGGTGGCGGGTGCACAGAGGCCACATGAGGTGCCCAGAGCAGCAAGTAGAGGACACAGGCTGCACAGCAGGGGCTCGACTGCCCAGTGGAGGCATTGCAATTCCCTCTGTGAACACTGGTGTGGGGCAGGGGCATGACAAGAGTCAGAACTAGGATGGAATTCCTGAGGCAGGATGGATTAAACCAGGAGAGGAGCTGGCAGCAAGAACAGGGAAGAGGTGCGGGTAGGAGTGTTGGTACTGAGACGCAGAATGCAATCCCGACTTGACAGAGCAGCACAGAGTAGGTTCTAGGCTTGTGTGAATGGAAAGAAAGTCCAGTGGTTTGGCTTCAGGAATGGGTTGTTCCAGGTTACTACCCTGAGTTACTCTCAGCCTGCCTCCTCATATCCTAGCTCTGTTTCCACTGTCTCGGTCTCATTTTTCCCACCTGCACACAGCATTTCTCATGCAACTGAGGGGAGAAACAGTCACCACAGCTTAGCAGCTCCAGGGAAAACGTGCCTGCCTTTGCAAAGGGCCTGGAAGGCATTTCCTAGGAAAGATGCAGACACCCTCGGGTCTTGTACTCTCCCTGGGACCCAGCTTTGTTGCCAGGGGAATGACATACATCAGTGTCATTCTCCCTAGCCCCTGGGAACCCTTGGGGAGGACACAGCCCCTGATCCCCCCGACTCCCCAGGAACTGGCTGGTGTGTGCTTTTCTCCAAAGCCTTTCTTACTGCTGTGCTTCAAGACTATGGACGGTCCCAAGGAGTCTCTCTAGACACCCTCACCTTTACCCACCACGTGGCCTCGGATGCCACTGACATCAAAGACGAGGAGTTCTCCATAATCATCCAAAAGAACCTCAACATCGTCAGGAGAGCCTTTAAGGTACTGGCACACTTAAAACAGAGTGAGTGTCTGTCTGTCCATCCAGCCCCTCCCTCAGCAGCCCGCCGGTGGCCTTCCCCTGGGCTGGGTGCTCTGCAGGTCCTAAAGGTATGCGCAGATCCTTGTTTTTCCTTTCTTTTTTTCTTTAAGTGAATTTTTATTACTTTTTCCCACTTCTTTTAATGGTAAAATACATAGAATGTAAAACTTCTTAACCCAGTTCTAAGCATACAGTTCTGTGACATGCATGCTCCAAGTCCGTCTCTAGAACTTTCCTCAGTGTGGATCTGTGGAGAAGGTGAGCCAGTTCTCTGCGCTGTCCTCACAAGGACGTTTACCCTACTGGATCCAGACCCCACCCATGTGACTTCTTGTGACCCTAAATACCTCCTAGAGGTCTCATCTCCAAATACAGCCACACTGGGCAATGGGGCTTCACCACGGGGATCAGGGGGCTGGGGGGGTGGACAGGATGTTCAGTCCATAGCGGCACACTTCCTCTGCCAGCGGTCACCCGGGTTGCTCCCACACCATCTGTTGTGGAGAGTGCTTCCGGGAACTTGGGGGTGCAAGTGTTTGAATCCCTGCTCTCGAGTGATTTGGGTGCAAGTCTAGGTGTGAGACTGCGGGACCATTTGGCTAATCCTGTTAGAGCAGCTGAGCCAGTCTGCACTCCCGCCAGTGGCCCACAAGGGTCCCCTGCGCCCCACATCCTCACCAACACATAGTTTTCTGGGTTTTGACAGTAGCCGTCCCGGAGGATGTGAGGTGGTGTCCGCTGTGGTTCTGAGGTGTGTTTCCCCAGTGACAAGTGACGCTGAGCATCCTTCGTGCGCTCCTTAGCCATCCGTGCACCTCCTTTGGAGAAGGTCTAAGTCCTTTGCCTGTTCTTTTGCCACGGGTTTCTGCTGTTGAGTTATAGGAATTCCTTGTGCAGCCTGGACATTAATTTCTTACTGGACATGTGGCTTGTATGTTCCTTGGTCCTGCTCTGCACCTCTCTGCTCCAGGACCGCGTCCTCTGCTGCACGGACGTTGTTCATTGTGACGCAGGTGAAGCTCGATGTGTGTATTATTTCCTGTTACTGCGCTGCGGGTGCCATGGCCAGGAAATTGCCAACAGTGCCAAGTCACAAAGCTTTCTGGCATGTTTTCTTCTGATGAGTTTTATAGTTTAGGTCTTAAGTGGTCTTGGATCCATTTTGAGTTCATGGTCAATATGAACTGTGTGTGCTGAGGCCCGATTTTCCCAGTGCAGTTGGCACCTTACTGGCAAATCATTTGAACATATATGGGTTTGTTTCTGGGTTCTCTGTTCTGTCCCACTGCTCTCCATGTTCATCTTTTGGCCAATAGCAGTTTTGGTTACCGTCACTTTATCATAAGCTTTGAAATCAGAAAGTGTACTCAGTTGTCCTTGAGACTCCTTATGGAATGTAGGGTTGGATTTCTCTATTTCTGCAAAAATACTGGGACTTTGATAGGGATAGCACTGACTCTGTAATCACTGGGCGGTATTGACATGAGTGTGGTCTTCAAATCCATGACCTCCTTGTCTCTTTTGAAAACTGTCCTGTGCACGCTTTCTCTTCTAGACGAATTTGACACTGGGCTTATTATATTTCATTTATGCATAAATTCAGGGGAGAATTGCTACCCGTTTAATATTGAGCCTCTCCATATAGGAACATGGTTTGTCTTTCCCTTTATTCAGGTTCTGTTTCCTTCACACGTCTTAGGAATGTGTGGTTACAGTTTTCCTAAGTGTTTATAATTGTTGCTACTGAAAATAGGATTTTTAACACCCCACGTCTTACTCTGTCGTTAGCTCTCTACCTGGGGTTACTCACGCCTGAGGTTAAGAACACAGCCCTCTGAGACTGCGAAGTCTAAGCCTTCTGACACCAACCTCAAGTTTAGGGTTTCCCAAAATGACCTCAGATAATTTGCTAGAAAGACTCATAGGACTCCAGGAAACACTACCCTTCTAGTTTTATACAGATACAGAGCAGAACTAGCCAAAGGAGGAGACACATGTAGAGGGCAGGCTTTAGGACTGGGAGGGCCCCAGACACAAAGCTCCCATGTCCTCAGCAATGTACTACCCACCCGTGTCAATGTGGAACAACAAGACAGAGTGCGCACCCGAGCTTCGGGGTTCAGAGTTTCCGACTGGGGTTTCACACTGTAGCCGTATTTGACTGAGTCACCGTCGGGCTGATGTCACTTGGCTCAACGTCCCAACCCCGTCTCATGTTCGCTCTTCCGTGGCCGGCCCCCATCCTGAACCATCTCATTAGCATAAACGCTCTGGGGACCAAGCCTGCAGGGTGGTCCCAGGAATCAAATCCGGGGGTCTACAGGTCACCTCCCAGGAACCAGAAAGAAAGGCAAATCAAACTTTTTTTTTTTTAAGATTTTATTTATTTGAGAGAGAGTGGGGAGAGGGGCAGTAGGAGCCGCGGTGGGGTGGGGCTGGAATGGGGAGAAGCAGGCTCCCCACCGAGCAGGGACCCGGTGTGGGACTCGGTCCCAGGACCCTGAGATCACCTGAGCAGAAGGCAGATGCTTGACTGAGCCCCCCAGGTGTCCCTCAAATTCTTTATTATACTTCCTTATACTCATTTCTATTATTTTTTCTTAATTTAAACAGGCCAAGTTTGTCTACTTTATTTCCTTTATCAAATACCAAATTTTGCCTTTATTAACTCTAATGGTGTTTTCTATTTACCTCTTTAGTTCCTTCTTTCGGGGAATTTATTTTACTGCTCTCCTACTAGCTTGTGTTTACTTTCACCGAGGCGCGCCGTACGAGGAACATATGAGTACTCCACTCAGCGCCCCCGCCACGCCGTAAGCAAGTGCGGCTGGCACCCCTCCCTGGCGACGTCCCCACACAGGGGCTCCCTGTTCTGGCTCTTCTCTGCCTCCACTGTGTCTCCAGCTCTGACCCCCTGTGAGCGGGACTGTGCAGTCTAGACCCTCCCGTATCTGGGAGGGAGCCACAGCTCTGCAGGGTCCCAGCGTGTTTGCACACCACCGCCGACCTCACCTGGGGGGAGCAGAGAGCTGTCATCTGTGTAGGCCTGTTGCGATCCGGGCAGCGTGAGTGTTACCGTCAATGTCTTCTGATGGACACCAGTACCAATTTGGCTCAGATACCTGGGACCTCAACTGAGGGCCATGGATGGCCGTATGGCTGTTTCACAGGGGCCATACTGACACACAGAAGCACCGGAAACATATAGGGCTGAGGTGAACAACATCAGCCCTCACGGACCACGAAGGACCGCCATACTCAGAGAACCTGGGAAGACACCCTGGGCTAGGCTGGGCTGGGCAGGAAGCGCTCTGTCCCCTCTGGGACCCTCTGCCAGACAGAGCTGCGGCTGAAGGCAGCATCGCACCAGGGGACCCACTGATGCCATCTCTCTTTGATCTTAGGGAACAGACAGCACACACGTTGGAGTGCACATTTTTGGTTTATTCATCGAGGGGGCAAGGTGGAATCATGAACAGAAAGTTCTAGAAGACTCGCTGCCTCGTGAGCTGTGCTGCAGTTTTCCTGAAATCTACTTCTTGCCAACAAAGGTAACCACCCATGTGCTGATCAGTGAGCCAAGCCTCCAGGCTTTCCCTGGGGGACACCAGCCCCTCCTTCTGGTCCCCACTCCCTCTGGCCTTCCTGGGACGTTTGATGATACACTTCAGACAGCAAACGACATTTAAAATAGCCCAACATACTGAATGTGAATGTCTGAAATAGATGCTACGCCAGCATCCAATGTTGCTTCTCAAGACTATGTTCTGTGCAGTCCTGATGGTCAGTCGGAAAGTTCCAGTCTCTGGCATAACCTGCATACGCAGCCACAGACCCAACCAGAAATGCGTGCAATTTATGACCGTCCCCCAAATCTAACGTGTGGAAGGTGGGAGCTCCTGGTTTGCAATGTGACTATAGGACTTTTTGTTTGTTTTTTTAAGATCTCTACTGACCGAGCACATGCTTCTGAGCAGAGGGATGCTGAGCTCTACACATTCGAATGCCCTGTCTACCAGACACATGAGCGGTCAAGGACTCTGACGACCACTGGCTTCCCGTCGACCTCTCTAACCTCAGTGTATCTACCCACAAGGAGACCTCCTAGTCACTGGGTCACAATGCAGGTTGCGCTCCTGTGTGAGAGGAATGAGAAATAAATGCAGCTACCAAACCACCTCCTGTTTGACTTGCTGGATTCACGTGTTTCGAGACCGTCGCAGGTAGCCAGCACCCTGCATGGGGACATCCGTGTTTGCTGCTCCCCCCTCCCCGGGACCTGCAGGGGGACCCGAACGCCACTCTCTGGGCTCAGCCCCAACCCAGGTGAGCAGGGCTCCCTTTCCCGCACATGGAAAGCTTCACGCCCCACGAGCAACAGTGACCTCTGCGGTTACGCACAATACAAGAGACATGAGGGCTAGTTCTAGGGAATTCATTCCCTGGCTGCACGGAGCCCAAAACAGGACCCTGGCCTGACCGCAGGCCTCCGAGACAGGTGGATCTTTTCAAAGGAGGGGTCCTGGAATGTCCCCAGCCCCAATCCCACTGGAACCCCAACCCCGAGTGGGCAGCACGCTCAGTCACCATCAAAATGTGCTTCTGCCGGCAGGATTCTTATTACCAAGCATGGCGTGGAGCTCAAGTCAGAACTGGGGCCCTCAGGCCACTGCGTCCCACGGGGTGCTGGCAGCAGCTCGGATCTGGGCCAAAGCTGACGAGTGTCACCAGAGCTCACTGTGCCTGGAGCGCACTCCAAAGCCACATCTGTGGCCCCCTTCCCTCAGCAGCGGGCACGTTGGCCAAAGCCACCCCCCGTGCGTGCACAGACGACCAGCGAGCCGCTGCCTCCATGGCGAGGGGACAGCACGGGGCCCACACCCACACCCAGATCCATGCGCGCCGCCAACAGAACAGTAACATCTTACTTTTGTGTCGTCTACGAGCTTGAAGGTAACCATCCAAAAGCCACATAGGCTAGTCAGACACAGCGGTGCCGAAAAGAATGAAGGAGACCTAGTCCCTGTCAGTTAGAAACGAAGAAAACAATAGTTGATCCAATTCACTTGCCTAAGTAGCTTTCGGAATTAAGACAATTTGCTAACCATCCATGAGCTCCGGAAGCTGGGGCCTTTTCTCCCAGCATCCAGGAGTAGAGACCGAGGTGAGATCTTGCCTTCGCTCACGGACACACAAACACCACACAACAGGCTTAGTCTCTCCCGTCCTTAGATGTTTGTGTGGCTCGTACAGGCTCATGAGAGCAGGACCAACTGTGAATGGTTTTGACTGTTTCTCAATTTTCTCAAACAAGGACTAAACACATGGCCACGATCTGGGACCCGAGATCCTCAACTAGGCCCTTCAAGCTCCAGCCTATGGTGAGCCTCGACGCCAAGAGCCGTGGGCCCGTGGGTCCAATTCGCCTTTTGGAGTCCCTGTGGCTCTGGAGGGTGGCGGTGGTCCCCTCGGGGCTCCTGTGTTAGCACCAACAACCCCAGAGTCACAGGCAGGGAAAAGAGGCTCTCGAGTGCAAAGGACAACATCTTTTTTATTTCCAACTTTATTTCCAACTTAAAACTTCATCATAAAATTTGTCAAATGTGTCAAAATCAAAATGAACAACAAATCGTAGCTGAAATCGGGAAAGGCCACACTCTGCTGGCAGAGGCGCTCTTCTCCTTACTGGAGCAAGAATGAAACGTGCTCCTTCCTGCCCCCAGCTCTCTCGGTCAAACGAGCACAGAACACACAGGAACGCTCATTCCGACGCCAGGAGAAAAGCAGAATCCAAAAACTGCCAGCTTACGTCAGTGCGAAAAAACACGGACCACTCCCCCAAAACAAGGTTTCAAGAGCAAAATGACCTGGGGATCACCCTGACTGAGCCAGCCCCACACCGCCTAGAGCCACACAGAAGGGACATGCACACCCATGTATCTTGTATGTAAAACGCATCCTTAAAAACCCAAACACACACATATTAAATTCCCCTATATTTAAGATACTGAGAGTAATTTAACTTTGAACACAAAAATTTCAGCGAATTTGCTACTGTTCCATTTGAGGACAATTAATAATGAGACCCTAACAACTAGAATTCAATAGCTACAGCTGCCTTACACACATGTATTAAACTAAAGGATTTTGAACTCTTGTTCTTCAATGAAGGCCACCCTCCTTTCCAGGGAGCAGCGTCCTGCAGCTCTAGGGGATGGTACAAAATACAGTCTGACCGGCATGACATCAGCAGTAGCAAAACCACAGTTTTATTTCAAAAAGTCAAAAAACATACAAAAATATCAGCCTGAAATGGCAGGTTTTCAAACACCAATCTGTGTAAAAATGTTTAAATAGTGATGTTACTGCAAAAATATATATTCTATTTTTTTCTATGGGCAACAGTTTATAAAGGCAAATGAACAGCTGCGATTGAGGTAGCAAAGCCAAATTCACAAACTTTGGATTAAGAAAAATAACCTTCCTATGTTTTAACAGCATCTTTATACAGCGTTAAATGAATTCTATTGCTTTGCCATTTTTAATCGACATGTATTTTTATAAAACTTAATTTAAAATACTGCAAATGTTTTTGTTAAAAAGATACTTAGTCCTATTTCACATTCAAAATACTGTACAGAAAAATCCGAGGTCCCCATATATTACACGAGAGCTGGGTATTTACATCTTCCAGTTCAGCTCTAGAAGCTGAGGGCAAGCCAGAGGATCCTGACCATCTCTCCCCGCCTCTCCCCAGAAAGCAGTTCATGCAGGACCGGGATCGACACTCAAATCACTTAATTAGGAAAAGGAAATGGATGAAAATCCTCTTCTCTGAATATAACAAAACACAAACGTGCTTCGAGGGTCACGGTTGGTTTCATGTAAGAAATACCACTGACAAAAACCATCACAATTTGAAAAGTCCTCACAACCCATTGACACCTGTGGTATTCTTTCCAGTGCATTTATAAGACTTTTAAGAAAGGAGCATTTCCCATTAGAAAGCCAATTCTAACACCTTCGCCTATTTCCTTCTGTTCACTGCTGTGATTTAGTAACGATAAACCTGGGGAGGTTAAAAGACCACTTGGCTCCATAGTCCCACTGGAGCAGGAGAGTGAGGACCGGCGGAGGCGAGGCAGCAGGGCGGGCGGCAGTGCGTGGCTAGTAGATGTAGGGGATGATGCGGTAGGGCACATGGCGGCGGTACTTCTCCCAGGCCAGGCCATACTTCCTCCGGCAGTGGCGCTCATCACGGGCCTCGCGGTGCACCAGCAGCACGGCAAAGTAGATCACGTAGAAATAGGGCAGAATGTGCTTAAAACCTGCGGAGCACAACAGATGCGTGAGGTAGCTCCCCTGTTTGTCCCCCCAGTCTTCCCAAGTGGACCGTGGGATTGCTCCCTTTCCCCCCATGTTGGGGAAGCCCCTCACCCCCCACACATGGCAGAAGATGGCATCTGCGTGACAGGCTCTCCAGGGCGCAGGGACAGCCGTGCCTTCTCACATGCCCATCCACTCCTGGCCCTCACCGGGTCCTCACGTCAATGCTAACTTCACTCCTCTAAGTGATCGGGTGCAGCGGCTGGTGTGGGGGTGGCTTCCACCAGGGGAGCACACCCCCCGCCCCATGACCCCCCAACTCTGCCCCTAACCCCCAACACGGCACACATGGCGCCCCTATGCAGTGCTCACCACAGGGGAGGGACCACGCCAGGGCCATGATGAGGTCACCCAAGTAATTGGGGTGACGAACGAAGCCCCACCATCCAGAAACTAGAAGATTTTTTCCAGTTGAAGTATGGATGGTTTTTAGATCTAGGTGAAAATAAAAATACATTTATAATAATCTCTACACCAATAGAGACGCAAAATCTTTATGTGAGGAAGATAACAAACATAAACTGATACTTACGTGCAAGCTTTGGGTCACTGGGATTTTTCCGGAATGCATTTTTCTGAGAATTTGCACATCGGAAGATTACATATCCACAAACTGTAATTTTTTAAAACTTTCATGTTAACAATTTAGATCAATATAATCAAATATTTAAAAACATTTGTAACTTCACCTAAAAATGATTTCTTTGCTCTGAGGATGGAATACTTTGAGAGGTTTTGAACTCAATCTCAGAATGTCAAAAGAAAATAACAATCCTGAAATTCCACCACCCACGAGGGGGATGCAAAACCAGCCCACACAGTTACATCACCAATGAAACCAAATACAGCCCAGCCTGTAATCCCATCAAGGCTGCTGTCAGAAGAATCCAGAACACAGGGTGCATCCCCTGGAGCCCAGCACCTGCAAGCCGGAACATGGACGCGGGGGACTCGGAATCAAAGCACAGCTCAGAGCCGGGACCAGGATGGCCTGTGCAGACACCTGCCAAGTCCAGCTGCCGGCTCTATTTCGGGCTTCAAAGGTCTAATGGGCCTTGACATAGCCCAGCCTGTTCACCATGCCGTCCAGCCTCCGGCCAGCGCAGGACACCACGAGCCCACCCAGAAACGAGGCACTCGCCGTCCTGAGCAACACCTGGCCCCAGCGAGCACGGGTCACCAAACCAGTGATGAAATGCAACCAACTCAGGGAATTTCCTCTTCGGCCACGGACACTACTTAGCTGAGTAAAACTTGCTCTATTTGAAGCTCATGCTGCTGTTCCTACCCCACCTCGAGTGCGGGCCTTTACCAAACAGTGGCCTAGAGGAAGAGCCATCCTGATGCGCGTCCACATGGCCGGTGATGCTCCTTTTCTCCCGCTGAGCTGCACCCCGCCCCTCCCACGCTTCCCCACCCGCTCACATGTGAGAGCAAACACCCTACCCTCCAGTGAGCCCTACACTGACTGATGTTCCCCAGAGCGAGTCTGCTCCGCCTTCACCGTGACCTTCCTTGGGCTGTAAGTCCCCGCTAGTGCGCCAGGCCTCACAGTGTCTGACAGCAGGCCGGCCTAGCACACCAGGACCAACCTTCCTGCATTCCAAGGTACCCACCAGAAAAAGCAGGCCTGCAAAGGAAAAACCACCAGAGGACAAAGTATCCATGCTCTCTGCAGGCACAAAAATCTTCTTTACACACATCACGAACTGCTTCCCACCTGAGCTCATCACACCCATTTAAGAGGGCGCATTGGGATGCGGAGATGTCAGAGCACAGAGACTCAGCACAGGATCTTTAACCCGCACAGACTGAAATCAATACTCACGTTTCAGAGCAATAATCAGAGAGGCCATGGGCCAGGATACTTCGTTGGGATGGTGGACGAGATAAAAGGCTTGAAAGCTATAGATGAAGGGAACCCACACTAAGTCTCCAAAAGCCAGCATGAATCCAAACCCATCGTGGGTGATGTCCATGGTTGTCAACAATGCTTCCTGCGAGGAAAGAGTGGGAAAAGCCATTTTTAATGCCCTTTGGGGGATGAAAGTTTCTATGTTTCAGGTATACAAAGTACTGGTTCCTAGTCAAATTCATTCAGCACTAGAGGAGGGCACACCAACCAGAAGGGTTTTAAGGAGCAGGGGAGGGGGGTCTGGTTCCAGGGCACGTGTCCCCCACCTGGTCACTCCACCATCTCCACCTCGGGTCACCCGACCCACTCACTCCACAATGTGGAAATAAAGCATCTTGGAAAGGCCGCAGGTGCTCCTGCCTCTGCCCGGAGCAGCCTCCTCCGACCTCAGCCTACGCCCCCCTCCCCAGCCACCACCCCCAAGCTCCCACCTTCCTGCTCCCCCCTCCTTGACCAGACCAGGTGCTACTCGACGCTGCATCTGCGTGCAGGCTAAAGCTGCTTTCTGCAGCAGGCCACAGGAGGACAGGCAGGGACCTCGAGTGGTCACCTTGCCCCCTAGCACACCGAGCACCTGCTCCGCAGTGTGTGTTCCCGTTGTCTGCAGAAGAATAACATCACCAGCAGCCTTGGCGTCCATTCCACGTGTGCCTGTCTACCTTGCAATCGCGATCTGGCTTTTCCTGTCCACCCTCCACACAGGCCACTTGACCTCCTCCGCGAGCACACACGCTCTCTGTGGGCCTGGTCGGCGTGGGCCTGGTTGTGCAGGCTGGACTCCGATGGGAGACGCCAGTGGGGCCAAAACTCAGGACGCCCTGGGATTCCCCGAAGGAATCCCTATTGACAAAGGACAGGCGGCAAGTGTGCGCGCTGGGGAGGGACCAATGGCCCAGGTTAAAGAAACAAAGCAGTCACTCCAAAGACCGTTTTCCACCAGAAAGACCATGGGACACAAGAATGGGGGTCAGCCAGCTCCTATGCGTGCCAGGTGATTCCAGGACGTGCACCGCTGACCACAGGGGGGTGGGGGCGTGAGTGCCATAGGGAGCGGGCACAAGAGGACCCCAGGAGTCCCGCAGAGATGCCAGGGAACGCTCGCCTGTGTTTCATCCCATTTCTCAGTTCCTTCCAGTCACCCGACCTGGTGAGGCAACCCCCGCCAGGCACCTGACCGCAGCCAGAGGCTAAAGGTGGTCTACACAGAGGCCCGTTCCTCCAGCAGGCTGCAGTGCCCACGAGGCATGGGGACGGCCCCGCCCAATCTCATCCCGGTGTCCCATCCAAATGCTTGACAGCAGACAGCATGTGGCCCAATGTCCAGAACCTAAGAACCCCCAGCCACGTCAACGGGACCAGCACTGCGAGTCAGAAAGCCCCAATCACTGACAAGCTACCAGAAAGCGGGTTGGAGAAAAAAGCCTCTGGGACAATGAAGCAACAAGAAGCCTCGTCCAGTTCAGGTGACTGTTCACCCGCCTCCAAGGGGCCACTCGCCACCTGACAGTGGGAGGCCACGCCCGCCTGACCAAGAGCACCTCTAGGTTTTCTTCTACAGCATGTCGCCCCAGGTGGAGATGCAGACCGCAGGAGGCCACGGGAGCTCCCTGAGGCGCTGGGCCAGCAGCTAAGGCTTCATGGCCTCCGAAGGCTCTAGTGTTCCCGGAGAGATGGCAGATCACTGGAAGACAAACATCGGGCCTGCCGAGTCGCTATGACCATGCTCCAGGTGGCCAGCCTGGCCACCCGACCCCACGGCCCACAGGAGCCAGCCCAGACTCCAGATGCCAACAGACTGGGACGCAAACCCGCTTCAGGACAAAAGGACATCAGCTGCCCATTCTATTTTTAAAACCAAGAGAAAACTCGACTTGGGATCTGGAAACACAGATTACAAAGACACTAGGAAACCAGTAACATAGGGGTCAAACATCAACTTCAAGGCCAATCTGTTCAGCTGAGACGAAGAGTCTTCAAGGGGCAGAAAACACTGACTGCTGCTCAGCGTGAGGGAAGCCACGGGGTTAGGAACCCAGCTGGACTTAAACCAGTTTCCTCCATCATCAGGACTTCTGGCTTCTTATCCATTGGGCCAGAGCTAGTATTTTGCACATTTTGAAACACAGCCATAAAACTTCTATCACCAGGCGCCTGGGTGGTTCAGTAGGTTAAGCCGCTGCCTTGGGCTCAGGTCATGATCTCAGGGTCCTGGGATAGAGTCCCACATCGGGCTCTCTGCTCAGCAGGGAGCCTGCTTCCCTCTCTTTCTCTCTCTCTCTCTGCCTGCCTCTCCATCTACTTGTGATCTCTGTCAAATAAATAAATAAAATCTTTAAAAAAAAAAAAATTAAAAAGAAAAAAGAAAACTTCTATCATCCAGTGTGGAAGAACTAACTGCCTCTTGACGATCCGAAAAGCACTAACCTAATTCAATGATAATCTATTTCCTTTCATTTGACACAGTAGTTAAGAAACTGAGAGCTACTGAGGAACCCGTCCCACTTGCAGATCTTGAATCTGTCATACCCAGGAGCAGCCAAGATACACAGCCGCGCCAGCACGTGCTGCGTACCAGGCGTTAGCGCTCACTGCGTCCGCTCCAGGCTCTGCGCTGCCCTGGGAGGGTGCCGAGGGCTGCGCAAGGGAGGCTGAGCGCTCAGGCAGGCCGCCCACCCGACTCCCGAGGCCTCTGCTCTGAACATAATTACCTCGTTCCAGAGAGCATCCACCACGTACAAGAGCTGGAAACTGTTCACCAAAATCATCGCCAAGGACGGAGCGGCTCGACCCTGTACCTTCATCTCCGCCAAAAGCATCACCAAGTTCACAACCACCTGAAAGAAGAAGAGCAAGTACCGGTTCCGAGGGCCTCCCCAGACCCCTGGCTGCCACCGGGAGAGACGGTCGCCTCACTGCCGAGAGAGCCACAGTCGCCAGTGACCACACAGTAACCTGCAGGGCCGAGACGCCAACACCACACACCAAGATGGGACTTCCCTGGCAGGACACAGGGTCACCTCCATGGTGCTCTTATCAAAAACGCATCTCCAATCAGGAGAAGATGGCGGGCCCTCTACACAGTATGTGACCGGCATGCTACAAGGGGCGAAGTCCCACCAGCCAGGGGAAAACTCCAGAAGACAAAGCCGAGTCACAACCACATGTACTGGAGGCCTGTCAGGCAACAGTCCCAGGACAGAGAAGGCCAAAAGTGGAAAAAGAAGGGAAACCCACAGGTCTGCGGATTCAGCTGAGAATACCGAACTACGGTAACCCCCAACCCTTGAGGCTACGTGCTTGTGCCTCATGTTCACACAGGGGACAAGCAGGGAACGGAAGGGAATCCTGACTCCATTTCTGCAACTCCCCCACAGGTCTAAAATTAGGTCAAAATTCATTTTCTTTTTGAAGAGGAAATATTTTTTTCTTACATGAAATTGGCCTAGACTATCACGTTCCTAAATAAATACACTGACAGAATCAAAATAAAACAAACCCTTAATGTTTCACACCTATAACAAGGGCATCTTAACCACATGGACTCTATCTGCAGGGGAAAAAAACGTCAAATACAGATTTGTAGAAATCTGTGATTGCTCCTAAAAGCAACTATAATTATTCCTAAAAATCCACAGCTTCCTTGAAATGAAATACAGTTTTTTTCCAAATGCAAGATTAATGTGTACTCCTGGACTGAAATTTAATGAGAGGAAGAGGACATACCCATCCGATCAGTCCGGGGCGCAATTCACAAAAGTATTTGAGGTCAAAAGTACCAATCCGAGGATTAAGCTCACGGCCAATGAAGAAATCATAGATGGCGTTTCCTGGAAGGGAAAAGTTCTTACACAAACAGTACAGCCACTGGGAGGTGTATGGCGAGCACAGCCACCTACCCCCAGGGCCCTAGTCCAGTCGCTTGGAGGTCCAGCAGGTAGTGGGCGGGCGGGTGTGCACACCAGTGAGGACGGGGCGTGAGGACCTGACTGGTAGCAGCGAGGCCTCGAGGGCCAGAACTCCTGAGTTTAAGGAACCAGAGCTTTTTTAAAATGTAGACTCACAATTTTCTAAAATAAGCAACTTCATATTTTAAAATATTTGAACACTTTAGGTCAAGAGTCAACCTATTTGTGATCTCTGTGACCTGGCTTGGTCTCTTTAAGGATATTGAACTACTTGAGACCAAAGGAGAAAATCCTAACTTGTGATGCTGAGGTGACTAAAATGCTGGGGACGAGACATAAGTCACGACCACAAAAGGTCTTACTTGTCACTGAGTGACTAAAATAGGAGGAGCATAGGAGGAAAACACCAAATATATTTTTTCCCTTTAAATGTATTCTCCCTTCCTCCCCCTGGCGGTGCGCTGCTCACCAGAGCTGCCAGGGGCCAGGGCAGCCGCGGGGGCACCCGCAGCCCGTATGGCCAGGTAGGTGCTGAGGCCCACGGTGAAGGCGAAGGCAGCCAGCACCAGCTGCAGGAAATGGCGGTAGATGTAGAGCAGCTCCAGGCCCCAGAACACGGCCGCACCAACGGCCGCGGCGGTCAGCAGGAAAGCATAGAACCCTGCACGTGGGGCAACACAGACACGTTAGCGAGGCCGGGGCTCAGCCCGAGGCAGGGAACCTCCTGGCAGAGCCGTGCGCTCACCCAGCTTTCCACCTGCTGGAACACACTTAAGGTCTCCTTGTGCATTATCAACAGTCATTATGTGCTTTTTAAGAGAAAGCTGAAAAGTGCACAGAAATTCACTATTAAAAAGCTGAGAAGGGGGGACTGACTCCTCAGGCAACTCCACTCAGTTGACTGAGTGGCCACCTTCAGCTGAGGTCATGATCTCAGGGTCCTGGGACTGAGCCCCCTGCTCAGCAGGGAGTCTGCTTCTCCCTCCGCCTGTTGCTCCTCCCCTGCTCGTATACTCTCACTCTAGCTCTCCATCAAGTAAAGTCTTCTAAAAATACTATAGAAAAGGTAAAATATAAAAAAGGAGGGAAAGGGACCCAGGGGCCTCTTGGAGCAGTGCCGTGACAGGGCTAAAACAGCGGCCATGGGACGCTCATGGGGAAGAGAGGACCACATTCCAGGCCGGAGCCCTACGAACGCAGCCAAGGGATGTGCAGAGGCCAGTGGCCGCGGCAAAGAGAGGCTGGCTCCCGGGGCAGGAGCAGCCAGGAAGGCCACGCAGGATGGGACCTCCTGGGGCAGGCAGTAACCCCAGAGAATAAAGTACACAAACTAGGGTGATCGCTTCACTTAGTGGTAAGTACTAGCAGGAAAAGCAAACTGGGTGGCAGCAGGAGCACCCGAGGGGCCGTCCCCGCACACGGCACATGGAGCCCACGGGTCAGCGCGAGTCCCGGGGCAGCCAGCAACATGGACACATGCAGGCGCGCAGCACCCACAGGCTCTGAGCAAGCATCAGATCTGAGTGTTAAAAAAAAAAATTAGGAGCACCCAGGTGGCTCAGTGGGTTAAGCCTCTGCCTTCGGCTCAGGTCATGATCTCAGGGTCCTGGGACCGAGCCCCGAATCAGGCTCCCTGCTCAGCGGGGGGCCTGCTTCCTCCTCTCTCTCTGCCTGCCTCTCTGCCTACTTGTGATCTCTGTCTGTCAAATAAATAAATAAATAAAATCTTTGAAAAACAAATAACCATTCAATCTATACTTTAGTCTTCTTCCATCAGTAAGAGGCATTCCTTCCACAACCTGAAAAGAAAAAAAAGGTTTTTTTAATTTGAAGCTTTAAAAAGCACAACACTCTCCCAACATCTAAATCCTAAATTTCACCACCTTTCAGCAGCATAGACAGTGACAGGTGGCAGACATATCAGTGGCACGTCATGTGGGGAACCCTGCGGGGCTGGGTGACACAGACATCTTGGGGAAACTGCTCAGCCAGGGCTGCTGGACCCCCGGCCCCCAGCCCGCGAGCACTGGTTGGCCACGCGCTTGGAAGGCAGCTGCAGGGACACCACAAGCCCATCGTCCTATGGCTGAGGTCCTTGTCTACAGCCGCCCACTCCAAGCCTGGCTACCCTGCCACCCTGCGCCGCGCCGCGCCACATGCAGACTCATCCCACAGACTTAAGTGGTCTTGGTCCACACACACACACACACACACACACACACACATCTACTCAGTCGTCCCATGAACCCTCCATGACCAAGAGCCAGAGAGCGCCCTGCACATGCACTCAGGAAACACACACCTCCCTCAGGTTGAGTTTAAATAACGTCCGCCTGCCCGACGGCAGCCACATCCTACTCCTCAAAATGACTACTCAGCAATGCTGCCTCATGTAGGAGACACCAACATAGTGTCAGTCTGGGGCCGGACTCCTCCTCCCTCTCACTGGCTAGGATAGGGGACCCAGGCCTGGGGGCCACCTCGGTGGCAGCGGAATCCCACTGCAGATTCCCAGCGCCTCCTGTAGGGTCCTTATCTAATAACCACCACCCGCGGCTCTAGCCTGCAAACGCGTGAGAACCGAAACATACGTGCAGATCTATCAAATCTGTAACCGCAGAAACTGCTTTTCTTATTCAACATTACCTAGTGTGAAGGTGGCTTACCTCAGCTAATCTGAATGTGTGTCTGCACTGTAGAGCTTTCCCCTAAAGGTGCCTGAGGTGGGGGGGGGGCGGGGAACCACAGCAGTGTGCCCTCCCAGAGGGAACTTACCTTCCCGATCGGCAGGAGGTAGAACAGAGCCTGAAGAAAAAACCAGAGCAGATAGACCCCGAACACTCTGGTTTCCCACAGATCAGACAAAGCTGGCAACGGAGGCGGGAAATTCAGAAGACGGGGCTCCTTCTGTTTGCACATGAGCAGCAACAGGAAGAGGAAGGCAGGCAAGCCGAGCATGATGAGAAATGCACCTGCAAACACCGGGGACCATTTGAGATTCCAATTTCAGTCCAGTCGATCCACTGCTTTCACTTTTCCGAGGCAGAACCAAAGGCCAGCTAAGCGTCTGACCCTGCTAAGGTACCATCAGCAACGCCTCACCCCTATGGTGCCCGGGGGGCAAGCGCCCACAGGCACAGAGACCAGCGGGGACAACAGTCCCCCTCACAGACCAGGCTTCGTGGTATTTCAAGTCCTGCCACATGGGAGCAGACAGGGCGAGATGCCAGCAACCCAGCCATTGGAACATCTAAAATTCATGAACCTCCTCATAGAAAAGCCAGCAAACACCCTGTCCCCAAGCTTCCAGAACTGGACCAGTGCCCCATGCACAGAGCACACGCAAACACGGGGATGGGGACACTGTCGCTCACAGCCCAGCCAGCCTGGTTACAGCTACGATCCTCCCAGCCACGAAGCCAGGCAGGACTCTGAACCGGTGGGCCCCGAGTGGTTTCCTTTATATGAAATGGCATCATTTTCAAATTACAACCCACTTCAGAACACTGAGCGCTCAAACACCTGAGACCCTGGATGCTCGTGGCCCTGCCGGGCGGCTCAGGCAGCCACCCCTGCCCACGGCCACCGCTGCACTTGGCCTCCGTTGTCCTCCACCTAACCTTCCCACACCAGCCTGCCCTTTACCTGCTGAATTTCTTTGTTCAAACCACAAGCAGGTTGCCTGAAGCTTTCAATACAGCCACTTGGGCACCCTCTCCATTCTAGGACAATCGTCAAAAATGCTCCCACTGCAGCCCTTTGCACCTGCTATGCCTTCTGCCTGGAGGGCTCCTCCCCAGGCTCCCATGGGGCTCACACTCCTGCAAAGGGAGGCCCTCCCTCCCCCACACCGCCCCACAGAGCTCACTGCCACTGCCACCGCCTCGGCCACCGTCACCACCCTCCCAGTGCTAAGCCAGAGCGGTTGCCTACCAGGGACTCCACCGAACTCCAGGGCCTTGGTCTGCGTGGCTGGCTCTTCAGAGGTTTTCCATAATGTAGATCCTTTTGTTGCAACAATGTTTTCTTCCTTAGAATCTATGTCTTTTAATTTGATCTCTTCTCTTCTTGGCCGAAGGCTATACTGTGTAGATATGTAACGACTTTCTTCCGACAAATGGAATTTTTCCTAATTAGAAAATAGGAAATGTTTACAGTCAATAATTATCATTAATGTTACCCCATTAACTGACTCAGCATCTTAATATAGCTGCTCATTAACAAGAAGAAATCTGTTAAATGACATTCAGTCCTAATTTAAGAACAGAATTTTAGAAGAGATTGTAAGATTATGAATTTTAGAAGGGATTGTAAGATTGTAAGATTATGGTATACAGTGTGACTCTCGAAAGAAAGTCACATTTACGAAGAGGTCAAGTGCCAGAGATGAGAAGGACGCCCCGTACCTCAGTGTTTCTGGGGGGCAGGCCATCCCTCTCTGTGCGCTCAGGCTCCCCATTGTATCTGCTGAGGCTGTTCCCAAACGGCTTCTAAGGTGACACAAACCATTATAAACATAAGAATCGTGTTGTATTAAAGAGACCATTGTGACAAAAACTTGCTATTATGAAATCAAACAATAAAATAAACCAAAGATTCCCACAGCTTCAATTCTAAAAGATTTCAACATACTTTTGTTTAAAAAGAAAAGGAATAAAATTGATGAGAATTTCCCAGTCAGAAAGGATTGGGATTTTACAGTATAGCTCTCTACGTGAGATCTTTCATCTTTTAAACGTAGACTGTTACAATGTCATTGTTCAATGGCAGACACTCTAATATATGAGTTAGAGAAAGTAAAAACTGGTCAATCAGTTCCCTGAGTGCTTGGGGACGGGGGAGGGTGGCGCACACACATTCACTGCCTCCAAATAGCCACCAAGGGGAAACTAAGACATGGTGGGTACTCCGGGAGGGTCACCAGCAACCTGCAGACCGCCCCCCGCTGCCTGGTTTCTACAGAGCCCCAAGCTCCCACTGCCTGTGTCCCTCTCCTCAAACCTGCCTCCCCTTTAGGGGGGGAGGGAACGCGTCACCGGACCAAACTGGGGAAGTGGTCCAGGGCTCTGCTGGCAAGGAGCACAGCCAGTCTGTGGCTCTTGGGTCACCAGGACTGTAAGAAAGTCACATTGTAAACACGAACGGGCACTAATGCTAAAAATGGAAAAGTGACAGAAAGGAGTACGCAGCATCTGTTCCTTAACATGTGTCCCCTGACGGGCCCTGAGAGCCGTTAACCGACAGAATATTCAAGCTCCCCAATAATCCTCAAACGCAAGGGAAAGGGGTGAGCTGACAGTATAAGGCAATCAAACTGACCAAAAGAATTACTACTAGAATTCTCCGGATGAGAAAATGGGCATTCACACACTGTGGAGGTTGGCAGAAACCTTGAGGCAATTCAGCCACATGCATCAAAGCCTCAGATCGGCTCCACCATCTGACCTGGAATTCCGCACCTAAGCACCGACGTTCAGGGAACATCAGATGCTGTATAAGAGTATTTGTTTACAACACTGAAAATTCCAAGGAAAAGCGAAATGCCGATCATCAATAAGGGAGCTGATGCTAACAATCACATCACAAGCATATGATTCACGGACAGCCAAACGATTCTATACAGCAAACGATGTACGAAAATATAACTCAGGTTATTCCTAATGTTTTAAAATTTTAAAATCTGACTATAAGACTATGTATCTAAATCCAGTTTTTTAGGATTATTAAAAATCTGCGTGCATTTTACCCAGGAAAGAGATAATATTAAGTGAAGAGAATAAAAGATCATCTTTATTCAGTTCTTTTCCTTCAAAATCATTTCCATTTGGCCTACCACCTGAGACATCCTTGTGCGCGGGCCTGTAGCTCCTGCACAGCGACCTTTCCGAGCTTCAGCTCAGAAAGCAATTCAGTTAAAATTATGATGCCAAGTAATGAGGCCAAGACCAAGGATATGTTTTTGGAAAACACAGTTTCCTTATTTTACACAAGTACTTTTTAAGTTCAACCTACAATCTACATCTACGCCAAATTTAAATTCTGCTTTTTTTAAAGTCCCGATACTAAACTGCCCTCCTGTAACAGAGCGCTCTCTTGCACTGGTGCTCACAAGTATTGGACTTCCCGTTCTCCCAGCGGGTCACACACTCTTCCAGTCATCACCTTAGATGCCACACGTCCCTGCCCCGTCAGCACGACTCACGACTCACTGCGGCCTGAGTAAGCACGCACATGAGGGGGAAGACGGTTTGGGACCGAACCCCCGACACGGTGCAGCCTCCCGAGGGCCCGACTACACGCACCAGCACCAGCGGAGTCAGCTTCACTTCCAGGACTTCCTTCCTCATCTCCTTTATGTCAGCCTGGTGTGAAGCAGAGGCGGATCGACGGGAACTCCTCAGTGGTCGACCAGGGGATCGGGAGCGCGACCTTGACCTACTCCCTCGGCGTCTGGAGGGAGAACTGGACGTCGAGCCACTTTTCCTTTGTCTAAAGGAAGTTAAAGGCTAGAGAGGGACAAGAAGGCACAGAGCTTTAGCACAAGACAGACCTGAAGGAGAAGAGGGTGCAAAACGTGCCCAGTACCATCAACTCCGCGATCACCCCGGGGCCTCAGGGGAGCCAGACGCTGCCATAGTGGCCCACCTCCCACGGGACACGCAAGGCCTTTCTCAGAAGGTCCTGCGCGGAATGGATGTGTCCAAGCCAACTATCTGTGCGCTCTGCCAACGGCACCTCCAAGAGCAGCAGCCCCTGACACCGAGTCAAACTGAGACGAGGGGACAAGTGAACCGCACCCAGCAACATAAACCCTAGCCCCCCAGGGGCACTTGCAATAGCCACCCAGGAGGATCTGGAAAGTGGGGGCGCGGCTGGGCGACTCAGCAACACCTCCTTCTGCCCTCTTCTCTCCCGCCTGATTCTGTGTGGCCCAGCAGCTAGGAAGGGCTTTACTGTTTGTAAATGAGGCCAAACAAAAACAGAAGAAACGTGACCCGTGGGAAATACTTTAAATTCTCACTCCAGTGCCCATTAATAGTTTCATCGGAAAACAGCCACATCCCCTCATGTCCTGACTATCTGAGCTGCTCTCACACTGCAGAAACCAGATGGACCATAACGCCTAAAATCATCACTATCTAGCTTTTGGTTCAAAAGCTTTGCCAACCCCGGGCCAGAATACTCAGACTGTGGTTCAGAGTCTGTGGGTTCAAGAGACTAGACATGTAGAAATCTTCACAGCATTTCGACAATGTGATTTTACACCTGTCGGATCTAACGCTGCAAAGTCGGCTTTTACGGCACATCTGTCTTCCAAGTGTCCGGCAAGTCACTTCTATGGTATTTCACGTAAGCACTTCTAGACCACAGAGCAGATCATTTAAAGCCCGGCCCCCCAACCAGAGAGGCTGAGAAGCCCTGGGCCAGACCTAAATCTAATTACTGTCACTCTCCTGATGAAATCCTCAGTGCTCGCAATGAAGCCCACATCTTTCTGGTTTTGCTCCCGTTAATCCTGAGCTGGCCCTCGCCCCCTGCACACTTGGCTGCCTGTGTCCGCACCCAACTCCCACCCCCGGGCCAAGCTGTGAGTTCTCCCTATTTGGCCTCAGCACCCCCAGTGTTCTCTGCAAGCCCTCCCTGAGACCCCACGCACACCAGCACCACCCACCAAACTTCCCTCACCAAAGGCATGACACGATCATGGAAGTGGGAGCTTCTGGGACAGGATACCATGCCGCACTTGTGTCTCCCCCACCCGAAGCCCAAGTGTGGCCCTGCACCTCCACCTGAGCCAGGCCTGACCTCTGTACGGCTAAAAACGCACCACCAGTCACCTCCCCATCTAGAAACAGACTCTGGCAAAGCAACGGAGCACTTACCTTGATATCATTCTCCTTCAGCTCAAGTTCAGTGCCATCTTTGTACTTGACGGTGTAGAGCTGGGACTGGCTGTCATGGCTCAGAATTTCGACTTCATAGTAAAGCGAACTCCCAGGCCACCGACCTCTCACCACCTCACCATCAGCAAATTTCCTACTTGGCATTTTGAAAAATCAGCCTGAATAGTTAAAAAAAAAAAAAAAAAAACAAGGAGTCACTACATCCACACTCGCATGTGTCTTTCTTCCACAGACTAAACACTAAAATATGTCTTTCCAAAGTGTTTAACTGGCAAAGATTTTAGGACCAGAAGAGGCTCCTAGAGCGGCGGGGAAGGGAGGATGTCTGAGCTCTTACTCCAAAGGGGAGAACAAAGTACCAAGGACAGGAGAAATGGCAGAGTGGGGACGCATGAGGCTGTTGTTTCCGCTAGAGCGTATCTCACCTGGAGTCACTTTACATGGGGCGCTCTTGCCACCGCGGCACCTGCCGGCGACACGAACATGCAGCCGGACAGAAAGGCACCAAGCAGTTTGCACTCTGCAAAATGCTATCACCCGAGGGACCGACTTCTTGCTACTCAACAAGGCACATCACAAAGGACGCATTTCCTGATTTATAAATCTGCACACAGGTCACCCTGCTGAGCCCTGTGACTCTTCATCTCTGGGTTGTGAGTTCAAGCCCCACATTGGGCACAGGGCTTACTTTAAATAGATAGATAAATAAATTTGTATATAGTCTTACAAAGGCTTTAAAACCTTATTTAATTTTGGGGGCGCTTGGGTGGCTCAGTCAGTGAAACATTTGCCTTCAACTCAGGTAATGACCTCAGGGTCCTGGGATGGAGCCCCATATTGAACTTCCTGCTCAGCGGGGAGTCTGGTTCTCACTCCCTCTGCTACTCTCCCTGTTTGTGGTCGCTCTCTCTCACTCACACACACAAATAAAATCTTTAAAAAAAAAAAAAAGCGTTTCATTTTTAACACATTACCTCTATTAAAAACAATAAATTCTAAGGAACCATCCATCTGGGAAAATCAAGGAGGTATAACTAACATTACTATAAGCCACCAACAAGGAAAAAATTATTCCAAACCCATAATGAATAGCAAATGTGGGGTGCTTTCATAAAGTTTTCAAGTCTTCCAGCTAAAATCCCAAACACACTCCAGCAGATGTGCCGACCACACGCGGGTGGGCGCACACACACTCGCAGCCAGCATCCACCCTCAGTTCCCACGTTCCTTTCCACATGGCCCCAGCGCCGCGTTTCAACAACACTCCAAGAAACCAGACGCAGCCAGCAAGGAGGTCCACTTAAGGGAGGCCTGCTGGCCACCCTTCCTCAGTTATCAAGGGGGGCTGGGTGCTTCCAGCTCTCGGGCAGCACGCTTTTCCCCATCAACTGAGCAGCAGAGTCCCGCTGCCCTGGGACAAAACAGTGCCGCCCCACCTCCTTCTGCAGCAGCAGCTCAGCAGGCTGGGGGCCTCTTCTCAGGAGGGAAATGCTCCCCCATCTCCTCCTTTGGCCAGCTGGCCAGCCCCTGCTCGCTGGTCCGGCCCCCAAGCCTGCCGCTCAGCCGACCGCGGTCAAGACCCGATTGCACCAGGCCGCATGGGCATGCCAGCAGCTCTCCGGAGTTAGGAAAGGGCGAAGCGGGCGTTACCCCACCCCTCCAGTGGGAAACCTTTCATAAGCACATTTCCTCACTATTAATTGCCTGAGAAAATACTTCACAAACTTCACTTGTTTAGAAAGATAGCAGCCAGGCTGTGGGAGAGGAAAGCAAACCCAGCCACTTATCCAGTGATTAGAGGGTGTCAGTCCAGCACATGCGAGCGGAGAGGGTGCTCTGGGCCGCGCCTGCCTGAGATAGCATCGCAGGCTAATGAGGGGGTGTGGGCTCGGACCCGGGGAGAGGAGCCAGAAGCTTTAGTGCTGAAGTCACAGCCGGCTGAGGTGGCATCTCAGGGGCACTTGGCAAGCAGGGGGCAGTGGACACCTTGGGCCATGGAGGAGGGGACAAAAAGGAAGGTGACAACGGCAAACCTTGCCTGTTTCAACATTCAGGTGCGAGAGCCTCTCGATACTAAGAAAGAGGAAGGAAATGTGCACTTCTTCTCTCTTCTCTTGTGCTCCTCCACCTCCCCGGACCCCCTATAATCAAACCACTGCTACTGGTACTGATGCCAAGAGGCTGGTCAGCCGGGGTTGGGAGAAGACAACTGTATCTTTGTCCAAGAAGACAACATTCCAGTTTGAAACAACTCTCCAGAGACTTAAAAAGCCTCTGGAGCAGACACTGTACCTTTCTGAACATTTATTTATTGCCATCTGTTAGCCAGTTAAATATTTTGGGTCACACAAATTAAGATAGTTATGGATATCTGTTGCTAAGCTTAATTTAAAAAAAAAAAAAAAAACTAAGACTTGGAACTCACAGCGATGTTTTCACTGGTGGCAGAGGAAGCCACCCCTCTCCTTAGGAGACCTCTGTGGTGTCAACAAATGTTCCAGAAGATGAAACCACAACACCGTGCACACCTCCACTTTGCCCAAGCTCCTCCCACCCTGGTGACAGCCCAGCCACCTTCCAACAGATTCCTCTGCAGGGTGAGTCCACCAAGATGGGACACCCCAGCCTCACTGCCACCATGCACGAGGTCCAGACCCACCGGGAAAGGCTTCATTCAGAAGGGACATTTCAGCCCAGTGGAAAGGAAAAGCTTGTTTACTGAGAGGCTTTTCCCTGTGAAGCCACACACTTACTAACTTTCCTGTCAGTTAGCCCTACAATCCTTACACATTTGAGCTGCGACTTGTTACTATTTATCATGCCCACAGTCCTCTGCCCATGGAGACCAAAGTGTTACAAGGGTGTCTGGTTCTCTTTCCCTCACTCCCAAACCAGTCCAAATCCAGCTGAGAAAGGGAAGCTCAAAGGAAGTCTGACGGCTTCCGTTGCACACCGGGGCCCAGGGCCCAAGGCCAGCCGGGCAAATGCCTGCCCCTGCCCCCGGCCCCGCCCCCTGCCCGGACTGTAGGACACCTAGGAGACACCACCGCCCAGGCCTGCCCACCGCCCAGGCCTGCCTGGGCAGACGGCGCGACGCCCCTAAGCAATCTGAACACGCCAAGGTAAGGTTCATTCCCTTGTGGCTCGCTCTTACCCCTCCTACCCTGACAGCTCTCGGGGGGCCGGTGCTGTCCATACCTGCCCTCTCTGGCCCTGCGACAACAGTCTCTGCTAAAGCTACTGCCACGGAGGCCGGGCACCCGCACACGCGTGCACGCGGCGCAGGGTTGACGCCGCAGGTGCAGCAGGTGAGCGCCGAGGCGGTGCGGGAGCGGTGGGGGGGTGTCCGGAACGCCCCGGCCGGAGCGCCAGACCAGGCCCCTCCGCGCTCAGGTCTCAGAAATGCCGCTTGAGGCCGCGGGCCGGTGTCACAGGGACTTTTTTTAAAAGCCCTAAAACGGTGAAAACACAGGATCGAACGCGCACAGCCCGCTTCACTATCCGCTTTCAGAGCGCTGGAGTCCGGGAGCCGGTGACAGCGAAGGCGGACGGCAGCCGCGCCCTGTCCCCGTCCACCCATCCCCCGTCCCCGCAACCCCCCAGGTCCCCGTCCCGCCCGCCGGGCTCCCTATCCCATCAGCGCATCCCTAGTCCTCCCCCCGTCCCCCGCGTCTCCGCCCCCGTCAGTGCATCCCCCATCTCCGCGCCTTCCCCCCAGTCCCCGTCCTGCCCGCCCGGTTCCCTTGTCCCCACGTGTCCCCCGTCCCCGTCAGCGCATCCC